>NC_072422.2:32514444-32828055 GCF_028858775.2 Pan troglodytes
TCAATAAATCTTTAAAATGTTACCCGAATAACTAAGAACATCTTAGTTTCTTGGGGAAGGTATCAGCAAACACAGCTTTTTGCCAGAAGTAGCAACTTCTAAACTGCAAAAACCTTCTTTCTAACATAACAATTCCTCCAGAGTAATCTTGCTTCAATGAGGAAATTACTTTGCATAAATAAACAGTTCATTAGGTGAAAGCTAGACGAGATTTTTTGTTGTTGTTGTTGTTATTGTTGTTGTTGTTGTTGTTGTTTGAGACGGAGTCTCACTCTGTCGCCCAGGCTGGAGTGCAGGGGTGTTGATCTCAGTTCACTGAAACCTCTACCTCCTGGGTTCAAGCGATTCTCCTGCCTCAGCCTCCTGAGCAGCTAGGATTACAGGCGCACGCCACCAGCTAATTTTTTAATTTTAGTAGAGACGGGATTTCACCACATTAGGTCAATCTCGAACTCCTGACCTCAGGTGATCCACCCACCTCAGACACCCAAAGTGCTGGGATAACAGGTGTGAGCCACTGTGCCCAGTGATAGTGCATCCAGAATTTGTGGGTTCTTGGTCTCGCTGACTTCAAGAATGAAGCCACGGACCCTTGCGGTGACTATTACAGTTCTTAAAGATGGTGTGTCCGGAGTCTGTTCCTTCAGATGTTCAAATGTGACCCAAGTTTCGTCCTTCTGGTGGGTTCGTGGTCTCATTGACTTCAGGAGTGAAGCTGCAGACCTTCACAGTGAGTGTTACAGCTCATAAAGGCCGCAGGGACCCAAAGAGTGAGCAGCAGCAAGATTCATTACCAAGAGCAAAAGAACAAAGCCTCCACACATTGGAAGGGCACTCCAGCTGGTTGCCGCTGCTTGCTGAGGCAGCCTGCTTTTATTCCCTTATCTGACCCCACCCACATCCTCCTGATTGGTCCATTTTACAGAGAGCTGAATGGCCCATTTTACAGAGAGCTGATGGGTCGGTTTTGACAGGGTGCTGACTGGTGCCTTTACAAACCTTGAGCTAGACAGAGTGCTGATTGGTGCATTTGCAATCCTTTAGCTAGATACAAAAGTTATCCAAGTCCCCTCTAGATTAGCTAGACACAGAGCGCTGATTGGTGCATTTACAAACCTTGAGCTATAGACACAGAGTGCTGATTGGTGCATTTACAATCCTTTAGCTACACACAAAAGTTCTCCAAGTCCCTACCAGATTAGGTAGACACAGAGCGCTGATTGGTGCCTTTACAAACCTTTAGCTAGACATAGAGTGCCGATTAGTGGCACTGGCTGCCCGTCAGTCCCGCGCCTCTGCGAACCTGCACTTCTCAGCCCTCAAGTGGTCTACGGAAAGAGCGCCTCTGAGCAGGAGGTGGAGCCTGTCGGTGGGGGCGGGGAGGGGCGGGGCGTGCTCCGGCTGCGCTGGAGTCCACTGGGCGCTGGTGCTTCGCGGGCGGCAGGACCGGAGCCCCGCCCCGCGGGGAGGCAGCCGCCGTGGCGATGGGGATGGAATGGGGCCGCAGCCTGGGCACCAGGCGTGAGCGCGCCCCGCTGCGGCTGCCTCAGCCCCCCACGAAGCGTCGGGCAGCTGGGGAACATGGCTCCTGAGAGGCTCTGCACGGTTCCTAAAGTGCCATCAGCAACAGTACTGGCAGTGGAAGGGATCCCCGCGGCCCAAAGAAAAACCCCAAGTTGGACAAAAAACCCCGAGATGGACAAAATATTGGAACCAAGCACACTCTTGCAATCCACTGTGGCATCTGGGTTCGAACCAAAAATAGAGGTCATTTGGGTTCACCTTGTTGTACCTGAGCGAGTTAGAGAAAATGCCACACTTTGAGACCAATTAAGAGTCCGTTTATTTAGCCGGAGGCCAAGACATGGCTAATGCTCAAAATTCTCTCGGCCCCAAAGAAGGGGCTAGATTTTCTTTTATACTTTGGTTTAGGAAGGCGGGGTGGGGGGGGGTCTAGTTAAAACAATTTTACAGAAGTAAAGTAGGCAAAAAGTTAAAAGGATAAATGGTTACAGGGAAGTAAACAGGTGCAGGGGCTTTAAGAATATTATAAGGTGATAGACACGGGGCTTTGGGCGTTATCAATCAGATTAATTCCTGGGAACTGTGGATATAGCTTGCCACAGTATCTTATCGGTTAATTGCATTCTTGGATGTGCTGGGAGTCAGCTTGCACAAGTTAAGTCCTTGAGGAAGGGGCTGCCAGTGAAAGAGCCAAGATGGAGTCTGTCTGCTTCTCTTAGCTAGCGAGAGTCCATTAGGCTAGGTGAGTAAAGTAAAGGGAGAGTCTAAAAATGGTGTTAGTAAAAACCAGGTTGGGCATTACAACCTCTCAATAGATTTAAAAAAAAAATGTAGACCATGCTGCTGAATTGTTTTGCTTAATGTATAAAGATATTTGAGCTGATTCACCCCTTAGCATTTAGTGTCACATCAATATTCTTTCATGAGTGTGCGCTTGCATGTGCTTTAATTGAGCAAGGAAGATCGCAGTGAGAAGAGAAACAATGTTCACTGCGTGGGCCTCTGATCTTGTCAGAACAACCAGACCTGATTGTGAGTAGTTTGTCCAGTTCCACCCAGCTGGGTGCTGAGGTTCAGTGAACATCAGTGGCTCTTACTATTATTACTCATGCCATTTCTTATCTTGGAGAGATGCTGTTCGAAGAATTTAGGACCTCTCTAACTCATCTGATTTTTATTGATCTGAAAATTCTTTCAACATACTGACATAAAGCCAATTGAGAAGCATCCCCAAATGCTATGAATAAAACAACATTGCTATCTGCATTAAATTAATATCCCATGTAAGCATAGTTTGAAAAGAAAAAAATACGGCTTACACATTCAAAACTGATTGTGGTTATTATGTGGATAATGTTAATAAAATAACTCAAAATGTTGAAACAATGTATAATTAGCATCTGTACTACGTAAGTCAACTTTTATTAAAGCAAGAGTAATTTAACATTTGTTTTTTAAGAGATAAGGTCTCACTCTGTTGCCCAGGCTGGAGTAAAGTGGTGCTGATCATGGCTCAGCCTTAACTGCCAGGGCTTGGCCTCCTAAGTAACTAGGACTACCGGCACTCACTACTGCACCTGGCTAGTTAAAAACAAATTTTTTTTTTAGGATTGGAATCTCGCTGTGTTGCCCAGGCTGGATTTGAATTCTCGGGCTCAAGCAATTATCCCACCACTTCCCAAAGTGTTAACTTTGGGACTTCCCTCCCAAAGTGTTAAGATTACAGGCATGAGTTACTCCACCTGGCCCTAAGACAAGAGTAAATGAGGCAAGTGGTATAAATATGGAATTAGCAGACACAATGAATAGTCCTTCTTTGATTTAATAAAATCAAACGGAGGGCATGGTGGCTTACGCCTGTATTCCCACCACTTTGGAAGGCCAAGGAGAGCAGATGACTTTAGGTCAGATGTTCGAGACCAGTCTGGCCAGCATGCCAAAAACCCGTCTCTACTTAAACTACAAAAATTAGCTGGGTGTGGTGGTGCACACCTGTAATCCCTCCTCCTTGGAAGGCTGAGGCATGAGAATCGCTTGAATCCAGGAGGCACAGATTGCAGTGAACTGAGATACTGCCACTGTACTCCAGCCTGGCAAAAGAGCGAGACTCTGTCTCAAAAACAAAGATGGAACTGATATCTCTTATTAATTTAACCCAGAGTTTAGTCTTTATCTTCTTAATGAGCTCCCCGGGTGATTCTATTTTGCAGCAAGTGTAAAGCCTGCCAAATTAGGTCTATCCATGCAGTTGCTTTGGGTTTCAGTTTGGAACGCTTTTACCATGGAAAGGGCTCCTGAAACGTGCTTTGTTATGAGTCCCCAACACTGTCTTTGTTTGAGTGTCAAGGCTGCATATATTAAGCTCGTGTTACCGGCTGAATCCTGTCCTGCTCCTGCAAATGCATATGTTAAAGTTGTAATTCCTAGGATTACCAGAAAGGGGTCCAGATCCAGATGCCAAGAGCATGCTCTTGGATCTTCTACAAGAAAAAATTCGGGGTGAGTCCATAAAGTGAAAGCAAGTTTATTAACAAAGTAGAGAAATAAAAGAATGGCTACTCCATAGACAGAGCGGCAGCATGGGCTGCTGGTTGCCCATTTTTATTGTTATTTCTTGACTATATGCTAAACAAGGGGTGGATGATTCATGGGTTTTCCAGAAAAGGACTGGGCAATTCTGGGAACTGAGGTTCCTCGCTTTTTCAGTTTAGGATTAGGATTAGGGCTAGGGTTAGGGTTAGGGCCATTGCCATGGCATTTGTAAACTGTCATGACACTGATGAGAGTGTACCACAGAGGACTACTAGAGGTCACTCTCATGGCCATCTTGGTTTTGGTGGGTTTTGGCTTACTTACTGCAACTTATTTTGTCAGCAAGGTTCTTTATGACCCATGTCTTTTGCTGACCTCCGATTTCATCCTGTGTCTTAGAATGCCTAACCTCCTGGGAATGCAGCCCTGTAGGCTTCAGCCTTATTTTACCCAGCCCTTATTCAAGATGGAGTTGCTCTGGTTCAAAGACCCTTGCTGCTAGGATGTGAGAATGTGATCTTAGTTGGTAAGAGTCACAGAAGCCGTAATTAGTTAAGGTGAGGCATGATGGTAGGCTATAATTCAAAATGACTGGTATTTTTATAAAAAGAGGAAAATTGGACCCAGACACACACACACACACACACACACACACACACACACACGCAGAACACCATGTGATGTAGGCAGAAATTGCAGTGACACAGCTACAAGGAACTCCAAGGCTCTCCAGCAACCACCAGAGGCTCAGAGAGAGGCATAGAATACATTCTGTCCTGGAGCCTGTTGTTACCAGAAAGGGGTACTGATCCAAAACCCAAGAGAGGATTTTTGGATCTTGCACAAGAAATAATTCTGGGCAAATCCACAGAGTAAAGTGAAATCAAGTTTATTAATAAAGTAAAAGAATAAAGAATGGCTACTTCATAGACAGAGCAGTGGTGTGGGCTGCTTGACCGTGTATACTTACAGTTATTTCTTATTTATTATTATGATTTTTTTGAGGTGCATTCTCACTCTGTTGCCCAGGCTGGAGTGCAGTGGCAGGATCTTGGCTCATTGCACCACTGCCTCCTGGGTTCAAGCGATTCTCCTGCCTCAGCCTCCTGAGTAGCTGGGACTACAGGAGCCTGCCACCATGCCTGGCAAATTTTTGTATTTTTAGTAGATATGAGGTTTTACCATGTTGGCCAGGCTGGTCTTGAACTCCTGACCTCAGGTGATCTGCCCACCTTAGCCTCCCAAAGTGCTGGAATTACAGGTGTGAGCCACCATGCCTGGCTTAAGCACCTGTGTATTTTTATTTTTATTTATTTATTTATTTTTGAGACAGGGTCTTGCTGTGTTGCCCAGGCTGGGGTGCAGTGGCATAATCTGAGGTCACTAAAACCTCCGCCTCCCAGGCTCAAGAGATTCTCCCACCTCAACCTCCTGAGTAGCTAGGTCCTTATAGTTATTTCTTGATTATATGCTAAACAAGGGGTGGATTATCCATGACATTTCCAGGAAAGGGATGGGCAATTCTCGGAACTGAGGGTTCCTCCCCTTTTTAGACCATATAAGGTAACTTCCAGGTATTGCTGTTGCAGGACTTTCTCCTTAGTTCAGATAAAAGCCAGGTTATTGCCACATGGCCATGATTAGGCTCGCAGACATTTTGAAGAGTGAGAAAAATGGAATTTATTGGGCAAAAAGGAAAAAAAGAGAAACAGGGACTCTCAGCAAAGCGAGAGTCCCTGCTAGCTGGTCTCCCCCTCACAGATTGAATCCTGGATTCCACCTGAAACAGAAGAGGCCAGTCTCCTCCCCGCTGCAAAGGGCGTGAACTCCGTGGCTCCAGCCCATTTTCCCAGTGCCCGCACAGTGGTCGGAGTTTCTCCGGGGACCGCTTTATACTTGACTGTCTCATTGCCATGGCATTTGTCAACTGTCGTGCTGCTGGTGGGAGTGTCTTTTAGTGTGCTAATGTATTATTATTAGTGTATAATGAGCCATGAGGATGACCAGAGGTCACTCTTGTCACCATCTTGGTTTCGGTGGGATTTGGCCGGCTTCTTTACCGCATGCCGTTTTATCCACAAGGTCTTTATAACCTGTATCTTGTGCTGACCTCCGGTCTCCTCCTGTGACTAAGAATGCCTAGCCTCCTGGGAATGCCACCCAGTAGGTCTCAGCCTTATTTTACCCAGTGGCTACTCAAGATGGAGTTGCTGTGGTTCAAATGCCTCTAACACTGAGACACAGCAGGCACTTCCTCTGTAGGGACCTGAGACCCGTAAAGCATGGAAATAAAGAAAAATCTTGAGTTCCTTCAAAGAAAATTTTCCCTTTATGCCCAATAAATTCCATTTTTCTGTCGCTTCAAAGTGTCTTGAGTGCCTTCAAAGAAAAGGCACCTAGCTAGCCATGAGAAATCAATGAGCAACTTGGTAAGTAAAATGGTAAAAGTAACTTAAAACAATAGCCGGGCAGGCACGGTGGCTGATGCATGTAATCCAAGCATTCTGGGAGGCCAACGCAGGCAGATCACCTGAGGTCAGGACTTTGACACCCAGCCTGGCCAACATGGTGAAATCTGTCTCTACTAATAATACAAAAAAATTAGCTGCGCATGGTATTGCATGCCTGTAATCCCAGCTACGTTGGAGGCTGAGGCAGGAGAATCATTTGAACCTGGGAGGCAAAGATTGCAGTGAGCCAAGATCATGCCATTGTACTCCAGCCTGGGCAACAATAGTGAAACTATGTCTCAAAAAAAAAAAAAAAAAAGCCAAGGAAGCTAGAGTCATGAGATACTTGGTTTTCTATAACAACTAAAGATGGCATTAGCCAGGTGCGGTGGCTCATGTCTGTAATTCCAGCACTTTGGGAGGCCAAGGCTGGAGGATCACTTGAGGTCAGGAATTTGAGACCAGCCTGGCCAACATGGTGAAACCCCATCTCTACTAAAAATACAAAAATTAGCTAGGTGAAAGACACAATGAATCTTTCTAAGTTTCTCTTCAAAAGGTTTAGGCTGTTAGCTTCCTTATTCTTTGTTCTGAAACTCAACTTTCTTGTTTGTCCTTGCCCCTAGTTAGTGTTAACAGCCTACCCCCTTCCCATCAGCTCTAATCAATAACTCACTCTGTTCCTTTGGTTACCTGTACCCATTGATCCCCTGAAACTGCACTTCTCACACACTGCACCTTTGTACCTCAAACCCCCCTCCCCTTCTATATTTAGGAAAATATGTACAAGTAGCCAATCAGGTCAGCTCAGATTGTGCGGTCAGACCCCAACCCATGGGGGAGTGACACAGAGATAGGGACTGCATTAAGGATAAAACCTCTCTTTTATCGTTTGTTCTCTGTGCTCTTGTGATCTTGATTGATGCTAGTGGCATCCTTCTGCAGAATTAAATTGCTTTGCTGAGAGAACTTTTGCCTGAGTGCTGGTTTCACTTTGTGGCACCGAGCATTTATTTCTAGAGCATTTTATATCCAACACCTGGCGTGGTGGCCGACCTAGGGGGCTGAGGCAGGAGGTTGAACCTGTGAGGCAGTGGTTGCAGTCCAGCCTGGGGGACAAGAGCGAGACTCTGTTGAGAGAAAGAGAGAAAGGGAAGGAGGGAAGGAAAGAAGGAAGGAAGGAAGCAGGGAGTGAGGGAGGGAGGGAAGGAAGGAAGGAATTTTAGCATACCTCCCCAAGTTGTTTTCTAGAAACCCAGACCCCAGCAAACGGATCTGCTGGCACAGCCGTCAGGTAAGGGGAACTGAGGACTGAACTCTTACCAGTGTACTTTGTCCTAAATTCTTTCCTGAGGGACCTGGAGGAAGTTATGCCCACAGACCAGAGCTAATAGTTTTTTCTGCTGACTCCAAACTTTTAAACAAAATTTCCCTTCCTTAACCTGTCACAAGTCAGAGATCTTTGCATCTACCTGTGTCCTGCGGGTCCCCTTTGCTTCAAGATGTTCTGCCTTTTTAGGTCAAACCACTCTATAATCTTCATGAATTGCTTTATGACTTTGCCTGTAACCTTTGGCTCCCACCTTGAAAAACCCTCACCTGTAATCCACTGGGGAGAGTGGGTTTTTTTTTTTTTTTTTTTTTGAGACAGAGTCTTGCTGTGTTGCCCAGGCTGGAGTGCAGTGGCACCATCACGGCTCACCACAGCCTTGACCTCCCAGGCTCAAGTGATCCTCCTGCTTCACTCTACTGAGGACCTGGGACTACAGGAGTGTACCACCACGCTCGGCTAATTTTTTAATGATTTGTAGAGATAGGGTCTTAATATGTTGCCCAGGCTAGTCTTAAACTCCTGGGCTCAAGTGATCCACCCACCTTGGCCTTCCAAAGTGCTGGAATTATAGACATGAGCTGCCTTGCCAAGCTAGGAGATCAGGTCTTAAGTGTGAGCTGCATGATTCTCCTTGCTTGGCACCCTACAAATTCATGCCCTCCTTTCTTATGCTGCAAACCTTGGAGTAGATATTTGGTCTTACTGTGCTGGGCCAAACCTTCAGAAGGAACCAACCCCACCGACACTTTGATCTCAGACTTATTCTGGCCACAGAACTGTAAGAACAGTAAGTTTCTGAGGTGGAGCTCACCTAGTCTATGACACTTGGTGAAGGCAGCCATGGGAAATGCATACAGCTCATTTGCACAAAAGGCAGAGAGTTTGAATCATTTGTAGAACTGGAGATGGGGCTTCCTCCAGGTGGAACTACTTGTGAAAGTTAGAGGTGTAGAAAGGAGAGAGGGCATTTGCGGGTGTCTTTGTGAGTGATGCTAAGGACAGATATTAAGGAAGACAGTTGCAGAGACAACTACTCACAAGATGAAGGAAGTTAAAAAGGCAAAGGATGATCAGAGTTCATTTTCCACACAAGAGTCAGACTCAGATTTTTTTTTTTTTTTTTTTTGAAATAGGGTCTCCCTCTGTCTCCCAGGCTGGAGTGCAGTGATGCGATCACAGCCCACTGCAGCCTCGAATACCTGTGCTCAAGCAATCCCCCTGCCTCAGCCTCCCAAAGTGCGGGGATTACAGGCGTGCACCACTGCATACAGCAGAGATTCAGAATATATTGGGAACTGGAGTCCCAGGTCCTCCATGGAGTTGCTGGAGGCCAGCTATCCGGCAAGCTGCAGATCCCATGGAGATGGCTGAGGGCACGTTTGGCAATTTTACATTCTAGGTCATCTCGGCCACGTGATGGGAAGTCTTCAGTCCCAGCAGACCACCAGGATTGGCCTTCACAGAGCGGAGGGCTGGAGAGTTGAGGACGAGAAGTGAATATAGGGCTATGTCAAGGGGCAGTGGAAATCCGTGATGCCATTCTTTAAAATCCTGAAGCTTGGCCAGGTGGGGTGGCTCATGCCTGTAATCCCAGCTCTTTGGGAGGCCGGGGTGGGCAGATCACTTGAGGTCATGAGTTCGAGGCCAGCCTGGCCAACATAGCAAAACCCCGTCTCTACTAAAAATACACACACAAAAAAAAATTTAGCCAGGCATGGTGGCACACACCTGCAATCCCAGATTCTTGGGAGGCTGAGGCATGAGAACATAGTGAGACCCTGTCTGTACAAAAATTAAATTTTAAAAAATTAGCCAGAAGTAGTGATGTGCGGCTGTAGTCCCAGCTACTCAGGAGGCTGAGTGGGGAGGATCATTTGAGTCCAGGAGTTGGAGGCTGCAGTGAGCTATGATGGTGTCTCTGCACTCCAGCCTGTGTGACAGTGAGACCCTGTCTCTAAATAAACAATGCAGAAGATGGATGATTTCTGCATTTCCATCTGAGGTACTGGGTTCATCTCACTAGGGAGTGCCAGACAGTGGGCGCAGGTCAGTGGGTGCACGCACCATGCGCCAGCCGAAGCAGGACGAGGCATTGCCTCACTTGGGAAGCGCAAGGGGTCAGGGAGTTCCCTTTCCTAGTCAAAGAAAGGGGTGACGGACGGCACCCGGAAAATGGGGTCACTCCCACCCAAATACTGTGCTTTTCCGATGGGCTTAAAAAACGGCACACCAGGAGATTATATCCCGCACATGGCTTGGAGGGTCCTACGCCTACGGAGTCTCGCTGATTGCTAGCACAGCAGTCTGAGATCAAACTGCAAGGCGGCAGCGAGGCTGGGGGAGGGGTGCTCGCCATTGCCCAGCCTTTCTTAGGTAAACAAAGCAGCCGGGAAGCTCGAACTGGGTGCAGCCCAGCACAGCTCAAGGAGGCCTGCCTGCCTCTGTAGGCTCCACCTCTGGGGGCAGGGCACAGACAAGCAAAAAGACAGCAGTAACCTCTGCAGACTTAAATGTCCCTGTCTGACACCTTTGAAGAGAGCAGTGGTTCTCCCAGCACGCAGCTGGAGATCTGAGAATGGGCAGACTGCCTCCTCAAGTGGGTCCCTGACCCCTGACCCCTGAGCAGCCTAACTGGGAGGCACCCCCCTGCAGGGGCACACTGACACCTCACATGGCAGGGTATTCCAACAGACCTGCAACTGAGGGTCCTGTCTGTTAGAAGGAAAACTAACAAACAGAAAGGACATCCACACCAAAAACCCATCTGTACATCACCATCATCAAAGACCAAAAGTAAATAAAACCACAAAGATGGGGAAAAAACAGAACAGAAAAACTGGAAACTCTAAAAAGCAGAGCGTCTCTCCTCCTCCAAAGGAACGCAGTTCCTCACCAGCAATGGAAGAAAGCTGGACGGAGAATGACTTTGACGAGCTGAGAGAAGAAGGCTTCAGACGATCAAATTACTCTGAGCTACGGGAGGACATTCAAACCAAAGGCAAAGAAGTTGAAAACTTTGAAAAAAATTTAGAAGAATGTATAACTAGAATAACCAATACAGAGAAGTGCTTAAAGGAGCTGATGGAGCTGAAAACCAAGGCTCAAGAACTACGTGAAGAATGCAGAAGCCTCAGGAGCCGATGCGATCAACTGGAAGAAAGGGTATCAGCAATGGAAGATGAAATGAATGAAATGAAGCGAGAATGGAAGTTTAGAGAAAAAAGAATAAAAAGAAATGAGCAAAGCCTCCAAGAAATATGGGACTATGTGAAAAGACCAAATCTATGTCTGATTGGTGTACCTGAAAGTGATGGGGAGAATGGAACCAAGTTGGAAAACACTCTGCAGGATATTATCCAGGAGAACTTCCCCAATCTAGCAAGGCAGGACAACGTTCAGATTCAGGAAATACACAGAACGCCACAAAGATACTCTCGAGAAGAGCAACTCCAAGACACATAATTGTCAGATTCACCAAAGTTGAAATGAAGGAAAAAATGTTAAGGGCAGCCAGAGAGAAAGGTCGGGTTACCCACAAAGGGAAGCCTATCAGACTAACAGCGGATCTCTCGGCAGAAACCCTACAAGCCAGAAGAGAGTGGGGGCCAATATTCAACATTCTTAAAGAAAAGAATTTTCAACCCAGAATTTCATATCCAGCCAAATTAAGCTTCATAAGTGAAGGAGAAATAAAATACTTTACAGACAAGCAAATGCTGAGAGATTTTGTCACCACCAGGCCTGCCCTAAAAGAGCTCCTGAAGGAAGCGCTAAACATGGAAAAGAACAACCAGTACCAGCTGCTGCAAAATCATGCCAAAATGTAAAGACCATCGAGACTAGGAAGAAACTGCATCAACTAACGAGCAAAATCACCAGCTAACATCATAATGACAGGATCAAATTCAAACACAACAATATTAACTTTAAAGGTAAATGGACTAAATGCTCCAATTAAAAGACACAGACTGGCAAATTGGATAAAGAGTCAAGATCCACCAGTGTGCTGTATTCAGGAAACCCATCTCACATGCAGAGACACACATAGGCTCAAAATAAAAGGATGGAGGAAGATCTACCAAGCAAATGGAAAACAAAAAAAGGCAGGGGTTGCAATCCTAGTCTCTGATAAAACAGACTTTAAACCAACAAAGATCAAAAGAGACAAAGAAGGCCATTACATAATGGTAAAGGGATCAATTCAACAAGAAGAACTAACTATCCTAAATATATAAGCACCCAACACAGGAGCACCCAGATTCATAAAGCAAGTCCTGAGTGACCTACAAAGAAACTTAGACTCCCACACATTAATAATGGGAGACTTTAACGCCCCACTGTCAACATTAGACAGATCAACAAGACAGCAAGTCAACAAGGATACCCAGGAATTGAACTCAGCTCTCCACCAAGCCGACCTAATAGACATATACAGAACTCTCCACCCCAAATCAACAGAATATACATTTTTTTCAGCACCACACCACACCTATTCCAAAATTGACCACATACTTGGAAGTAAAGCTCTCCTCAGCAAATGTAAAAGAACAGAGATTATAACAAACTATCTCTCAGACCGCAGTGCAATCAAACTAGAACTCAGGATTAAGAATCTCACTCAAAACTGCTCAACTACATGGAAACTGAACAACCTGCTCCTGAATGACTACTGGGTACATAACGAAATGAAGGCAGAAATACAGATGTTCTTTGAAACCAATGAGAACAAAGACACAACATGCCAGAATCTCTGGGACGCATTCAAGGCAGTGTGTAGAGGGAAATTTATAGCACTAAATGCCCACAAGAGAAAGCAGGAAAGATCCAAAATTGACACCCTAACATCACAGTTGAAAGAACTAGAAAAGCAAGAGCAAACACATTCAAAAGCTAGCAGAAGGCAAGAAATAACTAAAATCAGGGCAGAACTGAAGGAAATAGAGACACAAAAAAACCCTTCAAAAAATTAATGAATCCAGGAGCTGGTTTTTTGAAAGGATCAACAAAATTGATAGACCGCTAGCAAGACTAATAAAGAAAAAAAGAGAGAAGAAGCAAATAGACACAATAAAAAATGATAAAGGGGATATCACCACTGATCCCACAGAAATATACACTACCATCAGAGAATACTACAAACACCTCTACGCAAATAAACTAGAAAATCTAGAAGAAATGGATAAATTCCTCGACACATACACTCTCCCAAGACTAAACCAGGAAGAAGTTGAATCTCTGAATAGATCAATAACAGGAGCTGAAATTGTGGCAATAATCAATAGTTTACCAACCAAAAAGAGTCCAGGACAAGATGGATTCACAGCCGAATTCTATCAGAGGTACAAGGAGGAACTGGTACCATTCCTTCTGAAACTATTCCAATCAATAGAAAAAGAGGGAATCCTCCCTAACTCATTTTATGAGGCCAGCATCATTCTGATACCAAAGCTGGGCAGAGACACAACCAAAAAAGAGAATTTTAGACCAATATCCTTGATGAACATTGATGCAAAAATCCTGAATAAAATACTCGCAAAATGAATCCAGCAACACATCAAAAAGCTTATCCACCATGATCGAGTGGGCTTCATCCCTGGGATGCAAGGCTGGTTCAAATCAATAAATCAATAAATGTAATCCAGCATATAAACAGAGCCAAAGACAAAAACCACATGATTATCTCAATAGATGCAGAAAAGGCCTTTGACAAAATTCAACAACCCTTCATGTTAAAAACTCTCAATAAATTAGGTATTGTTGGGACGTATTTCAAAATAATAAGAGCTATCTATGACAAACCCACAGCCAATACCATACTGAATGGGCAAAAACTAGAAGCATTCCCTTTGAAAACTGGCACAAGACAGGGATGCCCTCTCTCACCACTCCTATTCAACACAGTGTTGGAAGTTCTGGCCAGGGCAATTAGGCAGGAGAAGGAAATAAAGGGAATTCAATTAGGATAAGAGGGAGTCAAATTGTCCCTGTTTGCACATGACATGATTGTATATCTAGAAAACCCCATTGTCTCAGCCCAAAATCTCCTTAAGCTGATAAGCAACTTCAGCAAACTCTCAGGATACAAAATCAATGTACAAAAATCACAAGCATTCTTATACACCAAAGCAGACAAACAGAGAGCCAAATCATGAGTGAACTCCCATTCACAATTGCTTCAAAGAGAATAAAATACCTAGGAATCCAACTTACAAGGGTTGTGAAGGACCTCTTCAAGGAGAACTACAAACCACTGCTCAAGGAAATAAGAGAGGATACAAACAAATGGAAGAACATTCCATGCTCATGGGTAGGAAGAATCAATATCGTGAAAATGGCCATACTGCCCAAGGTAATTTACAGATTCAATGTCATCCCCATCAAGCTACCAATGACTTTCTTCACAGAATTGGAAAAAACTACTTTAAAGTTCATATGGAACCAAAAAAGAGCCCGCATCGCCAAGGCAATTCTAAGCCAAAAGAACAAAGCTGGAGGCATCACACTACCTGACTTCAGACTATACTACAAGGCTACAGTAACCAAAACAGCATGGTACTGGTACCAAAACAGAGATATAGATCAATGGAAGAGAACAGAGCCCTCAGAAATAATGCCACATATCTACAACTATCTGATCTTTGACAAACCTGAGAAAAACAAGCAATGGGGAAAGGAATCCCTATTTAATAAATGGGGCTGGTAAAACTGGCTAGCCATATGTAGAAAGCTGAAACTGGATCCCTTCCTTACACCGTATACAAAAATTAATTCAAGATGGATTAAAGACTTAAACGTTAGACCTAAAACCATAAAAACCCTAGAAGAAAACCTAGGCATTACCATTCAGGACATAGGCATGGGCAAGGACTTCATGTCCAAAACACCAAAAGCAATGGCAACAAAAGCCAAAATTGACAAATGGGATCTAATTAAACTAAAGAGCTTCTGCACAGCAAAAGAAACTACCATCAGAGTGAACAGGCAACCTACAAAATGGGAGAAAATTTTCGCAACCTACTCATCTGACAATGGGCTAATATCCAGAATCTACAATAAACTCAAACAAATTTACAAGAAAAAAACGAACAACCCCATCAAAAAGTGGGCAAAGGACGTGAACAGCCTCTTCTCAAAAGAAGACATTTGTGCAGCCAAAAAACACATGAAAAAATGCTCACCATCACTGGCCATCAGAGAAATGCAAATCAAAACCACAATGAGATATCATCTCACACCAGTTAGAATGGCAATCATTAAAAAGTCAGGAAACAACAAGTGCTGGTGACGATGTGGAGAAATAGGAACACTTTTACACTGTTGGTGGGACTGTAAACTAGTTCAACCATTGTGGAAGTCAGTGTGGCGATTCCTCAGGGATCTAGAACTAGAAATACCATTTGACCCAGCCATCCCATTACTGGGTATACACCCAAAGGACTATAAATCATGCTGCTATAAAGACACATGCACACGTATGTTTATTGCGGCATTATTCACAATAGCAAAGACTTCGAACCAACCCAAATGTCCAACAGTGATAGACTGGATTAAGAAAATGTGGCACATATACACCATGGAATATTATGCAGCCATAAAAAGTGATGAGTTCATGTCCTTTGTAGGGACATGGATGAAATTGGAAATCATCATTCTCAGTAAACTATCACAAGAACAAAAAACCAAACACCGCATATTCTCACTCATAGGTGGGAATTGAACAATGAGATCACATGTACACAGGAAGGGGAATATCACACTCTGGGGACTGTGGTGGGGTTGGGAGAGGGGGGAGGGATAGCATTGGGTTATATACCTAATGCTAGATGACGAGTTAGTGGGTGCAGCGCACCAGCATGACACATGTATACATATGTAACTAACCTGCACAATGTGCACATGTACCCTAAAACTTAAAGTATAATAAAAAAAAATTAACTAGAATATTTGGTGGAGTTAAAAAAAATTGACAAAACAGTTACACTGTATTAGGTATTATAAGTAGAGATGGCTTAAAGTGTATGGGAAGATATGCCTGGGTGATATGCAAATACTGCGTCGTTTGCTACAAGGGGCTTGAGCATCCTTGGATTTTGATATCAGTGGAAGTCCGAGAACCAACTCCATGAAGATATTGAGGGCCAGCTGCACACACAGATGAGAAGGAATTAGGCCAATCAGTCAGTCTTCTCTGAAAGAAGTCTTTGTTCTGCCAAAAAGACAAAGCCAGTGTGTTCTCAGGCTGGCAAGACCCTCCCACTCCTCTCCCTCGGGGAAAGCAGTCCTGGGTACCTACCAACTTTGAGTTGGGGTTCTCTGCCTATAGCCCTTCCCCAGGGCTCTCTGCCCCAGCCCCCTCCTCCTCCAAGCCAGCACAGGCCACGCACCCCGTCCTCTGCGCAGAAGAGCCTGGAATGCAGGGGGAACAGTCAGAGAATAAACCACGTGCAAAAATGCAGGCCTGGTGACTTCTGTCCCTTGGGGCGGTCTTCCCACATGGGATTGTTTGTGCCATGTTTGGTCTTTTACCCATGTGGTTGGAGATACTTTGAGTACAGGGTCAAAGGGACTCACTTCACGTGCCTGTTTTTGTCTTCAGCAAATGGCTGGATTCCCTGTTTAGGATCTGGGGACATCTCGCTCTTGCTTCCAGCTCTTCAGTACATGGATACTTTCCTAAAAGTAGACAAAATGTCAGTTCTTTCCAAATTGACTGCAGAGAATGGAGGAGAACAGAGTAGCTTTCCAACATGGAGAAGTTTTCTCTTTTCCGCCCAGCGCCCATCGTATTGAGACAGACAGTTTCCATTTCCCAAGAAAACGTTTTCAAGCTGCCTTCGTGACTCCTTGGAACTCAAATGTGCAGCTCAGAAGCCGTGGGATGCAGCGGATGCGTCACTAGAGGTACTTGAAAACTTCAGTAACACGCTTATCCTAAAGGAGAAGAAATGGCACAGAAAAGTATGCTAAGCGTCCCACTCAAGAAGTTAGAAAAGGAACAGCAGAATTACACAGAACAGTAGAAGGAAATAAGTGAAAACCAGTAGAATTCACAAATTAGAGAAGAAATGAGAGAAGATGGAAGTAGCTGAAGTTAGAAATCTTTTTAATTTTAGTGAAATTAATTTTAGTAGAATCGCCTTTTTAAGTGTTGAAAAGCATTTAAGCATTTAATTGCTTCTTTTAAATATTAATTTAAATAAAATTAGTTTAATTATATTTAATTATTTTATTATATTACTATTTTATTATTTCATTTATTAGTTAATTTTATGTATTTATGTATGTATTTATTTTTATTTATTTATTGAAACAGTCTTGCTTTGTCACCCAGGCTGGAGCTCAATGGCCTGTTCTCAGCTCACTACAACCTCTGCCTCCTGGGTTCAAGCGATTATCCTGCCTCAGCCTCCTGAGTAGCTGGAGTTATAGGTGCCTGCCACCATTCCTGGCTAATTTTTGTAGTTTTAGTAGAGACAGGGTTTCACCATGTTGGTCAGGCTGGTCTGGAATGCGTGACATCTATTGATCTGCCACCTCAGCCTCCTAAAGTGCTGGGATTACAGGTGTGAGCCACCATGCCTGGCCAATTTTATGTATTTTGGATATAATTAGTTTAATTTTATTTTCTATTAATATTTAATTTTAATAAACTTCATTTTACTTTAAATCAAATTTTAGTTTGTAATAACATTAAAAATAACTGCAATAAAAAGAGTACAATGAATAAAATCAGCTAAGATTGCAAATAAAAAGAAACAGAATATGCCAATGAATAATATTAAGAAGAAAAAAGAAATATGACTCCAGATGTAGCTGAGTTTATAAAGAATATAAGATGATACTAGGAATAATTGGCCGGGCACAGTGGCGGCTCATGGATAATTCCAGCACTTTGGGAGGCCAAGGCAGGTGGATAACTTGAGGTCAGGAGCTTGAGACCAGCCTGGCCAACAGGGTAAAACCCCATCTCTACTAAAAATACAAAAATTAGCTGGGCATGGTGGCAGATGCCTGTAATCCCAGCTACTAAGGCGGCTGAGGCAGGAGAATCACTTGCACCTGGGAGGTGGAGGTTACAGCGAGCCAAGATTATGCCACTGCCTTCTAGCCTGGGTGACACAGTGAGACTCTGTGACAAAAAAAAGAAAAAAAGAAAAAGGAATAACAATGTACTTAAAAACTTCAGATATAATGAACTTATTTATGGAACAGTATATTTTACCAAAACTGACTCAAGTAAATATACAATATCCAAATGGTATTGTAGAAATTTAATACAGTTGCAGCCATAAAAATAATGAGATTGAGAGGTGAAGTGAGCTGGACTTCCTGGGTCGACTGGGGACTTGGAGAACTTTTCTGTCTAGCTGAAGGAATGGAAATGCACCAATCAGCACTCTGTAAAAATGCACCAATCAGCACTCTATGTCTAGCTAAAGGCTTGTAAATGCACCAATCAGGACTCTGTAAAAACACACCAATCAGCGCTCTGTGTCTAGCTAAAGGATTGTAAACACACCAGTCAGCACTCTGTAAAATGGACCAATAAGCAGGACGTGGGCGGGGCCAAATAAGGGAATAAAAGCTGGCCACCTGAGCTAACAGCCACAACCTGCTCGGGTGCCCTTCCACACCGTTGAAGCTTGTTCTTTTGTTCTTCACAACAAATCTTGCTGCTGCTCACTCTTTGGGTCCGTGTTACCTTTATGAGCTATAACACTCACCAAAAGGGTCTGCGGCTTCATTCCTGAAGTCAGCGAGACCACAAACCCACCACGGAGGAACACACAACTCCATACGCACCACCTTTAAGAGCTGTAACACTTATTGTGAAGGTCTGCAGCTTCACTCCTGAAGTCAGAAAGACCACAAACCCACCAGAAGGAAGAAAATCCAGACACATCTGAACATCTGAAGGAACAAACCAAGGACACACCATCTTTAAGAACTGTAGCACTCACCACGAGGGTCCACGGCTTCATTCTTGAAGTCAGTGAGACCAAGAACCCACCAGAAGGAATAAATTCCAGACACAAGATCATGTCCTTCGTAGGGACATAGATGAAGCTGGAAGCTATCATTCTCAGCAAACTAACACAGAAACAGAAAACCAAACACCACATGTTCTCACTCATAAGTGGGAGTTGAACAGTGAGAACACATGGATGTTGGGAGAGGAACATCACACACTAGGGCCTGTTGGGAGGTGAGCGGCAAGCAGAGTAAGAGCATTAGAACAAATACCTGATGCACATGGGGCTTAAAACATAGATGACAGGTTGATAGGTGAGCAAACCACCATGGCACATGTATACCTATGTAACAAACCTGCATGTTCTGCACATGTATCCTAGAACTTAAAGTAAGATAAAATGAAGAAATTTAATACATTGAGTGAGTGGTTAAAAAACTTCTCACCAAGAAAGTGCTAGACCTATCTGGTATTATCAGGCAGCAGTAAATTCAAGTATTATTTAAATTCCTCCAGACAAAACAAAAAGAAACAATATCTGCAAACTATTTTGAGGCCAAGAATAATCTGATATTCAAACTCAGCAAACACAACAAAGAAAGCATTGGAAAAGAAGTTATAGACCAGTCTCATCCTTTGTGAGGTACAAATGTTAAGCAAGTTTCAACAATAGACAATCTATGATTGTACTTTAAATATCTACAAATTAAAGGAGGAAAGAAAAATATTATTATTATTATTATTTGAGACAGAATCTCAGTGTCGCCAAGCTGGAGTGCAGTGGCGCAATCTCAGCTCACTGCAACCTCCACCTCCTGGGTTCAAGCGATTCTCCTGCCTCAGCCTGCTGAGTAGCTGGGACTACAGGTGCATGCTAGCATGCCCAGCTAATTTTTGTGTTTTTAGTAGAAATGAGGTTTCACCATGTTGGCCAGGATGGTCTCAATCTCTTTACCTCGTGATCCGCCCGCCTCAGCCTCCCAAAGTGCTGGGATTACAGCCGTGAGGCCCTGCGCCAGGCCAAAATATTTCTTATTTCAACTGATACAGTAAGTAGCTGTGATAAAATTGAACACCCATTTAGATTTAACAAACTAGGAATAAATACAAACTTCCTTAATCTGATAAAAGCTTTCTACGGAAAAATGCATGTCATACTAAAGAGTGGGATGTTAAATGTGGTCTCTTTAAAGTGAGGAACATGTGGGGCATGGTAGCTGATGCCTTTGGGAGGCTGAGGTGGGTGGATTGCTTGAGCCCAGAGATTTGAGACCAGTTTGGGCAACATAGAAAGGCCTCATCTCTACAAAAAAAAAAAAAAATACAAAAATTACTAGGTGTGGTGGCATGTGCCTGTAGTCCCACCTACTTGAGAGGCTGAGGTGGGAAGATTGCTTGACTCTGGAGGTCGAGGCTACCGTGAGCTATGATTATTCCACTGCACTGTAGCCTGAGTGAGAATAAATTAAATAAATAAATACATAAAATTAAGTAATATTAAAAAATCAAGAACAATTCAAGGAGGAACATTCAGAAGAGGAAATCTAAATTACAAAGTAACAAATGAAAGCTGCTCAGCTTCAGTAGCAGTCAGGGAAGGAAAGTTAAAACGACAATTGCTATCTCCCAGTATCAAAGCTGAGCAGAGAGAGATGCAATGGAATGTATACTCTGCTGGCCGATGTGGAAAGTATTGCTGCTGCTTTGAAAAACCACATGGAATTACTTAGTAAAGATGAGGACTTGGAAATGAGACAGCAGTTCCACTCTGGCTTCTTACCATACAAAATATTATACAAATGTGTAGTAAGAAATATACATGAAATTAAATTGCTTATAATGTCATTGCTTATAGTATTAGAAGGTGGTTGTATTATTCCACTTCCATGCTGCAGATAAAGACATATCCAAGACTGGGTAATTTATAAAGAAAAAAAGGTTTACTGGATTCACAGTTCCATATGGCTGGTGAGGCCTCACAATCTTGGTGGAAGGCAAAAGTCATATCTTACGTGGTGGCAAGCAAGAGAGAATGAGAGCCAAGTAAAAGGCTTTTTCCTTATAAAACCATCAGATATCTTAAGACTTATTCATTACAATGAGAACAGTGTGGGAGAAACTGCCTCCATGATTCAGTTATCTCCCACTGGGTTCCTCCCCCAACACACAGGAATTATGGGAACTACAATTCCAGATGAGATTTTAGTAGGGATACAGCCAAACCATATCAATGGGAAACAATCCAAATGTTCATGATTTTTTAAAAATGTGGGATATTCAGACCATGAAGTAATATGCAGCAAAGAACAAGCGTGGAATACAGCTACCACTTCAGTGGCATAATTCTCAGAAACAATGTCAAAGGAAATAGACAGCTTGAAAAAAGAAAACTCCATGCAATGTCACAATGTTTATACAAAGATCAAAAACAAACAAAGTGGGGAAATACAAATTAAAACAACAATGAGATACCAATACACATGTGTGAGAATGGCCAAAATCCAGAACGCTGACATCACCAAAGGCTGGTACGGTCCTGGAGCAACAGGAATGCCCATTCATGGCTGGTGGGAATGCAAAATGGTGCAGTCACTTTGGAAGACAGTTCAGCAGCTTCTTACAAAACTAAATATGTCCTGGCATATGATCCAGCAATCACTCTCAATGGTTACCCAAAAAAGTTGAAAACTTGTGTCCATACAAAAACTGGCACATGGATGTTTACAACAGCCTTGTTTATCATTGTCAAAACTTAGAGGCAAGGAAGACGTCTTTCAGTAGGTGAATAGACAAATAGACCGCTATGCATCCAGGTAATGGAATATCATTCAGCATTAAAAATAAATGAGTAAGATGGCAGCAAGAATGAGAAAAAATATAATAAAAAAATAAAGAAATAAGGGTTAGATGTGGTGGCTTGTGCCTGTAGTCCCAGCACTTTGGGAGGCCAAGGGACAATCCCTTAAGCCCAGGAATTAAAGATCAGCCTGGGCAAAATAGTGAGATCCTGTTTTTACAAAAAATTTAAAAATTAGCTGGTTGTGGTAGTGTGTACCTGTAGTCCCAGCTACTGAGGAGGCTGAAATAAGAGGATTGCTTAAGTGTAGGAGGTCAAGACTGCAGTGAGCTATTATTCCACCACTACACTCCAGCCTGGCCAATGGAGCGAGACTCTGTGGAAAGAAAGAAGGAAAGAAGGAAAGGAAGGAAGGAAGGAACAAAGGGAGGGAGGAAGGGAAGGAAGGAAAGAAATGAGCTATAAGTCAGACATTACTAAGTGAAAGGAGACAATCTGAAAAGGCTACATGCAATTCTAACTGCAGAACATTCCAGAAAAGGCAAAACTAAGGAGACAGTAAAAAGATCAGTGGTTGCCAGGATGTGGGAATGAATAGGCGCAGTATAGAGGATTTTTAGTGTAGTGAAACTCCTCTGTGTGACACTATCATGGTATATCCATGCTCTTATACATTTATCCAAACCCACAGAATGTCTGCCACCAAGCGTGAACCCGAAGGTGAACGATGGGCTCTGGTGTCAATGATGTGTCAATGCCGGTTCATCAGCTGCCACAGATAGTAGGGGAGGTGATGCATGTTCAGGGTAGAGTGTCAGTGGAACTCTCTCTACCTTCCTCTCAATTTTGCTGTCAATCTAAAACTGCTCTAAAAAGTAAAATCTATTTAAAAAAAACACACAGGCTGGGAGTGGTGCCTCATGACTATAATGCCAGTACTTTGCAAAGCTGAAGTGAGAGGATAACTTGGGTCCAGGAGCTCAAGAGTAGCCTGGGCTACATAATGACACCCTGTGTCTACAAAAATAAAAATAAAATTAGCCAGGTGTGGTGGCACGCACCTGTAATTCCAGCTACTCAGGAGGCTAAGGCAGGAGAATCACTTGAACCTGGGAGGTGGAAGTTGCAGTGAGCCGAGATTGAGTCACGACGCTCCAGCCTGGGTGACAGAGCAAGACTGTCTTAAAACAAAAAGTGATTCAAACAAGTGAAAAGATACTCAGCCTCACTCATGATGAATAAAATTTTTTTTAAAAATGCTATGAATATATAAAAATAAAAATATTATCCTGACATGGTGGTATTGCCTGTAGTACCAGCTACTTGAGAGGTTAAAATGGGAGGATCGCTTTGAGCCCAGGACTTTGAGGCTGCAGTGAGCCATGATTGCACCATTGTACTCCAGGCTGGGGAAGAGAGTAAGACCCTGTCTCCAAAAAACAACAAAAAACAAAAGCACACATGGACAACATAATATACAGTGTACAGATGAGACACATCACTAAACTATGTATAAAACAAATTGTTGAATAACAAATAGTTAACATAAATTTTTGTTTGAAAGAGGCACAGAAGACACTTTTAAGGTATGGGATGCATGTTTTGATCTAAATTGCACTGTACATGAGTGTTTGTTCTATTATTCTTGAACTGTACAAAATATGATATAGTCTTCCAAGCATGAAAGGAAAAGAAAATAATTCTACTAGCTGATTTATTTACACTGTAGTGGTGGGACTTTTTCAGCAATTTTGATATCACGTGATTGCATCAAGAAGTTAATCAGAATTTCAGAACTGGAACAGACCAGGAACAGAAATATTCATGAAGAAAATACAGAGTTACAGTTAGTGGTAGGATAGTAGAGAACCAGCTTTTTTTTTTTTCTTTTTACATTTCTCTCCCGTGGCCCCCTGGCTTTGTGAAGCAACACATACTATATACCAGTGGACATCTCTCAAAGGTGTTAACTTTGACCTTTCTCTACACAAGAACAAAACTAGACTTCATATCATGTGAAGCTAATTTAAAATATCTTGTCCTTTTAAGAATGAACCCACTTATTATTTGGTGTGTCCATTTATTTATTTATTTTTGAGACAGGGTCTTACTCTGTCACCCAGGCTGGAGTGCAGCCTGTACCTCCTGGGCATGGATGGTCCTCCCACTTCAGCCTCCTCAGTAGTTGAGACTACAGGCATGCACCACCACACCTGGCTATTTTAAAAATATTTCTGTAGAGATGAGGTCTTGCTATATTGCCCAGGCTGATCTTGAACTCTTGGGCTCAAGTAATGTACCCACTTCAGCCTCCCAAAATTCTGAGACTACAGATGTGAGCAACTGCACCTGGCCATCCATTTTAATTATTTTCATGTATTAATGAAATAACCTAAAATTTAACTAATAACCAAAATAAGACATACTATCAGGTCTTGGTAAGAAATGATAGTCTTAGCTAGACACAGTGGCTCATGTTATAATCCCAGAAATTTAGGAGGCCAAGGTGGGAGGATTGCTTGAGCCCAGGAGTTTGAGACCAGCCTGGGCAATGTAATGACACCTCATCTTTACAAAAGATACAAAAATGAGCCAGGCATGGTGGCACATGACTGTAGTCCCACCTACTCAACAGGTGGAGTTTCAAAGACATCTTGAGCAGGGAGGTCGAGGTGAGAGACAGAGAGAGAGAAAAGAAAGAAAGAGAGGAAGAGAGGAAATGAGAAAGGAAAGAAGGAAGAAAGGAAAGAGAAAAGAAAGAAAAAGAAAGAAAGAAAGAAAAAGGGAGAGAAAGAAAGAAAGAGAGAAGGAAAGAAACAAAAAAAGAAAAGGAGAAAGGAAGGAAGAAAAGAAAAAGAAGGAAGGAAAAGGGAGGGAGAGAAGAAGGAAGGAAGCAAGCAAGGAAGGAAGGGAGGAAAAGACACGAGAGTCTTGAATATTAAAGCCAGTGCAGTACTTGCAATATAACATGATTTTCAAGTGGTACTTTAAAGACTTCCTTAATTCTTACTATTTCCTTGTAAAATCTCAGAGTCTAAAATGCATTTTATAGAGTAAAAGTTATAAAAAGTGAATTCATTTCTATACTACCCCCAACCAATCTAATCTTCTTTGTTCTCTCTGTATATATGTATATATACACATATATTATATATATATGTACACTATATTCATATTTTTAAGTATATATTTATGTTTAGTCCTCTCAAGCACAAATTTGGATGTCAACCTTATCTTCCTCTTGTTTTTTACAAAGCAGAATTGGTCACCACATCCTCTTGACTTTGCTTTTATCAGCACCATCATGGTTGAGCCTTTTCTGTCTTTATCTGTGTCACACATCTCCTGCCCAGGACTGCTTCAGCCCATAACCACAGACTTAGCGTACCCTTCCTGTAGCTTTCTCTTTAAAGTGTCAACCCCACCCTTCAAAGACAGCTTCCAGAATCTTTTTGTTTGTTTCTTTTTTTGAGATGGTGTCTCACTCTGTCACTCAGGCTGGAGTGCAATGACGTGAACTTGGCTCACTGCAAACTCCGCCTCTCAGGTTCAAGCGATTCTCTTACCTCAGCCTCCTGAGTAGCTGAGATTACAGGTACCCACCGCCACACCCTGGTAGTTTTTGCATTTTTAGTAGAGACAGGGTTTCACCATGTTGGTCAGGCTGATCTCAAACTCCTGACGTTGTGATCCACCTGCCTCGGCCTCCTAAACTGCTGGGATTACAGGCATGAGCCACCAGACCCGCCCCAGAATAATATTTCTTAGATATTACAGACTTCATCATGCAATGAATTTCTCAGAAAAGCTTTGTGGTTCTGTTGGTGAAAAATATAAAGCTGGGAGCTAAATGACAAGAACGCATGAATGCAAAGAAGGAGACAAGAGGAACTGGGCTCTACTTTGGGGGAGCGTGGGAGGAGAGAGAGGAGCAGAAAAGATAACTATTGGGTACTGGGCTTAATACCTGGGTGATGAAATAATCCATACAACAAACTCCTGTGACACATGTTTACCTATGTAACAAATATTTCCATGTACCCCCAAACCTAAAATAAAAGGTAAATAAATAAATAAAGGAAAAATATAGAGCATGGGCCAGTTGTGGTGGCTCCTGCCTGTAATTCCAGCACTTTGAGAGTCCAAGATGGGCAGATTTATTGAGATCAGGAGTTTGAGACCAGCCTGGGGTAAGATGGTGGGCCTCATCTCTAAAAAAAATACAAAAAATAGCCAGATGTGGTGGAGCACACCTGTAGTCCCAGCTACTTGGGAGGGTGAGGTGGGAGGATTGCTTGAACCTGGGAGGTTGAAGCTGCAGTGAGCTGTAATCATGCTACTGTATTATTTCAGCCTGAGCAACAGAGTGAGACCCTATCTCATAAAAACTATATATAGGCTGTGCACAGTGGCTTACACCTGTAATCCCAGCACTTTGGGAGTCTGAGGTGGGCGGATCATGAGATCAGGAGATTCAGACCGTCCTGGGTAACACACTGAAACCCCATCTGTACTAAAAATACAAAAAAATTAGCCAGGCATTGTGGCAGGTGCCTGTAGTCCCAGCTACTTGGGAGGCTGAGGCAGGAGAATGGTGTCAACCCAGGAGGCAGAGCTTACAGTTAGCTGAGATCATGCCACTGCACTCCAGCCTGGGCAACAGAGCGAGACTCCATCTCAAAAAAAAAAAAACATATATATATAGAGCATCCCTGGTGTAGTGAACACTGTAGTGTGCTACTCAGTCCCTGCTATGAACATGAGTGAATATATACTGGTTTGTGTCTCACTGCTTTTATTTCTTTGGAGTACATATTTGGGAGTGTCATCCATGAATCTAGGTCTTTGCTTAGTCACCACTGATTAAAATTACAAGTAAGTTTGTCCAAGTTGTCGAGATGTGTTCATCTAGCTGAAAGGAGTAGGAGAATTCTTTTGCCAAGCACTGCTGTGCAGAGTTCCTGTCTCCAGCCCTGCCTGTGTCTGCACCTTGAGAGCCACCTGCTGCCTCCCATTCCTGAAATTTTTTTTTTTAGACAGAGTTTCACTCTTGTTGCCCGGGTTGGAGTGAGTGTAATGGCACGATCTCAGCTCTCCACAACCTCCACCTATAGAGTTCAGGTGACTTTCCCACCTCAGCCTCCCATATAGCTCAGATTATAGGCATGCACCACCATGCCTGGCAAATTTTGTAGTAGAGATAGGGTTTCACCATGTTGGCCAGGGTGGTCTCGAACTCCTGACCTCAGGTGATCCACCGCCTCAGCTTCCTAAAGTGCTGGGATTACAGGCATGAGCCACTGAGCCTGGCCCCAATTCCTGAGATTTTTAAGAGTTCTGAGGCTTCTTGTTGGCTTCTCCTGTGTATTGCCATGAGTTCATTGCCTCTATCTCCCTCCTGCCTGCCATGACAGTAACTACTAGCTAGATTTTTTGTCCATTTGGGCTGGGGGGCTTATAGACCACAGATGTTTATTGCTCACAGTTCCGGAGGCTGGAGGTCCAGGATGAGGGTGTGGCAGATTCAGTGTCTGGTGAGGACCCACTTCCTGGTTCATGGACAGCACCATCTTACTGTGTCTTCACATGGTGGAAGGGTGAGGGAGTTCTCTGGGGCCCGTTTTCTAAGGGCACTGATCCCTTTCATGAGTCTCCACCCTAACAACCTCATCACCTCCCTAAAGCTCCACCTCCTAACATCATGTCCTTGAGGATTAGCATTTCAACATAGGAATTTTGTGGGTCACACACATTCAGACCACAGCACCCACTTGCCTCCAAGCCTTCTAAACGTCATCCTCGTCTTTTGTCTGCTGTATTCTCACACATTCTCTTTGTCCTTTGTTTTCCTTATAATTCCAGCCTACATCCATTTTGAGGAGGGGTAAAAGGAGAAAAAGAGAGACAGACACCCATATGCACATGCATACACACACACACAAACATGCACACGCATGCACACAGACACACACACACACACGGGGCAAAGATTAACAACTTTGTGAAATCTGCTATGTTTAACAGTAAGTCCTAGTTCTTCATTTATAAGCCTGCATTTCCCATTAGGTGATATGACCTGGAAAGGAAAATATAATGTTTCCCTCAGCCTTTTTATTTCTGACTGTCAGCACACTGTCTCAAAACAGGAGCGATCAGAATGTGTTCATTAAGTAGGCACACATGGCTCATCAATGCCAATGTTAATTAGCATCTAGGGTCCAGGTATCGCTCCTACTGCTTAAACAAGCTGCATCAAAAATTAGAGAAATGAAACCAAACTTGCTTCTGTGTATGAGAAAAGAGGGCATAAAAGGCTTGAAATGAGAATTTTTTTTTTCTCTTTTTTTGAGACAGAGTCTTGCTTTGTTGCCCAGGCTGGAGTGCAATTGTGCGCAATCATGTCTCATTGCAGCCTTGATCTCCCAGGCTCAAGGGGAGTTCAGGGGGCTCACACCTCAGCCCCCTGAGTAGCTGGGTCCATGGGTGCGCACCCCCACACCAGGTGAATTCTTTTTTTTTTTTCTCTGAGGTGGCATCTAGCTCTGTCTCCCAGGCTGGAGTGCAGTGGCGCGCTCTTGGCTCACTGCAACCTCTGCTTCACAGGTTCAAGTGATTCTCCTGCCTCAGCATACCGAGTAGCTGAGATTACAGGCACACACCACCACACCAAGTTAACTTTTATATTTTTAGTAGAGACAGGGTTTCACCATATTGGTCAGGCTGGTCTCAAACTCCCGATTTCATGATCCACCTGCCTCGGCCTCTCAAAGTGCTGAAATTACAGGTGTGAACCACTGTTCCTGACCTCTTTTTGTATTTTTAGTAGAGACACGGTTTTGCCATGTTGCCCAGGCTGGTCTCAAACTCTTGGACTCAAGAGATCTGTCCCTCTTGGCCTCTCAAAGTGCTGGGATTACAGGTGTGAGCCACTGCACCCAGCCTGAAATGAGAATGTTTTATTCAAGTATAGGAGAACCTCTAACTTTCTGGGTCCCCAGGAGATTGGGGGGGAAAAGGCTCATGTTGTTGTGACATTTCAGTGTGTGAAGGGTGAAGAGAAAAGACTCTAGAATAGTGGGGGCTGGGGAGGCGGAGGGGGAAAGACACAGAGACAGAGAGAGAGTGACAAAGAGAGAGAATGACAGTCATGCAAAAAGAGAGAGAGAGAGAGAAAACTAAGTGGGAGAAAGAATGAGAGAGAGAGAGAATGATAGTCATCCAAAAAGACAGAGAGAGGGAGAGAGAGAGAGAGAAAGAGATCATGGGAGAGAGAATGAGAGAGAAAGAGAATGACGGAGTTATGCAAAAGAAGAGAGACAGAGAGAGTGGGAGGGAGAATGAGAGAAAGAGTGGGAGAGAGACAGAGAATGAAAAAAAATAAGAGAAAGAAAGAGAGTGAGAGATAAAATGAAAGGCTGGGTGTGATGGCTCAAGCCTGTAGTCCTGGCATTTTGGGAGGCCAAGGTGGGTGGATCACTTGGGATCAGGAGATTGAGACCAGCCTGGCCAACATGGTGAAACCCCATCTCTACTGAAAAATACAAAAAGGCTGGCTGTGGTAGCATGTGCCTGTAATCCCAGCTATTTGGGAGGCTGAAGCAGGAAAATCACCTGAACCCAGGAGGCAGTGGTTACAGTGAGCTGTGATCACACAACTGCCCTCCAGGCAACAGAACAAGACTCTGTAAAAAAACAAACAAACAAACAAACAAAAAGGCGAGAGAAAATGAGAGAGATAGATGCAAAACTTGGAGACATGAAAAGGGGATTGGATGTTGTTTTAGGCTCAGTAGCCCTGGAAACTCAACATTAACAATGATGCCTTTGCTGTTTTGCAGGGAAGTGGCTAGGATTGCATACACAACCCAGCCATGCCATACAAGTGGCTGAGCATGAAGGCTGGAGCTCATGTAGCTGCAGAATGCCTCATAATGGTAACCCCCATGCACTCCTGCTGGTAATGTCTTAGAAAACTGGATTTGAGAAAATGAGGGCAATTTGAGCATGAGGGAGACATGGAATTCAGGAACTGACATGGCTAACATGAAGAAATTTTGGGGGAATTTTCAGGATGACCATAAAAATAACATCCTGCACACACTGAGTAGTGAGCTAGCCTTAACATTTTACAACCACGATCACATTTAATGCACATGACTATTATTATTCTCATTTTCCAACCAGTCATGGAAACTGAGCTGCAGAGAGGCAGACTTATCTGATCAGGATACCAGAAGAAGCAACCCAAGCTACAAACCCAGGCTGTTTGGAAATGGGATGTCCTAGGGACAATAGCTCTGGGGGTCTCTTAGAAAGCCTTGAGTTCAGGTTGGAGAAGGAAGTTGTAGGGTCCCAGGAGGCTGTGTTCACCATCATGATGTGACTACCTTAGGTGTTAACAGTGTTTGGAAGGGATTTTCAGTCTCATAATAAGTCTGTGAAAAGAATTTTAAAAGGCAAGCCATGAACAGGAAGCAAGCTTAGGAAATTCAAGAATCTATACAAGGAAGGAATGTTAGGCACATCTCAATATTTAGATAACTCACATAATGTAAGCTTGAGTATTCATTTAGTAAACATTGGTGATGTAGCCATATCAGGAAGCCGAATAGAAAGAAAGTGTGTGTGTGTGTGTGTGTGTGTGTGTGTGTGTAGGCACTTGAGGAATAGTGATTGGGCAAAAAACCGAAAGCCATCATCCTACAAACAGAAAGTTAATAGATACCATCTAAAGTTAAGAAGCACAAGAAATTTCTGGACAAATACATTATTTTAAAATATAAAGTAGATCCCAGTAAAAAAAAGATAGGATGGAACATTGAGGGCAAGACATAAACTTGAGGTCCTGCTTCATCTTTTGAGCTTTGTATGTCTATCATTAGAGGCCAGTTGGCCGGGCGTGGTGGCTCACACCTGTAATCCCAGCACTTTGGGAGGCCAAGGCAGGCAGATTGTCTTAGGTCACCAGTTTGAGACCAGTCTGGCCAACATGGTGAAACCCTGTCTCTACTAAAAATGCGAAAAAATTAGCCGAGTGTGGTGGCATGTGCCTATAATCCCAGCTATTTGGGAGGCTGAGGCAGGGGAATTGCTTGAACCTGGGAGGTGGAGGTTGCAGTGAGCCAAAATCACATCACTGCACTCCAGTCTGGGTGACAGAGAGAGATTCCGTCTCAAAAAATAAAATAGAGGCCAGTCATGGTGGCTCTTGTCTGTAATCCCAGCATTTTAGAGGCTGAAGTAGGAGGATTCCCTGAAGCTAGAAGTTTGAGACCATTCTGGGCAACACAGTAAGATCCCTGTCTCTATAAAAAATTTAAAATTGGCTGGCCATGTTGGTATGTAGGTAACCAGCATAATACTGGATAGGCAGTTTTTCAATATTCATTCTCCTCCTACCCTAAACCCTCAAGTAGGCCCTAGTATCTATCGTACCCTTCTTTGTGTCCATGTGAACTAAATGTTTAGTTCCTAGTTAGAAGTGAGAACATGCAGTATTTGGCATTCAGATCCTGCCTGAATTTGCTTAGGATAATAGCCTCCAGCTGCATCCACGTTGCTGCAAAGGATGTGATTTCCTTCTTTTTCATGGCTGCATAGTTTTCCATGGTGTGTATGTACCATGTTTCCTTTATACAATCTGTCATTTATGGGCATTTTGGTTGATTCCATGTCTTTGCTATTATGAATAGTGCTGCAGTGAACATACATGTACATGTGTCTTCATGGTAGAATGATTTATATTCCTTTGGGTATATACCCAGTAGTGAGATTTCGGGGTCAAATGGTGGTTATGTTTTAAGTCCTTTGGGAAATCTCCAGACTGTTTTCCACAGTGGCTGAACTAATTTATGCTCCCATCAACAGTCTATAAATGTCGTCTTTTCTCTGCAGCTTTGCCAGCATCTGATTTTTTTTTAACTTTTAGTAACAGCTTAGAGGACAACTTTAAATTTAATTTTGAAATTCAGACTCTGACAGCATTCCATGTGTAAATGAATATTCGAAAGTTTTCTTGGTTGGGCTTGGTGGCTCATGCCTGTAATCCCAGCATTTTGGGAGACTGAGGCAGGTGGATTGCTTGAGCTCAGGAGTCTTGAGACAGCCTGGGCAACATGGTAAAACTCTGTGTCTACAAAAAATACAAAAATTAGCAGGGCATGGTGGTGTGTATCTCTGGTCCCAGCTAGTTGGGAGGCTGAGGTGGAAGGATCTCAGGAAGTCACAGCTGCAGTGAGCTATGATCACACCACCGCACTCCAGCCTGGGTGACAGAGCAAGACCTTGTCCCCTACCCCAAAAAGAGGTATCTTATCCACTTTAAATTTTGATTAAATAATTAAACAATACAGGTCGATTGATTTTTTTTCTATGTTGTCAAAAATAATAGCTGAGTTTGCTAGGTTAAAAAGAAGAAAGAATTGGCTGGGCGCAGTGGCTCACATCTGTTATCCCAGCACTTTGGGAAGCTGAGGCAGGCAGATCACGAGGTCAGGAGCTTGAGACCATCCTGTTTAACATAGTGAAACCCCATCTCTACTAAAAATACCAAAAAATTAGCCAAGCATGGTGGCAGGCACCTATAGTCCCAGCTACTCAGGAGGCTGAGGCAGGAGAATGGCATGAACCCGGGAGGCAGAGCTTGCGGTGAGCTGAGATCACACCACGGCACTCTAGCCTGGGTGACACAGTGAGACTCTGCCTCAAAAAAAAAAAAAAAAAAAAAAAGGCAAGAATTTTTTTGAGAGCTTAGAATTGCCCGATGGAGAGCTCAAAAGAAATGAGATAGACTCTGTGTCATCACTGCTGATGGAAACTGCCTGTTCTTGGGAAGGTGGAGATGCAGGAAGAAACTAGTGAGAGGCATTCTGTGGTCCTTGACCAAGGGCTAGAAGCATTACCCCCATAGAGAGAGGACTTCCACACAGAAGCTTGGTGATGTTGGCAGAATAATGTTACTGAAAGACTTCCATACCCTAATCCCTGGAACCAGTGGCTACATTCCCTTACATAGTCAAAGGGACTTTGCAGATGTGACAAAGTTAAGGATATTGAGATTGGAGGATGATCGTGGATAATCCACATATGTCCAATGTCATCACAGGCATCCTTATAAGAGGGAAGTAGGAGGTCAGAGTCAGAGACGAAGACATGAGGATGGAAGCAGAGGTGGAATGATGTGCTTTGGAGATAAAAGAAGGGGCCGTGAGCCAAGGAATGTGGGTGGTTTCCAGAATATGGGAAAGCTAAGGAAATTAATTTTACCCCTAGAGCTTCCAGAAAGAACCAGTTTTGCCAACATCTTGGTTTCAGCCTATGATGTGATGTGAATTTTTGTCCCCACCTGTATCAGTTCCTTCTCACACTGCTAATAAAGACATACCCAAGACTGGGTAATTTATAAAGGAAAGATGTTTAATTGACTCACAGGTCAGCATGGCTGGGGGCTTCAGGAAACTTACAATCATGGTGGAAGGGGAAGCAAACACATCCTTCACGTGGCGGCGGTCAGGAGAAGTGCAGAGTGAAGCGGGGCAAAGTCCCTTATAAAAGCATCAGATCTCATGAGAAGTCACTCACTATCATGAGAACAGCATGGAGGTAACTGCCCCCATGATTCAATTACCTCCCACTGGTTCCCTCCCATGACACCTGGAGATTATGGGAACTACAGTTCAAGATGAGATTTGGGTGGGGACACAGCCAAACCATATTGCCACCCAAGTCTGCTGTTGAATGGTAATCCGTGGTGTTGGACGAGGGGCCTGGTGGCAGGTAGTTGAATCATAAGGGCAGACTTCCCCCTTTCTGTTCTCATGATAGTGAATGAGTTCTCCCAAGATCTGATTGTTTAAAAGTGTGTGGCACCTCCACCTTTGCTGTCTTCTTCCTTCTCCAGCCATACAGAATGTGCCTCCTTCCTCTTCGCCTTCTGCCATGATTGTACATTTCCCTAGGCCTCCCCAGCCATGCCTCCTGTACAGCCTGCAGAATCATGAGTCAATTAAACCTCTTTTCTTTATAAATTACCCAGTCTCAGGTAGCTCTTCATAGCAAAGTTAGAACAGACTAATACAGCCTGTAAGACCCATTAAGAACTTCTGACTTACAGAAATGTAAGAGTGCTATTGATTGTGTTAAGTCACTAATTCGGATGATGCCTCCCAATTTAAGTAATCCAATCTTGAATTGGGCTACAGCTGGTTTCCCTGTCATTGCCCCATTCAACAATGTAGATAAAGGAATTTTTGGGCCAGGAGGAGTGGCTTATGCCTATAATCCCAGCACTTTGGGAGGCTGAGGAAGGTGGATCACTTGAAGTCAGGAGTTTGAGACCAGCCTGGTCAACATGGTGAAATCCCATCTCTACTAAAAGTACAAAAATCAGCCAGGCATGGTGGCGGGCACCTGTAGTCCCAGCTACTCAGGATGCTGAAGTAGGAGAATCCCTTGAACTTGGGAGGCAGAGGATGAAGTCAGCTAAGATGATGCCATTGCACTCCAGCCTGGGTGACAGAGCAAAACTCCATCTCAAACAAAACAAAACAAAAACAATGTAGATGTAGGAATTATAAATTATTCATCTTTTTCTTTTTTAGAGATGGGGTCTTGCTGTGTTGCCCAGGATGAGCTCAAACTCCTGGGGTCAAAAGATCCTCCTGCCTCAGTCTCCTGAATAGTTGGGACCAGTGCCTGGCTTGTAAATTATGCGTTTCAATTAAAATACATTATTTTATTTATTATTTTCAATATTTCCATGCTCTTTTTTTCTCTATATTCTTTTTTTTTTTTTTTACTTTAAAACACATTTATATTGGCTTTTTTTTTTTTTTTTTTGGAGACAGTCTTACTCTGTTGCCCAGGCTGGAGTGCAGTGGTGAGACCTTGGCTCACTGCAGCCTCTGCCTCAAGCATTCAAGCACTTCTGCCTCAGCCTCACGAGTAGCTGGGACTACAGGCACATGCCAGCATGCCTGGCTAATTTTTTTGTATTTTAGTAGAGACAGGGTTTCACCATGTTGCCCAGGCTGGTCTCGAACTCCTGAGCTCAGGCAATCCACCTGCCTCGGCCTCCCAAAGTGCTGGATTACAGACGTGAGCCACTGCTTCCAGCTAGCATAATCTTTTTTAATTGACAAATCAAATATTATATGTATTTATGATGTTGTGATACATATATCTACTGTGGAATGGCTAAATTGAGCTAATTAACATTCCCTAACACAGTTATGTTTACGTGGTGAGAACACTTAAAATCTACTCTCATAGTAATTTTCATTTAATACTGAATGTCTTCACTGTTCACCAACAATACAATATATTGTTATGTACTGTGGTCATCATGCTGTAAAATAGATCTATTGAATTTATGCATCCTGTCTAACTGATGTTTTGTGTTTTTGTGTGTGTCTGTGTGTGTGTGTTTAACAAATATGGGGTCTCACTCTGTTGCCCAGGCTGGAGTGTAGTGGTGTGATCATGGCTCACTATAGCCTTGAAATCCTGGGCTCAAGAGATTCTCCTGCCTCAGTCTTCCAAATAGCTGGGACCACAGGTGGGCAGCACTATGCCCAGCTAATTAAAATTTGCTTTTTTTGACAGAGGTAGGATCTCACTATGCTGCCCAGGCTCATTTTTTTGTCATTGACCAATATCTTCAGTGAATATATTTGCTATTTGATTATATGTGGCAGGATATTGCTCTGTTTGACTAGCTCTCTGAGGGTGGTTAGTGTGACCCAGCATAGATGCTCAGTGAATACGTCTTCATGAGTTCAGTTACACTTGAAGGTGGGTGATGATAAAGATGTGACTTAATACCCCATTTCTGATGTAACATTGGACATCTTTGGAAGGAACTTTGGGAGGCAGCTCATTGTAACAAGAAGATGGACTTACAATAAGATAAGATATGGTCTGATTAGAGGAATGCAAATCAAAACCACAATGAGAGACCATCTCACACCCGTCAGAATGGCAATTATTAAAAAGTCAAAAACCAACAGAAGCTGGTGAGGTTGCAGAGAAAAAGGAAGGCTTTTACACTATTGGTGGGAATGTAAATTAGTTCAACCATTGTGGGAGAGTGTGGTGATTTCTCAAAGATCTAGAGGCAAAACTATCATTTAACCCACCAATCCTATTGCTGGGTATATACTCAAAGGACTATAAATTACTCTATTATAAAGATACATAGACGTGTATGTTCACTGCAGCACTATTCATGAGAGCAACAACACGGGATCAACCCAAATGACCATCAGTGGTAGACTGGATAGAGAAAATGTGGTCCATAGACACCATGGAACACTATGCAGCCATAAAAAGGAGTGAGATTATGTCCTTTGCAGGAACGTGGATGAAGCTGGAAGCTGTTATCCTCAGGAAACTAACACAGGAAGAGAAAACCAAACACTGCATGTTCTCACTTATAATTGGGAGCTGAACGATGAGAACACATGGACACATTGTGGGGAAGAGCACACTCTGGGGCCTGTTGTGAGGGGGCGCAGGGGGAGGGAGAGCATCAGGAAGAATAGCTAATGGATGCCAGGCTCAATACCTGGGTAATGAAATGTACATGAAAACCATAATGAGTTGCTATCTCATGCCAGTCGGAATGGCGATTATTAAAAAGTGAAAAACAACAAAGCAGCATGGCCCACGTTTGCCTGTGAAACAACCTGCACAGCCTGCACTGATACCCCTGGACTTAAAATAAAAGTCAAAGGAAAAAGAAAAAAGATATGGTCTGACTACCTGGGGCCACTTTCTAGTTGACGTGATATTATCCACAGTAATTCACTTGGCTGGGACTCAGAATTTTTCCCTGATGAGATAACAGTGGTTACTTCAGAGAGTTTTGGGGGGGAAAGCATATAGGCTACTGTGATAGGTAGAATAATGGTTCCCCAAAGATGTCCACATCTGAATCCCTGGAACCTGGGAACAGCTGATCTTGCACCATCAGGGGGACTTTGCAGATGTGATGAGGTTAAGGATCTTGAGATGGGAGATGCCCCTGGATGACCCAGGTTGGCCCTAAATGCCGTCACAAGCTCCTTCTAAGAGGGAGGCAGGAGGGTCCAAATTGGAGAAGGAGACATCAAAATGGAAGCTGAGATGCGAGTGAGGGAGAGCCTTGAGCCTGGAAATGCTGGAAACTAAAAAACGCAAGGAAACAGATCCTCCCCACAGCCTCCAGAAAGAACCAGCACTCCTGGGTTTTGTAAGAGACAGAATCTCTCTCTGTCACCCAGGCTGGAGTACAGTACTACAATTATGGCTTACTGCAGCCTTGATCTCCTGGGCTCAACTGATCCTTCCACCTCACCCTCCCAAGTAGCTGGGACTACAGGCAGGCACCAACATACTCAGCTAATTTTTGGTACTTTTTGTAGACAGGGAATCTTGCTATAGTGTCCAGGCTGGTGTTGAACTCCTGGCCTCAAGCAATCCTCCTGCCTCAGCCTCCCAAAGTGCTGAGATTACAGGTGTCAGCCACTGTACCCAGTCAACACCTTAATTTTAACTCCATGAACCTTGTGTAGGGCTTCTGACCTCCAAAACTATAATACATTTGTTAGTGTTAGGCACATACGTTTGTGGTGATTTTTTTACAGCAGCGTTACAAAACTAACATGGATTTCATTTTGGAATTTGGGAAAAGCTACTTATTGCCTAATGTAGACAAGCTACTTAATAAATCGTAGTTCACCCCCTTCCTTCCCTTCCTTCTTTCTTTTTGAAAGACAAACTCACTTATGTATTATAGGACTCTGAAAATTACTGATGATAGATCCTGCGGGAAAAAAATGATGGGGTTATATAAATAATAAGCTAGTTATTTTCTTAATAACCTACTTATTTCTTAATAAATGGGGGGTAGTTCCCCCCCACAAGTCTTTCCCTCCCTTCTTTCTTTTTGAAAGACAAACTCACCTATGTATTATAGGACTTTGCATATTACTAATAATAGATCTCTGGGAAAAAATGATGATGGTTATATAAATAATAACCTACTTATTTTCTTCTCATCTTGTTGCCAAGTATAATAAATCAACCTTGAAGTGCAAATGCATGAGAAGCATGATTTTCATGCTGATTCATGATTAGCATGCTTTTCTGGTGCTTAGTAATTTTAAAGCATATTTCACTCTGTTTATCCCAAAGACAAACTCACTAATATCGTCAGAAAGAACTACATGCTTTTATTCTCCTCCTTTCAGCTAAATCCACTGAGGTATTTGCCTGACAGTTTTGGGGAAACATTGAGAAAAACAAAGAAGGATATAATACTATCAATTTTTTTTTGAGACAGGGTCTCACTGTATTGTACAGACTGGAGTGCAGTGGTGCAATATCAGTTCACTGCAACCTCTGCCTCCTGGGTTCAAGCGATTCTCCCACCTCAGCCTCCCAAGTAGCTGGGATTATATCTTAGTAGACAGGGTTTCCATGTTGCCCAGGCTGATCTCCAACTCCTGGCCTTAGGTTATCCACCTGCTCTGGTCTCCCAAAGTGCTGGGATTACAGGTGTGAGCCACTGCACCCAGCCTATTAATTTTTATTTATTTTTTTATTTTTATTTTTATTTTTTGAAACAGAGTCTTTCTCTGTCACCCAGACTGGAGTCCAGTGGCATGCTCTCGGCTCACTGCAAACTCCGCCTCCCAGGTTCAAGAGATTCTCCTGCCTCAGCCTCCCAAGTAGCTGGGATTACAGGTGTGCGCCAGCAAGCCCAGTTAATTTTTGTATTTTTAGTAGAGGTGGGATTTCACCAGGCTGGTCTCAAACTCCTGACCTCAGGTGATCCAGCCACCACAGCCTCCTAAAGTGTTGAGATTACAGGCATGAGTCACCACACACGGCCTTATTAATTTTTTTTTTTTTTTGAGACAGAGTCTCGCTTGTCGCTCAGGCTGGAGTGCAGTGGCATGATCTTGGCTCACTGCAAGATCCACCTCCCAGGTTCAAGCAATTCTCCTGCCTCAGTCTCCTGAGTAGCTGGGATTACAGGTGCCTGCCACCATGCCCAACTGATTTTTGTATTTTTTGGTAGAGACAGGGTTTCACCATGTTCGTCAGGCTGGTCTTGAACTCCTGACCCCAAGTTATCTGCCTGCCTCAGCCTCCTAAAGTGGCAGGATTACAGGTGTGAACCACCACACCCAGTCCCTATTAATTTTTAATATAACCTGGTTGGTGGGAATTAATGACTTCAAGATAAGAAGCATAAAAATTTGGTGGGGCATGGTGGCTCATGTCAGTAATCCCAGCACTATGGGAGGCTGAGGTGGGTGGATCATGAGGTCAGGAGTTCAAGGCCAGCTTGGCCAAGATGGTGAAACCCCATGTCTACTAAAAATACAAAAAATAGCCAGGCGTGGTGGCAGGCATGCCTGTAATCCCAGCTACTCCGGAAGCCGAGGCAGAGAATCACTTGAACCCGGGAGGCAGAGGTTACAGTGAGCTGAGATCATGCCGCTGCTCTCCAGCCTGGGCAGCAGAGTGAGACTCCATCTCCCAAAATAACCAAAAAAAGAAGCACAAAAATTTAGACAGCCTTGGAAATGTCACCATGATTCCCTGCATTGGATATATTGAGTGTGGCCAGGTCTGTAGCCTTATTTTGGATGAATTCTGGGTTGAAGTCCAGCTGAATGGACTCAAGTCATTTTACCATTTAAGGAATTCCTAGTCCCATAGAGACATTAGTCCCTGCGAATTTCGTGCCATCTTTTGCTATTGTTCTTTTTTCTGCTTTTCTATCTTGCTTATGTGATTGTGCCTCAGGCAGGTTTGTATGTCCCTCCACTCTTTCCCCCAAGATCCTTGCTATTTGATGCCCCAGGCTAAACTTTAAAAAACTGTGGTAAAATGTACGTCACATAAAACTTTCCAATTAAATTATTTTTAACTGTACAATTTGGTAGTATTAAGTGCATTTACATTGTTGTGCAACTATCACCATGATCTATTTCCAAAACGCTTTCTTCACCCCAAACAAAAATCGTGTCCCCATTAAGTAATAATTTTTCATTTTCCCTCCCCACCAGCTCCTGACAACAACGATTCTACACTCTGTCTCCAAGTATTTGACTCCTCAAGGGACTTCGTGTAAGTGGAATCATATATTATTTGTCTTTTCATGATGGGCTTGTTTCACTTAGAATAGTGTCCTCAAGATTTATCTATATTATAGCATATGTCAGAATTTTCTCCCTTGAAGGCTGAATAATATTTCATTGTATTCATATACTACATTTTACTTATTTATTCATCTATGGACATTTGGGATTCTTCCATCTTTTGGCTACTGTGAGTAATCCTGCTATGAACACATACAAATATCTTTTTGAGATCTTGCCTTCAATATTTGTGGGTATATACCGAGAAGTGGAATTGCTGGATTAGATGGTAATTCTATTTTCAATTGTTTTAGGGAACTATTAATACTATACTTCCCTAGGCAGGGCTTTGCCTGTGTCCAGTAGTTGCTTCAATACAGCCTCATTCTTTTTTTTTTTTCTGAGATGGAGTCTCTCTCTGTCACTAGGCTGGAGTGCAGTGCCGTGATATTAGCTCACTGCAACCTCTGCCTCCCAGGTTCAAACGATTCTCCTGCCTCAGCCTCCTGAGTGGCTGGGACTACAGGCACATGCCACCACACCGAGCTAATTTCTGTATTTTTAGTAGAGATGGGGTTTCACCATGTTGGCCAACATGCTCTTGAACTCCTGATCTTGTGATTTGCCCGCCTCGGCCTCCCAAAGTACTGGGATTACAGGTGTGAGCCACTGTGCCTGGCCAATGTGGCCTCATTCTTATGAATCTTTTCTGTGTCCTGGTTCCAGCCTGCTGTGCTTGATCAAGGAGAGGACCATTTTCTATACAGATTATCAAGGATTTTCTTAGAACCATCACCAAGGACTATAATGAATAAATTGAGATGGATGCATGCATGGTAGACAGATGGATGAAAGATGACGGATGGATGGATGGGTGGATATATAAAATATGGATGAATTGATGGTAGATAACAGGTGAATGGATAGATGGGTGATGGATGGTATGATAGATGAATAGATACTGAATTGATGGATCTAGGATAGATGAGTGAATAGGTAATAAACAGATGGATTGATAGATGTATACATAAAAGGATGACAGAAGCCAGGCATGGTGGCTTACACCAGTAATCCCAGTACTTTAGGAGGCCAAGGTGAGCAGATCACCTGAGGTCAGGTGTTCGAGACCAGGCTGCTCAACATGGTGAAAGCCCATCTCTACTAAAAATACAAAAATTAGTGGGGCATGGTGGCATACGCCTGTAATTCCATCTACTCGGGAGGCTGAGGCAGGAGAATTGCTTGAACCTTGGAAGCGCAGGTTGCAGTGAGCTGAGATCATGCCACTGCACTCCAGCCTGGGTGACAGAGTGAGACTCTGTTTCAAAGTAAATTAATTAATTAATTAATTAATTAAAATTAAAGGAAGAAAGACAGATGTATGGATGGAATGGATGACGGAAGATGGATGGATGGATGGATGGATGAATGGATAGATGGATGAATACACAGATGGATGTTAGGTGAATGAATGGACGGATGAATATAAACATGGAACATGGATAGCCTCTTGGACAATCAACCAGAATTCTAAAAATTCCTGGTCTGGCCCTTACGCTAATATTTTTCCCCATGTAATTAATTTAGGCACAGTTTGTGTCTAAATTGCAATGTTGGACAAGGCTGTTTAGAAAACTGTGTGTTTGTGTATGTGCATGTTCATAAGGAACATTTGTGTGCCAATGTTGGCTGGGCCCCTGGCACCTTGAGATAAAATTGTCTCAAGCTCCTATTTTTACTTCTCATGAAAATTCAAATCTGTTTCCTAATTTCTGTGACTTCCTTGGAGGCTGGAAGGAACGTTACCTTCTTATAGAAGCCCTGTACTCTGGATTTCGGCTTCCACACACACACCCCAGAATCTGTAATGAAAGCCAACCTCTTCTGCAACTTTCAAGCAAACACACCACACTGATGCAGCCTTCCCAGTGTAGCATAACAAACACAGCAAAATACAGTGGTGAGAGAGAAAGCAGAGAATGAGTTTAAAATGCGTTATCCTGTTTCCCACCCCTCTTTGGCTCCCTGGAATTTCCTTCTTGCTCTTCCTTCACTGATTCTGAAAATTCATCCAGCCCTCTCCAGCTTCTGCTCCCAAAACACACATCCAGCCCACTGGGGTACCCAGTGAAACATCAAGGTTTCCATTCAAGTCGATTCTCTCTTCTTCAAAGGTAGTTGTGGTTCTAAAAGCGGCATTCTTCTTTTTCCTATTTTCTGTGTGTGTCTCCAATAGACTGTCACTGTTAGGCAAATTAGCCTTAAAATCAAATTGAGGCTGGGCATGGTGGCTCATGCCTGTAATCCCAGCACTTTAGGAGACTGAGGTAGTAGGATTGCCTGAGGCAAGCAGTCTGAGACCAGCAGGGAAGCATAGTGAGACTCTGTCTCTACAAAAAATTACGAAATAAAAAGTTAGCCTGACATGGTGATGCATACCTGTAGTCTCAGCTACTTGGAGGCTGAGGTGGGAGGATCACTTGAACCCAGGAGGTTGAGGATACAGTGAGCTGTGATTGTCCCACTGTGCTTCAGTCTAGGCAACAGAACAAAACCCTGTCTCGAAACAGACAAAAACTCCAATTGACCTGGGGTTAGATTCTGGTCCTGAATCTCAGGTGACTTTTGTGAAATCAAGACACTTTATGTAAAGGGTTTGTCATAATGTTTGGTATTTAATAACTAAGCAATGATAATTGTTACTTAATATCAATAATAATACATTTTCCTATGTTTCATACAGTGCCTGGTAATAATAAATAATGATACATTTTCTTATGTTTGCTATTTAGTAAATAATAGATAGTAATCTAGTCATTATATTAATACGTTTGTGTTTTATGTATTTTTTTTTTTTGAGATGGTGTCTCACTCTGTCACCCAGACTGGAGTGCAGATACCATCTCAGCTCACTGCAACCTCTGCCTCCAGTTCAAGAATTCTCCTACCGCAGCATCCTACATAGCTGGGATTACCGGCATGCGCCACCATGCCTGGCTAATTTTTTGTAATTTTAGTAGAGATGAGGTTTCACTGTGTTAGCCAGGATGGTCTCAATCTCCTGACCTCAAGATCCACCCACCTCAGCCTCCTAAAGTGCTGGGATTACAGGCGTGAGCTACCGTGCACAGCCATTTTGTATATATTTAATAGTTCCGTATAAGCCAATGACGTTTGGCTGGGTGTTGCAGAATTAGGCACCATTTTTATAGGTGTCAAAATAAAGTCTTAAAAATTTATCCCTGTATTTGCAAATGAGTGTGAAGAGTCATGAACATTTTAGAAGATTACAAAATGTAATCTTCTAAAAGTGGACCGAGTCTGCTGATACTGAGATGAAGTGCCAGCTGCCTGGTACCTTGCTGTTTGAGAGAAGTTGTAACACCTAAATAGGTAGTCTACTTGGGTTTATGAACTATCTATCAATGATTCCATTTATAACTCCACTCTAGTCTGTTTCCCAATTTCTCAATTCCTTTAAAAAGCAGTCAGTTCCCTTAAGAAAAAAAAAAAAGAACAATTTTGTAAGCATTTCTATTTTTTAAGCTGATCTTCTTTCTCACTTGTCTGTGGTTGAGTCAAACTTGGAAGTTTCCTTTCTTTTTATTTGTTTTGTGTGTCTTTTGCCACCTTTCTCAGCCTCTCCCTGTCACAGATACTACAGCCCTTCCGCCTTTGAGTTCAGCCCTCACTGGGCCTGAGCCAATGCTAAGGATGTCTTCACCAGCTGGAAGAATCAGAGTTTGGGGCTGGGACATGTCAGTATCTGATGACCCAGTAATTCCTCATGCATACGTAGCTTGACAGTCTTCTCCCTAATTGTCACCGAACCAACCAATTTCCATGCCAGAAAAAGATGTCAGACTTGGCCCTTGGGGCTCTGTCTCGGTGAAATTGATCTTGCTCTTGTACTTTGGCCCTCTGTTGCCTTCAACTATCTAAGTATAGCACTCAGCTGCTGACCTAATTGTGAATTTTGCACCAATTGCTAGCTCTTGCTGCTTTGCTTTGTGGAAATAAACAAAGACCAACAACATCAGAAGAAATGAAGGTTGTCCCTTCAGAGATTGCCATAGCAAGGGGTTCAGCCACATCATCCATCTATGTTTCCATCCATCCATCCATTTTACATCTATTCATACATTCATGCATACATTATATATCCATCTATCAATCCACCCATCCATCCATCCATCAATCCGTCATCCATCCATTCATTCATTCATCCATTATATATTTATACATCCACCCATTATATTTCTATTCATCCATCCATCTGTTCATTCATTCATCCATTCATTCATCCTTTGTCCACCTGTTATATACCCATCTATCCATCCATTTATACATTATCTATTTATCTATCCACTGATTTATTCATCATCCATCAATTCATACATTATCTATTCATTTGTCCATCATCCATCCATCCATCAGTACACCCACCATTCATTTATCCCTCCCTCCCTTCATCACCCAACCACTCACCCACACACACATCCATCCATCCATCCACTCACCCATCCATCCATTCATCCATCATCCATCCATTCATCCATTATACATTTATCAATTCATCAATCAATCATCCATCTATCCATTCATTCATCTATCCATCCATTCATCTATCCATTCATTATTCATCTGTCAATCTGGTAATCTTTCTATCATTTATCCATCTACTATATATCCATTTTTCCATCCCTCTATTCATCCATCCATCATCAATCTATTTTCTAGTCATCCCTCCATAATTAATTTATACATCATCTATTCATTCATCATCCATCCATTCATTCATTTTCTGTTCATCCAGTCACCCATTATCTATGCATCCATCCATCCATCCATCCATCCATCCATCCATCCATCCTCTATCCATGATTCATTTATCTATCCATTCAATATCTATTCATCCATCTACCCACCTATTCATCTTCTAAAAAGCATTTGGCGGAGACTCACAGGCAGGCAGAGAAGCAGGACAGCTTCACAGTGGAGAAAAGGGGAGGCTTCAGGTGTGCCCTGACTGGAGGTGGCTGGCACAGGGAGATGTAGGAGGCTCATTACAGGCAGGACATTCCATGTTATTGGTTACAAGTGCATGTGTGGTAGTCTCTCGTTGGTCCTAATTTAGAAGTGGGACAAAAATTAGGAAAGCTCTCAGTTATTAAACAAGTCTGGTCATTTGGGGCCAATGATTACAGGGGTCATTGTTTGGCTTCCTGGGCTGTTACTAGAGACAGTGTTCTGATTTACTTAACACAAGCAAGACTTGCAGCTAGTAGGCTGGCTTTTGGGACTGGTTACTACAGGCAGTGGATTGATTTCTAGGCTGGTTGCTGTAGATCTTGGGTCAGGATTCTCTATTTATACATGGCCTAGCCATTGTCTGTTTATATTTTCAGTGTCTCAGCCCCATGCAGCAGACTGTGTTCTGACATACCAATACCAGACCTGGCATGGCTTCAGAGCTGGGCAAGCCTCTTTGGCCAGTGACCTCACCCAGAATTGCAAGTCCCCCTGAACCCAGATCTGCCCATTTTTACTTTTTATTTTTTATTTTTATTTTTAATTTATTTATTTTTTTTTTTTTTGAGACTGAGTCTTGTTCTGTTGCCCAGGCTGGAGTGCGGTGGCACGATCTCAGCTCACTGCAAGCTCCACCTCCTGTGTTCACGCCATCCTCCTGCCTCAGCCTCCCAAGTAGCTGGGACTACAGGTGCCCACCACCACACCTGGCTAATTTTCTTGTATTTTTAGTAGAGGCGGGGTTTCACCATGTTAGCCAGGATGGTCTCGATCTCCTGACCTTATGATCCACCTGCCTCGGCCTCCCAAAGTGCTGGGAGGATTACAGGCATGAGCCACCGCGCCCAGCCCCCATTTCTACTTTTTGTTTCTCTTTTCTGCAAGCTTACCCTTGCAATTTCTGCAAAATCTGGGTCCAATTTATATCATTTAGCAGGGTTTGGCAAACTTTCTCTGTAAAGGCCTACATGCTAAGTATTCTTGGCTTTGCAGATCACACAGTCTCTGTAGCAAGAGGTCAACTCCGTTGAGGAAGGGGCAGACAGATACAGACTATACTTAAATGAACAGGAGCACCTGTGTTCCCTAAAACTTTGTTTATAAAAAACATACCCCTGCCTTATGTATCATTAGTACATAGTGTTGAATAGAGTTAGAGCCAGTTTAGATCTCAGAGTTGATGTTGTAGCATACAATATGGCAAAGGAAAGCACTTAAATTAGCTTACAAGTAGCTATAACTCCATATTAGCAAATGGGTTTGTTCAGTATGTCTGTTTCATGCTGTCATCATTTGGTTTTATTTTGTCTCTTATAATTCAGTGGCTATTACAGGAGGCTCTATATGTTTTTCTCATTGGCTTCAGAGAGAAAATAAAGACAAAAATCAACTTCTCTGTAGAGAGACGATGTCTCGATCCAGTTAGTTGAATACAACAATTGAATTGAGAAGAAGTCAACAAACAAAAGTTACATATGAGAAAATATTTTCATTAAGGAGTGGGTCTCAAATTTTTAGTCTTGAGACCCCTTTATATCCTTGAAAATTATGAAGAACCCCATTTTTCAGGAGCCATCTGACTGTTTTCCGCAGCGGCTGTACAATCTTACATTCTCATCAACACTCTAGGAGGGTTCCAATTTCTCCACATGCTCACCAGCACTTGTTATTATCCGACCTTGACACTAGCTATCCTAGTGGGTATGAACTCAAACTGATGGTGGGTTTTTAAGAAAAATTTTAAATTCAGAGGGTATGTGGACAGGTTTGTTACATGGATATATTGCATGATGCTGAGGTTTGGGCTTCTGTTGAGCCTGTCACCTACACAGTACTCAATGGTTAGTTTTTCAACCCTTGCTCCCCCTCCCCCCACTTCTAGGAGTCCCCAGAGTCTGCTTTCCCCATCTTTATGTCTGTAAGTACACAATGTTTAGCTCCCGCTTATAAGTAAAAACATGCAGTATTTGATTTCCTGTTTCTGAATCAGTTTACTTAGAATAATGGCCTCCAGCTCCATCCATGTTGCTGCAAAGGGCATGATTTCATTCTTTTCTATGGCTTTGTAATATTCTATGGTGTATATGTACCACATTTTCTTTATCCACTATTGATGGGCACCTGGGTTGATTCCACGTCTTTGCTACTGTGACTAGTACTGCTAGAAACATATGAGTACAGATGTCTTTTTGGTAAAATGATTACTTTTCCTTTAGATAGGTACCCAGTCATGCAATTGCTGGATCAAGAGCTAGTTCTAGTTTGAGTTCTTTGTGAAGTCTCCAAACTGCTTTCTGCAAGGGCTGAAATAATTTACACTCCTACCAGTGGTGTGTAAGCATTCCGATGATGTCTTGAATTTGCATATCTTTGATGGCCAGTGATATTGACTATCTTTTCATGTGTTTATTGGTCACTCGTGTATTTTTGGAGGGATGTACAATTTAAATTGTTTACCCAATTATATTTTTATGGTTTTTTTTTTTTTTTCTGAAAGAATCTTGCTCTGTCACCCAGGCTGGAGTGCAGTGGCATGATCTTGGCTCACTGCAACCTCCTCCTACCAGGCTCAAGCAATTCTTATACCTCAGCCTCCCAAGTAGCTGGAATTACAGGGGCACACCACCACACCCAGCTAAATGTTTATACTTTTAGTAGAGACAGGGCTTTCACCTGTTGGCAAGGCTGGTCCCAATCTCCTGACCTCAAGTAATTAACCCACCTCAGCCTCCCAAAATGTTGGGATTACAGGCGTGTGCCACCGTACCTAGCCCTACCCACTTTTTTTTTTCTTGGAGAGACAGTCTCGCTCCATCACCCAGGCTCGAGTTCAGTGGTGTGATCTTGGCTCACTGCAACCTCTGCCTGTCAGATTCAAGCAATTCTCCTGTATCAGCCTACCTACTTGTGAAGACTACAGTCACGTGCCCCTACACCTGGCTAATTTTTGTATTTTAGTGGAGACAGGGTTTTATCACATTGGCCAGGCTGGTCTGAAACTCCTGATCTCAAATGATGTGCCCGCCTGAGCCTCCCAAAGTGCTGGGATAACAGGCATGAGCCACTGCATTCGGCTCCCTACCCACTTGTAAGTTGAATTTTAAAAGTAATTTTGTTTTTGAGTGAAAAGGATGATTTCTATATTATGTACACAAGTCTCTAATCGGGTAAATGATTTGCATTTTCTCCCACTATGGTTGTAATTTCCTTTCTTAATGGTGTCCTTTGAAACACAAAGGTTTAAGTTTTGATGAAGCAGGCCTCAACTGTATAACTGAATTTTTTTTTCAGCTATGATAAATGACATGAGAGGATTAAAGACAACTTTGCAACAAATGTTTTTCTTTGACTGAACTTGCTTGAACCTGCCCCAGACTGAAAGTCATGAGAAGATACAAAAAGAAGGCAATGTTTTCTACATTTTCCTTGTTTTAAAATGTTGGCATCACATGAACTATTAATTTCTTAGGTGTGGTCTCCCAGTTGACTGTCAATTATGAATCTCAGAGAGTTTTATCTTTGACACCATCTTGGTGGGTCATGAATTTGGTTTAATAGTGCCAGAGAGAATTAAGAGGCTTTAAAAGGGACCATAAATCATCAGTAAAAACAGTCAGCCCCTTAAAAACTCTGTAATATACTTTTAGAAAGTAGACGCTTTCCCCCAACCAAACAATGGCCGAGTATTTTGGAATGTGGTTAGGCAAGAGCTTATGCCATTCAAAAAACAACAACACTTTCTGCCAAATTCTTCAGAATGTCTGGAGTACTGTGCTTGCTTTGGGTTTGGAAAGTGGCAATTTGGCCTGAAAAATATACATTTGTATTGTAGCAAAAAACCTGCATTTGGCTGACGATGTGTAGAGATGAAGAAGATTGGTTTGGTATGTCTAATTATTTTAAACAAATACTGCTTATTATTCTTATTATTGTTATTTTAAAATTTTATCATTATTATTATTTTATTATAGAGACAGAGTTTCGCCATGTAGCCCAGAGTGGTCTCAAACTCCTGGGTTCAAGCCATTTTTCACCTCTGCCTTCCAGAGTGCTGGGATTACAGACATGAGCCACCGTGCCTGGCTATTACATTTTAAAAAATATGTTATTGGCCAGGCACAGTGGCTTATGCCTGTAATCCCAGCACTCTGGGAGGCTGAGGTGGGTGGATCACTTGAAGTCAGAAGTTCGAGAGCAGCCTTGCTAACATGGTGAAACCCTGTTGCCATTAAAAATACAAAAATTAGTCAGACATGGTGATGCGCACCTGTAAATCCCCTACTCAGGAGGCTGAGGTGGGAGAATCGCTTGAACCCGGGAGGTAGAGGTTGCAGTGAGCTGAGGTCATGCCACTGACTGCACTCCAGCCTGGGCAATAGAGTGAGATTCTGTCTCAAAAAATATATATGTGTGTGTGTGTGTGTGTGTGTGTGTGTGTGTGAAAAAACAGTAAGTATTTATGAAATTTAGGGACATTTTGCTAAGCACATTTTCTTTTCTTTCTTCTTTTTTTTTTTTTTTTTTGAGATGGAGTTTTGCTCTTCCACTGACACTTGAGTGCAATGGGGCTATCTTGACTCATGGCAATCTCTGTGCCCTCAAGTTCAAGTGATTCTCCTGCCTCAGCCTCCCGCGTATCTGGGATTGCAGACATGTGCCACCACACCCAGCTAGTTTTTGCATTTTTAGTATAGATGGGGTTTCACCCTGTTGGCCAGGCTGCTCTCAAACTCTTGACCTCATGATCCGCCCCCACTCTGCCTCCCAAAGTGCTGGGATTACAGGTGTGAGCCACTGCACTGCCACATTTTCTTTTAAAGTTTATAAAGACTTTAATGTAAAACAAGCAAACAAACAAACAAAACCAGCCTGACCAACATGGTGAAACCCGTCTCTACTAAAAATACAAAAATTAGCTTGGCATGGTGGGGCATGGTGCCATGTACCTGTAATTCCAGCTATCTAGGAGGCTGAGGCAGAAGAGTCACTTGAATCCGGGAGGCAGAGGTTGCAGTGAGCTGAGATTGTGCCACTGCACTCCAGCCTGGACCACAGAGCCTGACTCCATCGCAAAAAACAAACAAACAAACAAACAAAAACAAGCGAATGGTATTTAGAAATACCAGCATTTGCAAAATCATAAATAACATAGTTGTCAAGAGATATCCCCTGTAAAGATGTCAATTTATTTTTAACACTGGCTTCAAACTTCAAGCATCTGTTAATTTCTGTGTCATGGCCATAAGGAGGAAAATGATGATTTGTAGTCAAAAGCAGAAAATCTCAAGCAGATGGGAATGTGCTCAAATATGTGACCTATCCAGAAGGATCACTCCATCAGCAGGATGAATTCCAGCCTGGCTCTTGCAGGAGACCCCTGAATCCCAGAGCCGAAATACGCAGTCACCAAGTGAGGTCACCTGTGTGATTATTATTATTTTTATTATTTTTGAGACAGGTTCTCATTTGTCTCCCAGGCTGGAGTGCTATGGAGCGAATGATGGCTCACTGCAGCCTCAGCCTCCAAGGGTCAAGTGATCCTCCTTATCTAGCCTCCTGAGTAGCTGGAACTAGGCGCGATGCCTACCTAAATTTTTAAATTTTTTTAGAGGCAGGGTCTCCCTATGTTCCCCAAGGTAATCTTGAATTACTGGGCTTCTGTCTCAGCTTTCCAAAGTTCTTGATTACAGGCGTGAGCCACCACACCCAGCCTACTATTATTATTATCATTATTATCGTTGGTTTCACTAAAAATATAATGACTCCTGAATTTTTTTTTAAGGCAGAATCTCACTCTGTTGTCCGTGCTGGAGTTCAGTGGCCCGATCTCAGCTCACTGTAAACTTCGCCTCCCAGATTCAAGTGATTCTCCTGTCTCAGCCTCCTGAGTAGCTGGGATTAGAGGTGCATGCCACCATGGCTGGCTAATTTTTGTATTTTTAGTAGAGACAGGATTTTGCCATGTTGGCCAGGCTGGTCTCTGGAGCTCCTGACCTTAAGTGATCCACTTGCCTTGGCCTCCCAAAGTGCTGGGATTACAGGTGTGAGCCACCGCACCTGGCCATCACTGCATTTTTTCAATCATCTATTTTTATTTGTTCCATAATGCTTATAAGGAAAGGAATTGTGCAGAGCACATGCTGTGGCAAGGTGAGTGGTTTTCCTTTTGTCTATTTTATTTAGTTAATTTTTTAGTGTTATTCTATTTTTCATTTTTTAAAAATTTTGTTTCAGCAGTTTTTGGAGAACAGGTAGTGTTTATTTACGTGGATAAGTTCTTTCATGGTGTTAATCATTTCTCAGATTTTCATGCACGTGTCACCCAAGTAGTATAAACTGTACTCAATATGTAGTGTTTTACTCCTCACTCCCTTCCCTTGTTCCCCCCAAGTCCCCAGAGTTCATTATATCACTCTTATGCCTGTGCGTCCTCATGGCTTAGCTCCCAGTTATAAGTGAGAACATACTCGCTTAATATCATGAATATTTGCCTTTCATGCCTGACTTACTTCGCTTAGAATAATGGCCTCCAAGTCCATCCAAGTTGCTGGAAAGGCCATTTATTCTATTTTTTAAATGAATAGGCTTTGCTTTTGGGGGCAGTTTCAGGTTTATTTAAAAACTGAGCAGAAAGTCTAGGGTTCCCCTAGACCCACTTGCCTGTATATACAACAAAGTTTGCCCCATGATTGACACCTTGCATTAGTGTGGTACACGTGTTACCACTGATGAGCTGATAGTGGGACATTATCATTCACCAGAGTCCACAGTCTCCATGAGGGCTCACTCTTTGTGCTGTGCAGTTCTATGGGTTTTGACAAATAGAGACTGACTTGTAGATATGGAATAATATCTGCAGATACATCGTACAGAATAGTTTCACTGCCCTCAAAATCCCCTATGCTTCCTGTGTTCCTCCTCCTCTCTCTCCCCCAGGACGCTGACAAACACTGATCTTTTTACTTCTTCTATAGTTTTGCCTTATGTCTATTTTTAATTTTCAGTCTACATAAAAATACGACTGGGGTTGGGCATGGTGGCTCATGCCTGTAATCCCAGCACTTTGGGAGGCCGAGGCGGGCGGATCATGAGGTCAGGAGATCGAGACCATTGTGGCTAACATGGTGAAATCCCGTCTCTACTAAGAATACAAAAATTAGCCGGGTGTGGTGTCATGCGCCTGTAGTTCCAGCTACTCAGGAGGCTGAGGCAGGAGAATAGCTTGAACCTGGGAGGTGGAGCTTGCAGTGAGCCAAGATCGCACCACTGCACTCCAGCCTGGGCAATGGACCGAGATTCCATCTCAAAAAAAAAAAAAAAAAAAAAAAGTATTTTTTTTGCAACAACAAAAAAGAAACCACTTTAAAACACAAATGAAATCCATGAAGAAAAAAAAGTAAGTCACTCACATCCCACTATCCTATTTCATCAGATTGAAACAGGGTAAGAATAAAATGTAAGACTGATAATCAATAATTTTTAGATTTTGGATTCTATTTATAGAAGTCCCCCCCACCCAACTTCCTAAACCCACCTTGTCACCATGGTGATCTTCGTCAGTACTAAACAAGGATAAGCTTTGTTTTTTCAGTACTAAACAGGATAAGCCTGTCACCAAGGCTGGAGTGCAGGGACATGAGTATAGCTCACTGCAGCATCAACTCAAGCGATCATCCGCCTCTGCCTCTTGAGTAGCTGAGACTAAAGGCACACACCACTATGCCCAGGTAATTTGTAAAAATATCTGCAGGCCAGGCACAGTGGTTCAAGCCTGTAATCCCAGCACTTTGGGAGGCTGAGGCGGGTAGATCACGAGGTCAGGAGGTCAAGAACATCCTGGCCCAAATGGTGAAACCCTGTCTGTACTAAAAATACAAAAATTAGCTGGGTATGGTAGCACACGTCTGTAGTCCCAGCTACTCAGGAGGCTGAGGCAGGAGAATTGCTTGAACCCAGGAGTCGGAGGTTGCAGCGAGCTGAGATTGTACCACTACACTCTAGCCTGGGTGACAGAGCAAGACTCTGTTTCAAAAAATAGTAATAATAAAAAATAAATAATAAATAAATAAATAATAATTTTTGTAGAAATGTGTTCTGACTATGTTGCCCAGGGTGGTCTTTACTCCTGGGCTTAAGCCATCCTCCTGCCTCAGCTGGAAAAGAGTTGGGGCAAACTTCTATTGATCTCCTAGATTGGCTGGATTAAGAGGGTTTAAGTTTCTGTTTTTATTTTATGCGCTTTACAGATGAAGAGTCTGTGCCTTGGGGAGGTTGTTTCCTTTTTTGTTGTTTTTGAGATGGAGTGGGCTCTCGCTCTGTGGCCTAAGCTGGAGTGCAGTGGTGCGGTCTCAATTTACTGCAACATCCACTCCCAGATTCAAGTAATTCTCCTGCCTTAGCTTCCAGATTAGCTGGGACTACAGACATGCGCCACCATGCCTGGCTAATTTTTGTATTTTTAGTGGAGATGGGGTTTTGCCATGTTGGCCAGACTGGTCCTGAATTCCTGACCTCAAGTGATCTGCCTGCCTCAGCCTCCTAAAGTGCTGGAAATACAGGCATGAGCCACCACACCCAGCCAGGGTCGTTTCTTGATCCTCTGTCCACCCAGCTTCTAAAGGACAGATACAGGGACATGTGTATCAACCTCTGATGTCAATGCTGTGATCTATTCAATTTCCCTAAAACACAACATTTTCCCCTGCCTTCACCATGTCCCAAGTTTATGATATTTGATGGTACCATGTTCTATTACATTTCAACATAACAGTTCACTAAACTATTGCACAACATGGTGACTGTAGTTAATAACGAAGTTTTGTGTGTGTAGAAATTGCTGAGTAGATTTTAACGAAAAATGATAAAAATTTGAGATAATGCATATGTTAATTGGCTTGATTTAGCCATTCTGCTGTAGATATGTGTTTCTTTTTCTTTTTCTGTTTTTTTGAGACAGAGTCTCGCTCGGTTGCCAGGCTGGAGTGCAGTGGCACGATCTCGGCTCACTGCAGCCTCCAACTCCCTGGTTCAAGTGATTCTCCTGCCTCAGCCTCCTGAGTAGCTGGGACCACAGGCACATACCACCAGGCCTGGCTAATTTTTTGTGGTTTCACCGTGTTAGCCAGGATGCTCTTGATCTGCTGACCATGTGATCTGCCCACCTCAGCCTCCCAAAGTTCTGGGATTACAGGTGTGAACCACTGCACCCGGTCAGATACGTGTTTTGAAACATCATGTTGTGCATCACGGATATGTACAATTTTCTTTTCTTTAGTCTGAGACAGAGTCCCTCTCTGCTGCCCAGGCTGGAGTATAGTGGGGCAATCTCTGGCTTATTGCAACCTCCATCTCCTGGGTTCAAGCAGTTCTCCTGCCTCAGCCTCCCAGGTAGCTGGTTTTACAGGCATGTGACATCACACCTGGCTAATTTTTGCATTTTTAGTAGAGATGGAGTTTCACCTTGTTGGCCAGGCTTGTCTCAAACTCCCGACCTCAAGTGATCCGCCCACCTTGACCTCCCATAGTGCTAGGATTACAGGTTTCAGCCACCACGCCTGGCCTTTCTTTCTTTTTTTTATGCTAGCACCATGTGCTGCCAAAAACAACTGCTGAAATATTCATGATGTGATACCTACAGGAGCAGGCTCCAAAGTAGCATGAGGAGCGCCAAGTTTGCACACAGGGAGAGGAACAAGACTTTCGAGACTGGACAGATTTTAATCAAGTTAGGAGTTGACTCCTGGGCCTGGGGGAGTAAAATGTCCCAATATTTCGTTCCTCTATTTCCAGAGGCCTTTGAGGCTTGGAGTGTTTTGGGGGTTGAGATGATCTGTCCCTTGGTTGTGTAGGTTCAATCTCAGCTCACTGCAACCTCCGCCTCCCAGGTTCAAGCAATTCTCCTGCCTCAGCCTCCCAATAGCTGGGATTACAGGCACCTTCCACCACACCTGGCTAAGAAGACTGGAGAAGACTGAAAATCGCTTCCCTTTGATTAGTAGAGTCAGGATTTCATAATTGCAAATGCATTGCTGTGTAACAATTGCAAAATTGGAATGTCAACATGGAATTGATTTTCACAAAGAGAAATGTCTTTATTTTATTTCATTTATTTATTTATTTATTTATTTATTTACTTATTTTGAGACAGAGTCTTTCTCTGTTGCCCAGGCTAGAGGGCAGTGGTGCGATCTCAGCTCACTGAAACCTCTACCTCCCAGGTTCAAGTGATTCTCCTCTTTCAGCCTGCAGAGTAGCTGGGATTACAGGTGCCCACCACCACACCACCAACACTAATTTTTATATTTTTAATAGAGACGGGGTTTCACTATGTTGGCCAGACTGGTCTCAAACTCCTGACCTCGTGATCCACCTGTCTTGGCCTCCCAAAGTGCTAGGGTTACAAGAATGAGCCACAGCTCCAGGCCTAACAGAAATGTCTTTAAGGGCAATGTTCTTCTTCTTGGGACCTGAAGCAGCAAGTTCCATATGGAATCTTTGAACAAGAACTGAAGTGGGGAGTGGGCCTGGGTGGGGGTTAAATCAGGGCACAGCCTCCACAGTGGTGGTCCCATGAGAACTGTGAGGCTCTCCCAGTGTCTGCTGAGCAAAGACCCTGGAGGAAGACATGATAGCTGATACTGTGGTGTCCTGATATGCAGACTCTATTTTCTGCCAGCATCTCACTGTCACTTCATTTGCTCACACTGGGCTGACAGGCAGAAAAAATGTAGCTTGTCCCACCTTCCTCAGGGCCAGCAGTGAAGTGGTGTGTGAGCCTGTGTGCACATACATATGTCTGTGTGCAGACATGTATGTGTATATGTAACATGCATCTATGTGTTCATGTATGATGTGTATGACCATGTATATATTCATAGTGTGTGTGTTCACATGCGTGATGTGTGTGGTGTGCTTATATGTGCTGTGCATTGAGTGTGTGTGAATGGGCATTCATCCACACATGTATTACGTGGTATATGTGGGGTGTATTTTTAGTGTGTGCGTATATGTGCATGAATGTGTGTAGTGTGCAGACAGGCAGGTTAGTATATGAGTATATATGCATGCAGGTATCATCTGCATGTGTTTAATATATATTTACTGTTTATATGTGCATGTATGTGTGATGTCAGCCTGCCGAGTAGCTGGGATTACAGGTGCCCACCACCGCACCACCAGTGCTAGTGTGCATGTATGTAGCATGCATTACTGTGTACGTATGTGCATGCATGTCTGTGGTATATATTATGTGTGTGTTTTAATACATGTGTAGTATGCCTTAGTGAGTGTGCATGCATATGATCACACATATGTGTGGGATATGTGTGTGATATGTTTAGGGCACATGTGCACAGTTTGTGTACATATGTTTTTGGCATATACATGTGTGCGTGTGTTTGATGTGCATGTGTTTGCCTGCTTGTGTCTGATATGTATGCACGTGCAAACGTGTAGTGTATATGTGTGTATGCATGTCTGGCATGTATTTAGTGTGTATGTGTACATGCATGTGTACACATGCATGTGCCTGTGGGTGCAGTATGTAGTGTATGTATGCACATGTGGTGTGTATTTAGGTTAGGCATGTGAAGAGTAGTAAGGATTAGAGACCCTGTCTTAGCATGAGAGACTCCCTCTGTTTGTCTGTCAATCATCCATCTGTTTATCTTCCCATCAATCATGTATCTTCTATCTAGCTATCTAATCTCTCTCTGTACATATCTATCTATCCATCAGTTATCACCTATGTACATATCTATCTGTGTCTATATATCTATCCATTAATTATCTATGTATTATCTATCTATCTATCTACCTTCTATGTATCATCTCCCTATCATCTAATCTGTCTATCTGTATGTGCATACATTATATTATATGCGTTTTATTTTTGAGACAGAGTCTGGCTCTGTCACTCAGGCTGGAGTGCAATGGTGTGAATTTGACTGCAACCTCTGTCTCCTAGGTTCGAGTGATCTATCTGCCTCAGCATCCCGATCCACCACCACACTTAGCTAATTTTTGTATTTTTAGTGGAGACAGAGTTTCACTATATTGGCCAGGCTGGTTTCAAACTCCTGACCTCAGGCGATCCACCCACCTCAGTCTCCCAAAGTGCTGGAATTACAGGCATGAGCCACCATGCCTGACCTATTATATGCATTTATACAGCATATATACATTTTATGTGTGCATGTGTGTATGTATGTCCCTATAATGTTTTCTTTTACACATATTTTTATATATGTGTGTATATATATGGACATATAAGCACATGTTCTTTTGAATGTATTTATACATTATGTAATATATGTTGTATGTATTATATGTGATGTAGATAAAAGTCTATGTATTATATATTGTGTATATATTATATATAACATACACACAATGTGTGTAATAGAAACATATGGTCATATAAACAATATGTATATAATTTAAAAATGTGTATATATGTGAATATATATTATACACATATATACATATAAAAGTTTGTACAAGAATATATGTAATGCACATTATACACATGCAAGCATATATCTCATACAAAGCTCATCATAAGTGTGTGTGTATGTGTCTGCTCATATTCAAGTTCCAACGGTTCTCATTTTTAAAAATATGATAAGCAGAACAAACACAAAAGGAATGTCCAAAATTCAGCTCTTTATCTGAACTATGGTCTTAGTGTATTAGGTTGCTTTGGTTTGCTTAATGACCTGATAAACAATTGGGTCACAAACACCCACTGACATGGGCCACCTTGAAGGAGTGTGGGAGGTGTGGGGCAGACATTTGATTGAATTAACATTTGTAGGTTAAAAAATAATCCCACTTTGATTTTGTGGAATGACGTTGGGGAAGTTGGACCATGCAGATGGGTTCACCAATTTATGACTTGAGTTATAGATTGTAGCTATGCATGAATACCTGTTATGTGTGCTGTGTAGTGTGGAACCCTTGTGTGGTGTCCACAAAACTCTTTGCCCTCTGGGAAGCTCTTCCCCTAAGTCTTTGTGTAGTCAGCCTTCAGGTCTCAACTCAAATTTCATCTCAGGAAAGAGGACCTTCTCTATCATACCACCTTGCTTTTTTTTTTTTTTTTTTTTTTTTTGTACTCTCTGACACTTTCTTGAGCTTGTTGGATTATCAGCTCTCTCTGGTCACTAGATTTAAATTAATTAATTAATTAATTAACTCTTTTGAGACAGGGTCTCTTTCCATTGCCCAGGCTGGATTGCAGTAGCAGGGTCACAGCTCACTGCAGCCTCGACCTCCTGGGCTCAGGTGATTCTCCCAGCTCAGTCTCCTTAGTAGCTGAGACTACAGGTATGCACCCCCAAGCCCAACTAACTTTTTAAGTTTTTTGTAGAGAGAGGGTTTTGCCATGTTCCCCAGGCTGGTCTCAAACTCCTGGGTTCAAACGATCCTCCCTCCTAGCCCTCCCAAAGTGCTGAGATTACAGGCATGTGTCACCAAGCCTTACCCCTGTGGCCACTAGATTTTAAAGTCAACAAGGGCAGAGGCATTGCTGGTTACATTTTCTGTTATATCCTTTTGTATCTGGTATGTTCCTGAGCATACAATACTAACTCAAATAAATATTGGTTGCATGAGAAAATTAATAAATGAAGGCATATGCTTTTTTGAGTGATCTTAGCTCACTCAGCCCTGAACTCTGGGCTCAACTGATCCTCCCACCTCAGCCTCCTCAGTAGCTGAGACTACAGATGCATACCATCAAGCCCAGCTAATTTTTTATGTTTTTTGTAGAGACAGAGTCTCACTATGTTGCCTAAGCTGGTTTTGAGCTCCTGGGCTCAAGCAATCCAATCTTCCCACCCCAGCCTCCCAAAGTGCTTACATTGCAGTGTAAACCACTGCACCTGGCCTATTTCTTTGAAGGGAAATTGGTAGCAAAGCATTGTTGATTGCTTTCTCACTAGACTTGATTTTCTGTCTTCTCTAATGTGTCCTGCCTTAGGTGTCAATGTGGGGGAATTATGGGATAAAAGAGGCCAGGGAGAATCATCTATTTGGAGTGACAACTACAGAAAGAGCACAGGTCAAGTGGCTACAGTGAAACCAGAGAACGTGATGTCTAAGATTTGAGGTTCTAGAATGGAGAGGAGAAATGTACGAGGAACCTGCAGAAGAGGTCAGGAGGAGTCACCTCCATCCCCTAAATGGCCAGATTCAATAAGAGAAGTGAGTGTTCATCTAAGGTATTTTGTCCCAAGGGAGCTGAACTGCTGGTGGCAGCAGCGGGACTGGCTACATGGGTGTAATCACTGTTTGCATGCAAAAGGCCAGAAATATGTTTGTCAGGGATGATCCATTTAGTTAGTTAGTTAGTTAGTTGAGATGGAGTCTCACTGTGTCACCAGGCTGGAGTGCAGTGGTGTAATCTCAGCTCACTGCAACCTTCAACTCCCAGGCTCAAGCAATTCTCCTGTCTCAGCCTCCTGAGCAGCTGGGATTACAGGTGCATGCCACTACGCCCAACTAATTTTTGTATTTTTAGTAGGGACGGGGTTTCACCATGGTGGTCAGGATAGCTTCAATCTCCTTGACCTTGTGATCTGCCTACCTTGGCCTCCCGAAGTGTTAGGATTACAAATGTGAACCACCGTTCCCACACATGGGATGATACTTTAATGCTGCTAAAATACATTTCCATTTGCATTTTCTCATTTTACCATAATATCCAAGTCTGGTCTGGCCTCCAAAAGCAATCTTTTTTTATTTTTTTATTTTTATTTTTTTAGAGACAGGATCTTACTCTGTTGCCCAGGATGGAGTGCAGTGGTGTGATCATAGCTCACTGCAGTCTCAACTTTTGTGGGCTCAAACAATCCTTGTGTCTCAACCTCCTGTGATACTTGGACCACAGGTGTGTGCCACTATGTCTGGCTAATTTTTAAAAATGTTTTGTAGATATGAGGCCTTACCATGTTGCCCAGGCTGGTATCAAACTTTGGGCTAAATGATCCTCCTATCGTAGGCTCCTGTGATGCTGGGACCATTAGGTGCATGCTATCAAGCCTGGCCAATTTTAAAAACTTTTTTGTAGAGCTGGGATCTCACTATGTTGCCCTGGGTTCAGGGTATCCTCCCACCTCTACCTCCCAAAGTGCTGGGATGACAGGTGTGAGCTACCATGCTTGGGACTCTTGTTTCTTTTTAAAGTTATATTTCAATATCCTCTTCATGATTAAAAAAAAAGAAGAAAGGAAAGCTGGATGCAAAGTCAGACAAGAAAGCCTATAGGAATCAGAATGTTACTGTTTCTGGGGAATTTTCAGGGTAATTGCTGGCTACAAATGCTGCATCTTCCCTATATTAGTTCAGATTTCATGTGGATTTAAAGTTGCACTGTGGCAGAAATCAGAGAACTGGAGAGACCAAGTGGGGTTCAGGAGGGTTTATTTTAGGTGTACACTGGCTCAGGGGACACGTCTTGAAAGTCTGAGCAGTAAACGAAGAAAACAAGTGCCTTTTATGCATCTTCAGGCAGGAACTATGTGATCCAGGAAGCAGGCTTACAGAAGTCAGAGCAAAGGCAGTTAATCATCATGTGACATTCTTCAGAAAACATGTCTTGCAGCTTATGTTTATCTATTTTGTGAACTTGCAGCTGCACAGCTAGAAAATTATGAACTTACAGAACTTACAAAATATGTTGAGGAGAGATATGGTTAATGCTTCACAGACTCCACAGAAAGTCAGTTTATAGTCCTACTTAACTCTCACTTCTTGGGGGGCATTTCATACCTATTCTGCCGAACTTTATACAGTAAGTTCTTAATTTCTTTTAATTTTCCACTTTATTCCCCCCTTTGGTGCTGTATATAAGAATTAGGCTTCAATAGAGAGCACCACAATTATCTAGTTCCTCTGGGGTTGGTACATACTCTTCCTGGGGTAGGGTCTGATACTTGGTCAGGGCCAAGATCTGAGTAATTGTGTGTCTGGCCACAATTGCTTCTATAGTTGTCTGAATACTTCCGATGAGAAGTGGCAGGAGAAAAGGGAGTATTAGGCAGCCAACTTATGATAAGCAGGAACCATTCTATCAGGGTTTTAAATACTCCAAAGATCGAAAACTATCCCCCAAAAAAGGGAATTTGTAGACCATCTTGACTAAGTTTGAACCGGAACATGAGCTAACTTCTGCATCCTGGCAGTGATTTCCATGACAGCCTTCCTATTGTCATCAATTTCTAGACAAAGTTTCGTCAGATTGAACTTTCCATAGACACATCCTTCTGAGGCTAGGAAGTAATCTAATGCCAGCCTATTTTGATATATAGCATTTCTCATCTGTGTGGCTTGTAGAGCCAATAAATCCAAAGCGTTTGCAATTTCATTGGTGGTGATTTCTAGTACAGCTTGTAGTCTTATGATGTGGTTGAACATATAGATCGGGGTACAGTATCCTCAGGACCTATTCTGTGCCCAGGTAGCTGGCCTATAGTATTTAATAATTATTTCGAGAGAGCATTCATTGATTCATTGTCTTCCCAGTCCCCTATGTCTATGTCCTTCTTGATATTTGTATCTGTTTTTGAGATTATGCTCCTTCTAGCTCTCTTTCTATTTTCATCATATATGGGATATCCTTGCATTTCTCCTTTTTGTAGTGGAAGTAGGAAAAATGAAGGTTTTATTGTTCCTAGCATGCAAGCTCCTGTCCACTTATCTGGCAATTTCCTACATGCTCTTGCCCCACAGATCCAACACAGGCCAGAAGGTGCTTGTCAGGTGCTGGTATCTTTAGTTGATACCACGAGTGGTTCAAGGAAGGGAAACAGGAAAGGGAAACATGAAAATGGATTGCGGCATGGCTATCTGGTGGTATTCTTGCGTTGCTTATTTTTACCCCATCACAAAGTTTTTCTTACTGTGTCATTGTAGTATTGCTGCCTTAACCAGGCTAATTCTCCCACTGGGTTAGGAAAAGCCTTTCTCCAACAGGCTATGCAGTATCTCTTAATGATAAAAGTCTTCACTAGCTAAACACTTGGGCTTGTGAGTGTCCGCTCTGAGGATAAAAAGGTTAGGGTATAATTTTTTTGAAGCAATATCTCTTTTGCTTTCTAAGGCCATTGGTGTCCTATATTTGTTCCTTCACAGACATAACATGAGGAAATCCCCAGGCTACCAGCTGTGTTTTCAGCCAACTGTGAAAACAAATTTATAGCTATACAAGGGGGCACTTCAGGTACCTCTTGCTTGAAATGCTCATTAAATTACTTAAAGACTTGAAACTGCTGTTGGGTTGGACAGGTCCAGGTCTACTTTATAATGTATAAATTAATCTCTGACTTTTGGTCTCCCATTTGTAATGTCAGGGAGAGCCCTGTAGTCCATGTGGGGAGATCTGGCTTTAAATTAGTAAGGATTATAAGATTGTGTGTGCCAGTCCTACAATCTGGGTCTTTCCACATTTGGATAACCATGACTGTCACAGGTTCCACACCTAGTTCTGTATACTGTGTTGGGCAATACCAATCAGCCTCTGCTGGAATCTTGGAGGGGCAGACAAAGGGTTTACAGACCTTCTTGTTTAGGCAGGAAGTGGAGTATCCTGTAGAAGCAGTGGCTAGGGGATAAGTATGTGGAAACCACTTTGAGAAAGTTGTATTACTAGATGTCCATTGGCATACATTAAGGTACATGGGTACAGCTCCTTTGTGGGCGGACGAGATCTTGGTCTGATTTAAGAGACTACTTTCCTTTGATCCAGTATGAATTTCAAACCAGTTCCTAGGTAAGAACTTTGGGTCATAGCATGTGTAGGGTTGTTCATTCCCTGGATCACAGACTTAGTAAATAGTTTGATTGTGGGTACAGACACCTAGCTTAGTCCATGGGCATTCATAGTATGTGTGGTATAATAAAGTCTTAACAACTGCATTCCTTATCCATGTAGTATGCATGCGGAGTGAACCTCCTTCTTTGAATTATACTTCTTCCTGCATAGCCTCATGCACCGCTGCTAGCAAAGCAAAAAAAAAAAAAACAGTATCTTCATACTAGACATGGGCAGAAAAAATCCTTTCTCAGAAAGATTGGCAATAATGATAGCATAGTAACAAGGCAATCAGCAACACTAAGATAGTGAACAAACTTAAAATTCCTATCCACATTTATTCATCTGATGTAGACTCCTCAGGCTTTGGCTGTGCCTAGACTAGGCAGCCTCCAGTGGTGTGGCTAGAACAGGGCTTGGCATTTCCTCAAGCTTCAGCTGTGCCTAGATTGACCAGCCTCCAGAGTGGTCAGAGCAGGGCAGTCGTCTTTCTCAGTAGTAAACTGGTCCACCACAGGATCAGTTGTGTTGCATGGTCTGGGTCCTGCTGACTGGTCCACTGGTCCAATGCTGCCAGTTTTAGTCAGGTATAGTGTATCGGTGTGACACATGCACCTTTAACAGCAGTGGGAGTGGACAAGATTTCAGTGTGGGGCCCATCCCATGTGGGCTCTAGAGTGGCTGGGTTCCATTTCTTAACCTAAATTTGGCCCACAGACATAAAACGGTAAACTGGATCCATTAGGCTTATAGGCATCCTTTCTTGTACCCAGCCACAAACTTTTTGCATAGCCAGCCCTAGGGCCTTCATTTGGCTTCTTAAAGTTAATTCCCCTAGTTCCCATAGATCACCTTTAACATGAGTTATAATTGGTGGTGGTCAGCCAAACACAATCTTGTAGGGCAAACACCCACTTTTTTTTAGTAGGGGTGCACCTGACTCGGAGAAGGTGACATGGGCAAGACCTGATCCCACCTGAGATGAGTTTCTTGGCAAAACTTCTTCAGCAGTTGCTTGAGCGTCCGGTTCAACTGCTCTACTTCTCCTGAACTTTGTGGATGGTAAGCGGTGTGCAATTTCTGTTCAATCTTTTATGATTGGTTTAGTTGTTGAACAACTTCAGCTACAAATGCTGGCCCATTATCTGATCTTAAAGTCAATGGCAGTCCAAATCTGAGTATAATGTCTTTTAATAATACCTGAGTCACTTCTCGTGCTTTCTCTGTCTGGGTGGGGAATGCCTCAACCCACCTGGAGAAGGTGCAAGCAAACACTAACATGTACTGATAGCCTCCAGCTCAAGAGAGCTCAGTAAAGTCTGTGAACAGATTTTCTCAAGGTGCTGCCCCTGTTGCTTGAATTTCTGGAAGCTGGGTTTGACCTTGCCATGGATTATTCTGGCCACAAGTTAGGCACTGCTCACTAACAGCTCATGTGATAAAAGTGAGATGTGGCACATAGAAGTGCTGCCCGATCGATGTCTCTCATGCTGTTTTTCCCATGTGTATTCCTTGATGGAACTGCTTCACAAACCTCGGGACTATTGCCTCCAGAATGGCCAGGCTCCCAACTGAGAATTTCAACTAGGCTCCTTCTAAGTAATTTCCAGTCTCTTGCCCAAACCAGGCTTTTTCATTCAGAGAGTAACTTGGGACCTCTGGTAAGGAGGGCTCTAGCAAGAGCAGCACGGTTGGGTCTCCTTTTCAGGACGTGCATCCGTCATGGCTGCTCGTTGTGCTTCTCTATCCTCTTTCCTATTTCTTCTTGCCTCAGTGCCATTTCCCACCCGGTGTTCTTTACAGTGAATAACTGCTACTGTCTCCAGAGCTGATACAGCAACTAGAAGCTATAAAATTTCTTCCTTATTTTTAATTTCCTTTCCCCCAGCAGTTAAAAATTCTCTTTCTTTGTAAATAGCTCCATGAGCATGCAATGTAGCAAAAGTGTACTTTGAGTGTGCAAATATTAAGTGACTTTCCTTTGACTAATAGCAATGCTCTGGTTGGGGCTATTAACTCTGCCTTTTGAGCTGATGTTTCTAGGGGCAGAGACCAGGCCTTTGCCACCAAATATATGGTCACTACTGCATCTCCAGCTCGATGGGCCTCTTCTGATATAAAACTGTTCCCATCTGTGAAATATTCAACTCTAAGTCTCAAAAGGGCTGGTCCTTCAAGTCTCTCTGACTCAAGAACTCCTCATCCACCAGATCTACACAATAATGCTGTGGCATATGATTGGGCAGCTTGGGCATCTCTACGGGGAGCAGGGTGGCCAGATTCAAGGTATTCACAGTCTCTAAGGTTATATATGGATTTTCACATAAAAGTACTTGATACCTTAACATTCTTGGACTTGATAGCCAATGATGTCCTCTGTTCCATTATGGTAACGATGGTATGTGGCACCTGGATAATTAGCTTTTGCCCTAGAGTTGATTTACTGGCATCTTCTGCTAGCATGGCACTGGCAGCTATTGCCTGGAAATGGGGGAGAGCGGGGATCCTAGGGCCACTAGGTCCAGCCATTTTGACAAGTATGCCACAGGTTGATACCACGATCCTATGATCTGAACTAAAACTTCTACTGCTATCCTTTGCTTCTTGTGCACCTAGAGGAAGAAAAGCTTTGTCAGTTCTGGTAATCCCAAGGCTGGAGCTTGAATTAAGTCCTTTTTTATCTTATTAAAGGCTTCTCTTGCTCAATACCCCAAAGGAGGGGCTGTTTTTCTCCCCCTTTGTGGCTTCATGTAAGGGTTTTGCCATAAGTGAAAAGTTTGGAATCCAAATGCAGCAGAAACCTGCGGCTCCCAGAAACTCCCTTATTTGGCGGTGGGTCATTTGGGTAGGAAGTGTGCACACAGCCTGTTTTTGCTTGCTGCCAAGTTTGCATTGCCCCTGGGTTACCAAGAAGCCCAGATACTTTACTCTTTTACCACACATTTGGGCCTTTTTCTGAGACACCTTATAGCCTGCCTTCCATAGAAGGCGAAGGAGGACTTCTGTGCCTTGGAGACAATCTTCCTTGGTGGGGGCCACAAACAAAATGTCATCTATGTATTGTACAGAACACACTTGTCATTTGGCAGGAAAAACCTTGAGAACTGTTGCTAATGCCTCATCAAAGATAGTAGGGAAGTTTTTGAACGCTTGTGGGAGTCTGGTCCAGGTATATTGTGTTTCTCCCCATTGAAATGCAAAAATAGGTTGGCTCACTGGCACTAACCAGAGGCAAAAGAAAGCATCTTTTAAGTCTAAGCAGGTGAACCAGGCAGCTTGGGCAGGAATATGGCCCCTCAGAGTGTATGGGTTGGGCACCACTGCATGTAGAGTAACAGTGACTTTATTTATAGCCTGGAGATCTTGTACTGGTCTAAACCTGCCAGACAGTTTTTGCACCGGTAAAAGAGGTATTTTCCAAGGTGACTTACACTTTTTTATAATTCTGTGTTCTAATAGCTGATTTACGTGCTTGGTCATTCCTCACACTGCCTCTGTAGACACTTGGTATTGAGGAATGTGCATCAGTGAAGCACCTGGAATTAATTCCATTACCACTGGCACTGGTTTATAGCCAGTCCTGGTGGGTTTTCTTCCACCCAAACTTCAGGAATCTTAGAAACCAGTTCATCAAATAGCCTGTCCATAAACTTGAATGGCTTGTCTGCTTCTTTTACATATAGCCTCCACTACTCAGTCTGTGGAAGGGTAAGCATTAACATCATAGCTTTTGGCTGACTGAGATCTAGCACCATGCCTTCTCCTGCCCTGAAAGAGACCTGCACTTGCAGCTTTTGAAGTAAGTCTCTCCTTAGCAGGGGCACCAGGAAATTTGGCAGATATAAGAATTCATGTTGGACTTCTCATCCTCCAATAACACACCTTCTGGATTGAAAGAATGGCCTCTTTTCTGAAACACTGGTTGCCTCAACTATAGTTGCACAGTTTTTAGATAGAGGACCTATGGGCCGAGTCACCACTGAATGTTCAGCACCAGTGTCCACCATAAAGTCTACCTGCTGGCCTCCCACTTCCATTGTGACCATAGGCTCCCAGGGGCCTAGAAAGATGGAGCCTGGTCTATCTCAGTCTTCATAGTCTTTGAGGCCGACAAGGTCAGTGTCTAGCTTCAGGACACATCAACTCATAGCTGATGGTCTAAACAAAGTGCCTGCTTCTGGACTGCTGTTCTCATCCTTTTCTCTCTCTGAATATTCATCCTTCCAATGTGCTTTCTGCTTGCATCTTGCACATTGATCCCTCTCTAGCCTTGTCTGGCCTTCAAACCCTGGTCTCACTGGACCTCTTCCGTGACCACGTCCATGACCACATCCTTGTCCTCTGACAAAATCAGTCTCTTTTTCAACCAATGCAGCCACCAACAGATCAGCCTTCTCCTTAGCCTTTTGCTTAGCCTCTTTCTTGGCTCCCTCCTCTTGGTTAAGAAACGGCTTAGTGGCCACTTGCATAAGCTGAGGAGCATTCATGCACTCAAAACCTTCTAAATTCTGAAGCTTCCACCTAGTATCACCTTGCGCCTGGCCTACAAATGCCACACTGACAATGCACTGATTCCCCACAGCCTCTGGGTCAAATGGAGTCTAAAGCCAGTATGCCTCACAAACTCTTTCATAAAACTTACTGGGACTTTCATCGGCCTTTTGCCGAACCTCTGAGACTTTTCCTATATTCATTGCCTTTTTCCCTTCAGCTTTTATTCCATTTAGGAGTGCTTCCCGAAATCTCTGCAGGTTTTGCAACCCTCCTGCCTCATTGGGGTTCCAGCTAGGGTCTGTCTCTGGGAATCTTTCCTGTGCATATCACCAGACATCATTTGTGCCTTGAGGCACATTGCTGTCTAACCACTGGAGGGCTGTTTGAGCCACAGTTTGGTGTTCCTTCATATTGAACAGCATGAAGAGGAGTTGCTGACAGTCTGGCCAGGTAGGATTATGAGTCAGGAAGACAGACTGCATCAAGTGTATAAGGATCTGGGGCTTTTCCATATAGGAGGGAGCATGATGTTTCCAGTTTAGAAGGTCGGTGGTGGAGAAAGTTTGATAAACCAAAAGACTTGTCCTTCCTGGACCTGACCTTCTTCATCATGATAGATTTGGCTTTGAGTCTCCCAGAGGGGTATTTGCAAGGCTCAGGTGTGGCCCAATCTAAGATGGCATGCCTCATCACCCTAAGGTTCCTCCTTAGTTTTTATGGGCAGGAGGTCAGGCTCTTCCCTACGGGGTGATGCCTGAGATTCACTCTCCTCTGAGTTTGATTCTTCAAGGGCCACCTGTGCAACAACTTGCCTTAACCTTGAAAACAATGGTTATATTGGAACACAGAGAGGAGGAAACTCCTTTTCCTTTGGAGGGGCTTCTACAACAGGCTTTTCCTGCTTCTCTTGTAGATTTCCCTTCCCTTCTGTGGTCTCTGTAGATCCCCTTACTACCTCAAATTTGGTATGAGCCACTAGTGTCTTACAAAAGTTCATAGATGGCCAGTTTTGCTGGAGACAAAGAAATAAAATAAAGTTACCTGCAGCATTTGGCTGTTCTGGTGCATTCATCAAACAACTCCTTCACTCTCTCTCTGCAGGCTTCCCTTAGCAACATGGTTTCTGATGTCATTACCAATCTTATGTGGGAACTGAGCTGTACTGAAGATCCCTAGACACCCTACAGACATGTGGCAGAATTTTCTGGGTGTTATCACATAACTAATGAGCTTAAGAATTCATTCCAACCAAAGGCAATGCTAGTTTGTTTCCCATTTTAAACCTCTAATCATGGAGCCCTAGATAGTAGGTAGATGTACGTTATCACCATCATGGTGCCCAAGTGATTAAGGAGTTTTGTTTCTTGTTTAACAGATTTGGGGCTGCTCTGCCCAGACCTGCCTATTGTAGACACACTGGGGCCACATGAGGCTGTCTCTTGAGGATGCACAGAATCTTGTGGGTTCACCACCTTTTGTTATGTATACACAAGGAGACTCCACTTATAAATCCTGTGTACTTGTATTTAATTCAGTTCATATTCTTTCCTGTACTTTGAGACACAGAAATGTTAAATGAAGATTGTTGTCACTAATTTACTTTGAATTGATTGACCTTCAGGTCATAAATAAGTGTACAACATTGCATTCACATCAATATTTGCCTCCTTCCCACCTGAAGAGAACTTTGTAAGAAATAATTTCAGTAGCAATAGTAAACAATAAATATTGGATCATCACATAACCCATGTTAGTCTCACCCAGATGCAAAACAGTGATTTCAAAAACAAAGTAGTAAATGACAACAACCACTCTTGGAAAAATACAGACCCTCAGGGGGCAGTTCCAAGATGGCTGAATAGGAACAGCTCCAGTCTACAGCTCCCAGTGTGAGTGCCGCAGAAGACAGGTGATTTCTGCATTTCCCACTGAGGTACCAGGTTCATCTCACTGGGGCTTGTTGGACAGTTGGTGCAGGACAATGGGTGCAGCACACCGAGCATAAGCCAAAGCAGTGTGAGCCATCACCTCACCCAGGAAGTGTGCAAGGGGTCAGGGAATTCCCTTTCATAGCCAAGCAGAGCTGTGACACACAGCACCTGGAGAATTGGGTCACTCCCACCCTAATACTCTGCTTTTCCAATGGTCTTAGCAAACGGCGCACGAGGAGATTATATTCCGTGCCTGGCTCAGAGGATCCTACACCCACGGAGCCTTGCTCATTGCTAGCACAGCAGTCTGAGATTGAACTGCAAGGTGGCAGTGAGGCTAGGGGAGGGCCACCTACCATTGCTGAGGCTTGAGTAGGTAAACAAAGCAGCTGGGAAGCTCGAACTGGGTGGAACCCACCACAGCTGAAGGAGGCCTGCCTGCCTCTGTAGACTCCACCTCTGGGGGCAGGGCATAGCTGAACAAAAGGCAACAGAAACCTCTGCAGACTTAAATGTCCCTGTCTGACAGCTTGAAGAGAGTAGTGGTTCTCCCAGCATGGAGTTTGAGATCTGAGAATGGACAGACTGCCTCCTCAAGTGGGTCCCTGAACCCCGAGTAGCCTAACTGGGAGGCATCCCCCAGTAGAGGCAGACTGACACCTCACACAGCCAGGTACCCATCTGAGATGAAATTTCCAGAGGAATGATCAGGCAGCAACATTTGCTGTTCAGCAATATTCCCTGTTCTGCAGCCTCTGCTGCTGATACCCAGGCAAACAAGGTTTTGAGAGGACCTCCAGCAAATTCCAACAGACTTGCAACTAAGGGTGCTGACTGTTAGAAGGAAAACTAACAAACAGAAAGGACATCCACACCAAAACCCCATCTGTACGTCACCATCATCAAAGACCAAAGGTACATAAAACCACAAAGATGGGGAAAAAACAGAACAGAAAAGCTGAAAATTCTAACATCAGAGCACCTCTCCCCCTCCAAAGGAATGCAGCTCCTCACCAGCAATGGAACAAAGCTGGATGGAGAATGACTTTGACAAATTGAGAGAAGAAGGCTTCAGATAATCAAAACTCTCTGAGCTAAAGGAGGAAATTTGAACCCATTACAAAGAAGTTAAAAACCTTGAAAAAAGATTAGATGAATGTCTAACTAGATTAACCAGTGTAGAGAAGTCCTTACATAACCTAATGGAGCTGAAAACCATAGCACAATAACTACGTGACAAAAGCACAAGCTTCAGTAGCCGATTTGATCAAATGGAAGAAAGGGTATCAGTGACTGAAGATCAAATGAATGAAATGAAGTGAGAAGAGAAGTTTAGAGAAAAAAGAGTAAAAAGAAATGAACAAAGCCTCCAAGAAATATGAGACTATGGGAAAAACCAAATCTATGTCCGATTGGTGTACCTGAAAGTGATGGGGAGAATGGAACCAAGTTGGAAAACACTCTGCAGGATATTATCCAGCAGAACTTCCCCAACCTAGCAAGGCATGCCAACATTCAAATTCAGGAAATACAGAGACTGTCACAAAGATACTCCTTGAGAATAGGAACTCCAAGACACGTAATTGTCAGATTCACCAAAGCTGAAATGAAGGAAAAAATGTTAAGGGCCAGCAAGAGAGAAAGGTCGAGTTACCCACAAAGTGAAGCCCATCAGACTAATGGCAGATCTCTTGGCAGAAACTCTACAAGCCAGAAGAGAGTGGGGGCCAATATTCAACACTCTAAAAGAAAAGAATTTTCAAGCCAGAATTTCATATCCAGTCAAACTAAGCTTCATAAGCAAAGGAGAAATAAAATCCTGTACAGACAAGCAAATGCTGAGAGATTTTGTCACCACCAGGCCTACCTTACAAGAGCTCCTGAAGAAAGCACCAAACATGGAAAGGAAAAACTGGTACCAGCCACTGCAAAAATATGCCAAATTATAAAGACCATCAATGCTAGGAAGAAACTGCATCAACTAATGAGCAAAGTAACCAGCTAACATCATAATGACAGGATCAAATTCACACATAACAATATTAACCTTAAATGTAAATGGGCTAAACACTCCAATTAAAAAACACAGACTGGCAAACTGGATAAAGAGTCAAGACCCATCAGTGTGCTGTATTCAGGAGACCCATCTCATGTGCAGAGACACACATAGCCTCAAAATAAAGGGATGGAGGAAGATCTACCAAGCAAATGGAAAACAAAAAAAGGCAGGGGTTGCAATCCTAGTCTCTGATAAAACAGACTTTAAACCAACAAAGATCAAAAGAGACAAAGAAGGTCATGACATAATGGTAAGGGGATCAATTCAACAAGAAGAGCTAACTATCCTAAATATATATGCACCCAATACAGGAGCACCCAGATTCATAGAGCAAGTCCCTAGAGATGTACAAAGAGACTTAGACTTCCACACAATAATAATGGGAGACTTTAACACCCCACTGTCAACATTAGACAGATCAACAAGACAGAAAGTTAACAAGGATATCCAGGAATTGAACTCAGCTCTGCACCAAGCAGGCCTAATAGACATCTACAGAACTCTCCACCCCAAATCAACAGAATATACATTCTTCTCAGCACCACATCACACTTATTCCAAAATTGACCACATAGTTGGAAGTAAAGCTCTCCTCAGCAAATGTAAAAGAAGATAAATGATAACAAACTGTCTCTCAGACCTCAGTGCAATCAAACTAGAACTCGGGATTAAGAAACTCAATCAAAACCACTCAACTACATGGAAACTGAACAACCTGCTCCTGAATGACTACTGGTACATACTGAAATGAAGATAGAAATAAAGATGTTCTTTGAAACCAATGAGAACAAAGTCACAACATATCAGAATCTCTGGGACACATTTAAAGCACTGTGTAGAGGGAAATTTATAGCACTAAATGCCCACAACAGAAAATAGGAAAGATCTAAAATCAACACCCTAACATCAAAATTAAGAGAAATAGAGAAGCAAGAGCAAACACATTCAAAAGCTAGCAGAAGGCAAGAAATAACTAAGATCAGAGCAGAAATGAAGGAGATAGAGACACAAAAAACCCTTCAAAAAATCAATGAATCCAGGAGCTGGTTTTTTGAAACAATTAACAAAATTGATAGACCACTAGCAACACTAATAAAGAAGAAAAGAGAGAAGAATCAAATAGACGCAATAAAAAATGAAAAAGGAGATATAAGCACTGATCCCACGGAAATAAAAACTACCATCAGAGAATACTATAAACACCTCTACATAAATAAACTAGAAAATCTAGAAGAAATGAATACATTCCTGGACACATACACCCTCCCAAGACTAAACCAGGAAGAAGTTGAATCTCTGAATACAATAACAGGCTGTGAAATTGAGGCAATAATTAATAGCTTACCAACCAAAAAAAGTCCAGGACCAGATGGATTCACAGCCGAATTCTACCAGAGGTACAAGGAGGAGCTGGTACCATTCCTTCTGAAACTATTCCAATCAATAGAAAAAGAGGGAATCCTCCCTAACTTATTTTATGAGGCCAGCATCATCCTGATACCAAAGCCTGACAGAGACACAACAAAAAAAGAGAATTTTAGACCAATATACCTGATGAACATCGATGCAAGAATCCTCATAAAGTAATAGCAAACCGAATCTAGCAGCACATCAAAAAGCTTATCCACCATGATCAAGTGGGCTTCATCCTTGGGATGCAAAGCTGGTTCAACATATGCAAATCAATAAATGTAATCCAGCATATAAACACAACCAAAGACAAAAACCACATGATTATCTCAATAGATGCAGAAAAGGCCTTTGACAAAATTCAACAGTGCTTCATGCTAAAAACTCTCAATAAATTAGGTATTGATGGGACATATCTCAAAATAATAAGAGCTATTTATGACAAACCCACAGCGAATATCATACTGAATGAGCAAAAACTGGAAGCATTCCTTTTGAAAACTGACACAAGACAGGGATGCCCTCTCTCATTGCTCCATTCAACATAGTGTTGGAAGTTCTGGCCAGGGCTATCAGGTAGGAGAAGGAAATAAAAGGTATTCAATTAGTCAAATTGTCTGTTTGCAGATGACAGGATTGTATATCTAGAAAACCCGATCGTCTCAGCCCCAAATCTCCTTCAGCTGATATGCAACTTCAGCAAAGTCTCAGGATACAAAATCAATCTGCAAAAATCACAAGCATTCTTATACATCAATAACTGACAGAGAGCAAAATCATCAGTGAACTCCTATTCACAATTGCTTCAAAGAGAATAAAATATCTAGGAATCCAACTTACAGGGATGTGAAGGACCTCTTCAAGGTGAGGTCAGTGAAATAAAAGAGGACACAAAGAAATGGAAGAACATTCCATGCTCATGGATGGGAAGAATCAATATTGTGAAAATGGCCATACTGCCCAAGGTAATTTATAGATTCAATGCCATCCCCATCAAGTTACCAATGACTTTCTTCACAGAATTGGAAAAAACTACTTTAAAGTCCATATGGAACCAAAAAAGATCCCACATTGCCAAGTCAGTCATAAGCCAAAAGAACAAAGCTGGAGGGATCATGCTACCTGACTTCAAACTATAGAACTATACTACAAGGTTATAGTAACCAAAACAGCATGGTACTGGTACCAAAACAGAGATATAGACAAATGGAACAGAACAGAGCCCTCAGAAATAATACCACACATCTACAGCCATCTGATCTTTGACAAACCTGACAAAAACAAGAAATGGGGAAAGGATTCCCTATTTAATAAATGGTACTGGGAAAACTGGCTGGCCATATGTGGAAAGCTGAAACTGGATCCCTTCCTTACACCTTACACAAAAATTAATTCAAGATGGATTAAAGACTTACATGTTAGACCTAAAACCGTAAAAAACCCTAGAAGAAAAGCTAGGCAATACCATTCAGCACGTAGTCATGGGCAAGGACTTCATGTCTAAGACACCAAAAGGAATGGCAACAAAAGCCAAAACTGACAAATGGGATCTAATTAAACTAAAGAACTTCTGCACAGCAAAAGAAACTACCATGAGAATGAACAGGCAATGTAAAGAATGGAAAAAGAAATTTGCAATTTACTTGTCTGACAAAGGGCAAATATCCAGAATCTACATTGAATTCAAAAAAATTAAAAGAAAAAAACAAACAACTCCATCAAAAAGTGGGTGAAGGATATGAACAGACACTTCTCAAAAGAAGACACTTATGCAGCCAACAGACACATGAAAAAATGCTCATCACTGGCCATCAGAGAAATGTAAATCAAAACCACAATGAGATACCATCTCACACCAGTTAGAATGGCGATCATTAAAATGTCTGGAAACAACAGGTGCTGGAGAGGATGTGGAGAAATAAGAACACTTTTACACTGTTGGTGGGACTGTAAACTAGTTCAACCATTGTGGAACACAGTGTGGTGATTACTCAAGGATCTAGAAGTAGAAATACCATTTGGCCCAGTGATCCCAATACTGGGTATATAGGCAATGGATTATAAATTGTACTGCTATAAAGACACATGCACAGGTATGTTTATTGTGGCACTATTCACAATAGCAAAGACTTGGAACCAACCCAAATATCCACCAATGATAGACTGGATTAAGAAAATGTGGCACATATACACCATGGAATACTATGCAGCCATAAAAAATGATGAGTTCATGTCCATTGTAGGGACATGGATGAAGCTGGAAACCATTATTCTCGGCCAACTATTGCAAGGACAAAAAACTTAACACCACATATTCTCACTCATAGGTGGGAATTGAACAATGAGAACACTTGGACACAGGAAGGGGAACATCACACACTGGGGCCTGTTGTGGGGTGGGTGGAGGGGAGAGGGATAGCATTAGGGGATATACCTAATGTAAATGACGAGTTAATGGGTGAAGCACAACAACATGGCACATGTATACACATGTAACAAACCTGCACGTTTTGCCCATGTACCCTGGAACTTAAAGTATGATAAAAAAAAAAAAAAGAAAGAAAAGAAAAGAAAAGAAAAGAAAAAAAAAAAGAAAACAAGAAAAAAAAAAAAGAAAAATACAGACCCTTTTAGTAACTGTTTTTCTTTGGCTGATGTTGATCCAAAGAAATTTCAAGAAAGCTGAAGGGTGGCATCCTGTTTTAGTTCTTCAATTCTTGAAAGAGATCCCTTGCATTGAGAATGCATATATTTGCATTTCAAAACAAGTGGGGTTTGGGAAAACAGTCTTAGAAGTCAAGGCAAGCATCTCCTAGGAGCAAGGTGTATATCAGGTAGAGAAAGACTAGAGGAAAAATGGCTATGACTATGCCCATTTCAGTCATTAGCTTGGAATCCTGCCACATGGCAGAGTTTGGTGGACACAGCACTTCTCTGCTCCCTGGGACATAAGCAGAACATTTTGGGCGTGACTGAAGTATTCTACTCCCAAGATGCCCCATGCATTGGGCTGGCAGAGGAGTGCTGTCTGAAGGCCAGAAGCTCAGTATGACTGTTGACTGGCCTGGCCTTGATTCTCTTCCACAGGAACAATTCAGGCTTCTTACAATTAGTAGTTAGGTAGTTAGAAGGTGACTTATTCCATGTTGCAAAAGCAGAAACTTCCAGTTCTTCTTAGTGCGGGGTGAGTGCAGCCACCCTCTGCCATATAGCACTGGATAAAGCATATCCTAGGGCTACTCTTGTTCAACAGAAAGGTATACACTAGGGCGTAAATGCCAGGGGTCAAGATTTTGAGGGGGTTACCCAAGTAGAGTCAATCTTCTTCATTTGCAGATTCTCTCTTTGCAAATTCAACTACTTGCTCTAATTTCTTTGTAACCCAAAATTAATACTCATTGCACTTTCATGAACATTTAAAGCATTGAATAATTTGAGTTACCTAGTTTGCACATTTCTGGCTACGCTTGAACAAGGTAATGCTCTGCTTTCTTATTTCAGCTTATACTGTAAACAAGTGTCTTGCTGTGGTCTATGGAATGCCATGCTTTTTTCATTTTTGCAAAATGCGGCCTCTTTCTGCTGGTAATTTTGCTGTTTAAAATGACCCCAAGCATAGTGCTGAAGTGCTAGCTAGTGTTCCTAAGTGCAAGAAGGTTGTGATATTGCTTACAAAGAAAATATGTGTTGTAGAGACACTTTCTTCAGGTGTTCAGGCAGGAGTAAGAGTTGTTGGCCATGCATTCAATGAGAATGAGTCAACAATATGTATTAAACAATGTGCTTTTAAGTAGAAACACAGTGAAAACAAGGCTGTGTGTTGGTAATTTGATGAAAATGTGGCCAGATGCTTACAGGAACCTAACCTCATATTTCTCATATGAGTACCAATGGTTCAGTCTTAGCGAATTCAGTGTTTTTGACAATTTTATAAAATGAGTCCTGTGAGTAATGAGACTTGGCTGTATCAGTTCATCATAAATATCCAATGAGCTTTAGTTTTGACACATATCTGATTCAAGTGATCAGAAGACCAAATGTATACTGTGAATGAAGGAGTCTACAGGATCAATTTCCACTGGTCACCTCTGGCAATTTTCCAGAGGGACTGACCCACTCAGTCCTCCTGTAGTTGAACAGTCTTAGAATATAGTGATTTAGTATTTTCCTCTTCTCTGATTCCAATGACTGGGAATGGACCCATCATTTATTTCATTAAGTGTTTTTAACTTTTTATTTTAAGATAATTTTTAAGACACACAAATTATTGCAAAAATGATACAGAGTTCAGGTGGACACTTCACTTAGATTTAACAATGATAACATCATACTTAAGTATTACAGATAATCAAAACTGTTAACTGACATTGGTACAATAGTGTATTAGTCCATTTTCTTCTACTGATAAAGACATACCTGAGAGTGGGTAATTTATAAAGAAAAAGAGGTTAATGGCCTCACAGCTCTATGTGGCTGGGGCAGCCTCACAATCATGGTGGAAGGCAAAAAGCACACCTTTCATCATGGCAAGCAAAAGAGAATGAGAACGAAGCAAAAGGGTAAATCCCTTTTAAAATCATCAGATCTCATTAGACTTATTCACTACCATAAGGACATGCCTATTCCCATAATTCAATTATCTCTCAGTGGGTCACTCCCACAAAACATGGGAATAGTGAGAACTACAATTCAAAATTCAAGATGAGATTTTGGTGGGCACACAGCAAAGCCATATCAAATACTCTTCACTAAATTACATTATGTTCATGGGTTTTATGTAAAATGTGTGTGAGTGTATAGTGCTGTGAAATTGTATCATCTGTATAGATTCCTATCACTATCACTATAGCCAGGCATGTGCAGAATGCAGGAATGGCCACAGTGATGGTCATAGCAATGGGAAAAGCCAAGATGTGAAAGACTATCTCAAAAGGAAAGTGTTATGTTTCCTAAATTTCAAGTTGTTGTCTACAGAGCAGTTAAGGGGAACTATAATCTAGCATCTACATGCTTTTAAGACAAGAGGCACCAAACAACCATGAGGTTGCAGGGCAGAGAGCAGGCTGACCTCAAGATGAAGTTGCATGGGCTGCAAGCTTGCTTTATTTTCTTTTCTCCCTTCTCTTACTCCGTGATTAATTTTATAAAGGTTATAGGGAATGTTTCAAAGCTGGTAATGAAAGTATCTGCATTGAGCTATTGAGACTCTAAACCCCAGTCTCAATAGACAGCACAAGTGGCTGGTTGTGGACCTTAGTCTCTGGATTCTCCCTACTGCTGCTGTAAAGAGAGAAAAGCCACTTATAACTTCCTGGGGAGCCTCATTCCTCCTCATAATCGTCCTTGGGGACACTGACTGTAGGCTCCACATGGGTAGAAACACCATCTGTTTTGAATACTTTTGCATCCTACTATGCAGTAGGGCTCTTTGTCTCTGAGTGGTGATGTTCCAGTCACACCTACTGGCACTTTAGTGCTCTGCTGCTCCACCCTTTGTGCTATCAGGACATTTATGGAAACTCTGATGCCACTACAGCCTCAGGCATCTTTTTTCCACACACACACTATTTATTTCCGCTGGGTCCTGGAACAGGGTAAGCCAAAACCAGAGAGAGCTCAGAGCAGGACCAAAGGACTAACTCTCCAGAAGCAAGAGGCCCTAGAGGCCTGAATATTAGTTGGTATTGTTACCAGAAAGGGGTCCTTATCCACACCCTAAGAGACAGTTCTTGGAACTCATGGAAGAAGGAATTCAGAGCAAATTCATAAAGTCAGAGCAAGTTTATTAAAGAAGTAAAGGAATAAAACAATGGCTACTCTATAGGCACAGCAGCAGGGCAGGTTGCTCAGCTGATTATACTTATATTCTGGATTGATATGGTTTGGCTGTGTGTCCCCACCCAAATCTCATCTCCAATTGTAATCCCCATAATCTCTATGTGTTGAGGGAAGGACCTGGCAGGAGGTGATTGGATCATAGGGGCACTCTGCCCCATGCTGTTATCATGATAGTGAGTTCTCAAGAGATTTAATGCTTTCATAATGTAGTTTTCCCTGTTTTTTCTTGCACCTACTGTCTTGCCTGCCACCATGTAAGAGAGAGCTGCCTCTTCTTAAGCTATAATTATAAGTTTCCTGAGGCCTCCCCAGCCATGAAGAACTGTGAGTCAATTAAACCTATTTCCTTCATAAATTGCCTAGTTATGGGAAGTTGTTCGTAGCAGTGTAAAAATAGTCTAATACATTGATTATATGATAAACAAGAGGTGGATTATTCATGAGTTTTTTGGGAAAGGGGTAGACAACTCACAGAACTGAGGGTTCCTCCTATTTTTAGACCATATAGGGAAACTTCCTGACATTGCCATGACATTTGTAAACTGTCATAGCACTGGTGGGAGTGTCTTATAGCATGTGAATGCATTAGAATTAACATATAATGAGTGGTGAGGAGGACCAGAGGTCACTTTCATCACCATCTTGGTTTTTCTAGGTTTTGGACAGCTTCTTACTGCATCCTGTTTTATCATCTGGGTCCTTGTGACCTGTATCCTGTGTTGATCTCTCTTCTCATCCTATAACTTAGAATGCCTAACCTCCAGGGAATGCAGCCTAGCACGGCTCAGCCTCATTTTACCCAGTCCCTATTCAAGATGGAGTCACTCTGGTTCAAATGCCTCTGACAGTATTTTCATAAAGGGAGGTCATTCCTGGATCTTTTTATGTGAAGAGGACCAGAAATATCCATTATAATTTATTACTTAATACCTTTGTGTGTGTATATTAGTCCATTTTCGTAGTGCTATGAAAAAAGACTGGTTAATTTATAAAGAAAAAGAGGACTAATGGGCTCACCGTTCTGTGTGGCTGGGTAGGCCTCACAATTATGGTGGAAGGTGAAGGAGGAGCAAAGGCACGTCTTACATGCTGGCAGGCAAGAGAGTGTGTGCAGGGGAACAGGCCTTTATAAAACCATCAGAACTCATCAGACTTATTCACTATCATAAGAACAGCATGGGGAAAACCCACCACCATGATTCAATTACCTTCTACTGGGTCCCTCCCATGACATGTGGGGATTATGGGAGCTAGAATTCAATATGAGATTTGGGTGGGAACATAGTCAAACCATATTGGTGTGGCAGTCTCATTTCCTGGAGATGAAGGAGGAGATGGGAGTAATAAGCGTATTTGTCTTGGCTTTTACTTTCTGTCTTTCTTTCTTTTTTTTTATTCAGAGATGAGGTCTTGCTATGTTGCTTGGCTGAGATTGAACTCTTCAGCCCAAGGGATCTTCCTACCTCAGTCTCTCAAAGTACTGGGATTACTGGCATGACCCACTGTGCTTGGCTCTCTGGTTTTTGTTTTTTAGAGGAGATTCACAGCTAGGATATTCTTGCTCATACATTAAAAACAAAAAGCATCCCATTTAGTCAATAACTTTTTTTTATAACAGCTTTATTTAGAGGTAATTTGCATACTATACAAGGGGAAGGCACATTTTCACCTTTTTTTCTTTCTTTTTTTTTTTTGAGACAGGGCCCATCACCCAGGCTAGAGTGCAGTGGTGCCACCTGTATTCACTGTAATCTTTACCTCTCAGACTGAAGCAATCCTCCCACCTCAGTCTCCTAAATGGCTAGCACTACAGACACATGCCCCTATACCTGGCATATTTTTTGTATTTTTGGTAGAGAACGGATTTTGCCATGTTTCCCAGGCTAGTCTTCAAATCCTGGGCTCAAGCACTCCATCTGCCTAACCTCCCAAAGTGCTGGGATTACAGGCATGAGCCACTGCACCCAGCCATCTATTTTTTTGGTTGTGTTAAAATACACATAACAGTTGCATAGTGTCCTCATCTTTTCATTTCTTACTCCCCTAAGCCCTGGCAACATCACCTAATTTTCTATTTCTATGATTTTGACTACTCCAGGTATTTTCAGGAAAGAGAAATACTTTTATTTGAGGAATTTGAGCCCTTTCAAATTACTGGGCCCATAAAGGGCCTTAATAAAGAAGACAGCATTCATATCCTAGTTCCTGCTTTGTGCTATGTATACATCTATTGAAACTCCTCACTATCATCACATGTAGCTATAGGTTAACCTAATAATGCCACACTGGACACCACAACACACCCTATGGCTAATGAGAGACAGCCAATCACAAATCAACATTATTTCTGTAAGCAGAATTTCTGACACACAACTTTGTATCAATCCACTCACCAGCAAATCCTCTTCTCTATAAAGAGTATAAAAATTAGCTGGGCAAGGTGGTGTGCACCTGTAGCTCCAGATACATGGGGGGCCAAGGCAGGAGGATCACTTGAGCTTGGGAGGTTAAGACTGGAGTAAGCTGTGTTTATGCCACTGCACTCCACTTTGAAAATTCCTCTTCAAAAGTTTAGCCTGTTAACTTCCTTGTTCTTTGTTCTCAAACCTAACTTTCTTTCTCTTCATGCCTTCTTGCCCTTAGTTACTGTAAACAACCTTTCCATCAGCACTAATAAATAACTCACTTCTGTTCCCTTGGTTACTTACTCTGCACCCATTCCTACCACTGAAACCACGCATCCCACAATTGTAACTCACATTCCCCTCCCTCCTTCCTTATTTGAGAAAATATTCACAAGTAGCCAATTGAGTCAGCTTAGATTGTGAGGTCTGACCCCAGGCCATGGGGTAGTGACACAGAAGTAGAGACTATGCATTAAAGATAAAAATCCTTTCCCTCCTTTTTTCAGTGTGCTCTTGTCATCATGACTGACGCAGGCAGCACCCTTCCACAGAAGTAAATTTGCCTTGCTGAGAAGTCTTTTGTCTGAGTGCTTGTTTTCTTTGTGACACTGAGCTGTTATTTCTAACAAATTGGGGGCTCATCCAGGATCCCATACTCCTGCGGGGAAGGGTCTCTGATCATCTCTCATGAGGAGAAGTGTCCCATTCCCTTGTTGCAGTAACCTCAGGAGTAAGGGATTGAGACCCACCTAGCTTGATGAATGAACCTGGACTCTCAGCAATGTGAGCAGAAAAGTCCTACAAATAGATACCACAGTGATCAGGTAACTGTGCACAGACCAAGGTAAGAAAAGCTGTGGGGGTAGTGAAGTGTTCCTTGGTGGTAGGGATATCCTGGAGGTAAGGCAAGAAATCTCTAGTAGGAGAGGTTGAGCCCCACAGACTCAGAAAACTTAGGGAAACACCTAAAACTTCCAGGGTGGGAAATATCCCAAGCAAGGCAGAAAATAAAAAGGACAAGACAGACAATAAAATTCTCTCTGATAGCCCACTGAGGAAATATGACAGACCTAAGGGAAATGATTATTAAAGGAATTACAGAATCAGTACCCCACACCCAGGATATTACCAAAGGCTTTAATATACAGCAGGGAAAGGATGATTGACCAATGGATTTCTTAGAGAGGCTTAAGAAGCATATGAAAAAGTATGGTGGCCTAAAATTAGAAACACCCCTGGAACAAGGGATGTTAAAACTCCACTTTGTCACCAATAGTTGGCCAGATATTAAAAGAAAATTACAGAAAATAGACAATTGGAAAGACTGTCTGATAGAGGAATTTTAAAGAAAGGCCCAAAAGGTATATGTATAGAGGGATGAGGAAAGGCAGGAGCAAAAGGCAAAAATTATGCTGTCCACCCTACAACAGGGTGGACTCTTCAAAAGGGTGCCCAGGGAAAAAAAAACCTGTAAGCCTTCCAAGTACCTGGCTGTCAGTCCCTACACAGGAGCCAAAAGAATCAAGCCAGAAGGCCAGGAAATAAAAACAGGAAAAAGGCAAATCAAGTGTTTCAAATGTGGAAAAATAGGTCACTTTAAAAGAGAATGCCTTAAGTTGGAAAAAGAAAAGGAAGTCATCCCACTTAGAGCTTTTGAGGAAGAATAGGGAGGTCAGGGGCTCTGTCTTTTCTAGGGCAAGTCCCACCAAAAGCCCTTGATAAATTTAAAGGTGGGATGCAACTCTGAGCTTATTACTTTTTTTAATTGACTCAGGGGTGGCTCACTCCTCTGTTTATTATTCCTCATCTTGTGTAATTTGTTCACTAGAAGAACTTCATATCTCAGGAGTAAAAAGAAAAGGATTTAAAGCAAAGATCTTAAAAGAAACAAAAGTTATATATGAAAACAAATCAGCTAATATTAAGTTGCTGTTAATTCCAGAGGCAGGAACAAACATATTAGGGAGAAATTTAATGCTAGAATTAGGTTTAGGCCTCAGTGTTAACCGTGGAAAATTTCTAACCTCCCTAAACTTATTCATTACTATAGATGAAGAGTATATCCATCCTAGTATCTGATCAAGAGAAGATAATCAAGGAAAGTTGTGGGTTCCTCCAATCCATGACAAATTAAAAATTCCTGGGGAAGTAGTAAAAAAGAAAACAATACCCTATTCCTTTAAAAGCTAAAATGGGTTTAAAACCTATAATTGAAAGCCTTCTCCATGATGGACTCCTTGAACCCTGTGTGTCCCCTTATAATACTCCAATACTGCCTGTAAAGAAGGCAAAGAGGTCATACCAGTTAGTGCAAGACCTCTGGGCTATTTATTAAATAGTTTAAACCACTCACCCTGTTGTTCCTAATCCTCACACTACTATGATAGAATCCCAACCAACCACCAATGATTCACAGTAATAGATTTAAAAGATGCAAACATGGGAGCTATTTGCACTCATTCATGCTTTAAAATGTCTACAAAACCAAGAAGGAACTATCTGTACTGAAAGGAACTATCTATACTGACTCCAAATATGCCTTTGGAATAGTCCACACCATTGGAAAAATCTGGACTGAATGGGGCTGTTGTTTATGTCCCAGGACACCAAAGGAACCCAACTTTTGAAACCTGGGGAAATAATATTGAAGCAAGCTGTCTCTTCCCAGGTGGTACCCATTTTCCACCTAACACCCTGTCTTCCCCCTCCAGCTGCAATCCCCATCTTTCCCCAAGCAGACCAAGAAAAACTAAAGAAAAAGTTTAGGAGCTGAGTGAAGCCCAGAGGGGAAATTGGGTATTACTAGATGGAAGGAAAATGTTTTCTAAACCCCTCATGAGGGTAGTACTGTCGCAACTCCATCAAGGAATCCACTGGGATCCCCAAGCTATGTGTGATGCTGTCCTTAGGGTTTATAGGTGTACGGGGATCTATACCATCACTAAGCAAGTTACAGATAGATGCATAGTGTGCAAAAGAAAAAAAAATAAGCAAACCTTAAAGAAGCAACCTTTCAGAGGAAGAAACCAGGGCTAAGGCCATTCAAAAGTGTCCAAGTGGACTATGTTGAAATGCCCCAGTAGGTTCCCTCAAATACTATCTTATCCACTGGGTAAATGCCATCCTCTTCTCAAGTGCGACAGCCAGTAATGTTGTCAAAGCTCTGTTAGAACATATCATACCCAGGTTTGGACTAATAGAAAATATTGATTCAGACAATAGGACCCAGTCTACCACACTCATTATTAAAAGGATAACCCAAAAATCCTCTACAGGGTGCCTTACCTAAATTTTGCTACTGACCTTCCTACATTTAAGACAAAAGATCACTTTCTTAAAAACTATGTATTTGGTCTGTCTTCCACCGTTTCCTCCCTCAGGACTCAAGGCCTCATATCGCAAACTCCAATCTTAAGTACCTGGTTCATCTGCAGAAGAGGTGGAAGGAGGAGAAGCTTGAACCCACTTAAAAAAGACGCTTCTGAAGGGGTGGGTTGCCCCTCCACACCTGTGGGTGTTTCTTGTTAGGTGGAACGAGAGACTTGGAAAAGAAAAAGACACAGAGACAAAGTATAGAGAAAGAAATAAGGGGGCCCAGGTGACCAGCGTTCAGCATACGGAGGATCCTGCTGGCCTCTGAGTTCCTTTAGTATTTATTGATCATTCTTGGGTGTTTCTCAGAGAGGGGGATGTGGCAGGGTCACAGGATAATAGTGGAGAGAAGGTCAGCAGATAAACACGTGAACAAAGGTCTCTGCATCACAGACAAGGTAAAGAATTAAGTGCTGTACTTTAGATATGCATACATATAAACATCTCAATGCCTTACAGAGCAGTATTGTTGCCTGCATGTCCCACCTCCAGCCCTAGGGCTGTTTTCCCCTATCTCAGTAGATGGAACATACAATCGGGTGTTATGCTGAGACATTCCATTGCCCAGGGATGGGCAGGAGACAGATGCCTTTGTCTTGTCTCAACTGCAAAGAGGCATTCCTTCCTCTTATACTAATCCTCCTCAGCACAGACCCTTTACGGGTGTCGGGCTGGGGGACGGTCAGGTCTTTCCCTTCCCATGAGGCCATATTTCAGACTATCACATGGGGAGAAACCTTGGACAATACCTGGCTTTCCTAGGCAGAGGTCCCTGTGGCCTTCCACAGTGTTTGTGTCCCTGGGTACTTGAGATTAGGGAGTGGTGATGACTCTTCATGAGCATGCTGCCTTCAAGCATCTGTTTAACAAAGCACATCTTGCACCACCCTTAATCCATTTAACCCTAAGTTGACACAGCACATGTTTCAGAGAGCATGGGGTTGAGGGTAAAGTTATAGATTTGTTAATCTATCACAACATCTCAAGGCCGAAGAATTTTTCTTAGTACAGAACAACATGGAGTCTCCTATGTCTACTTCTTTCTATACAGACACAGTAACAATCTGATCTCTCTTTCTTTTCCCCACACCCTAAATTGTTCTGTTGACTACAGAGACCACTGTCTGCACAACCAAAAGGGGATGGACAAATCACACATGGGTAAAAGGCGTAACTTCCACAGCAAGAAAAAAAAAATGGACCGTCATCTCAGGACCAGCCTCTACCAGAGTAACGTTAAAGAGAAAAGCCTAATCTGTCTGTCTCTCTCTCCTTCTCTTTCCCTTAGCTGACCCCCCATCTTATGATTAATGTAATTAGATCAAGCCCATTCCAAACCATTAGTTTTGATGCTTCTCCTATTACACCTTGTGGAGTCATGCAAAGTCAAATGCAGCTCTTTAATTCAGAGAAGTATCTCTGCCCTTTGTAAAGCTCCTCAGACTGGGTAGATTCTGTTAGCTGGACTCCTTTAGACTGGAAAGGTTCTGGGAAAGTTTCTGTTAGCTGGAAATCTTATCCTCCAAGAACAAAACTTCTCTGCCATAGCTGGTCTAATGTTCTATGGATTACCAAAAATCAGGGTTGGACCTCCCCAACAAGAATCTATGTATCCTTCTAGACCTCTTAACCCTTCCCTACACAATGGCAACATCAAACTAGACATTGTAGAAGTTAAATATTTAAAACAAACTTTAGCAGTTAAAACAGGATTCCAATATGTAAATGCCTGGCTGGAATGGATTAAATATCTTTTCAGTTTAACAAAAGTGAATATTACACTTGTGTGGCAGGCAGGACAGAGGCCCAGATAGTCCTCTTCCCACTTGGATGGTCTTCTAAACAACTGGGCATGAGCTGCATGGTGAGTGTCTTTCAAAATCCCACAGCCTGGGATAATGAGGCATGCAAGATTCTCTCTGCTATTCCCTCAAGTTAAGGACTCTGTGGGTCAGCCCCAGAGAGCCATCCAGCCTCATGTCTCTCACGGTAGGGGAAAGAATAATGTCCCTTGGAGTCCTGACAAAGTATAGTGAAACCAAGTCTTTCCAAGAACTTACCAGTCAAACTGCCCTTGTCTATTCCCAAGCAGATATATAGTGATATTGTGGTGGACTGCTATTACCTAAATAGTAATACTCTGCCAAATAACTGGAGCATCACTTGTGCTCTGGTCCAATTGGTCATATCTTTCACCCTGGCATTCCATCAGCATAATAAAAAAGAGAATCAGACAAAAAGAAGTGTTCCACATGGGTCTTTTGACCCTCATATTTAAATAAATGCAACTGGGGACACATGAGGGGTACCAGATAAATTTAAAGCTTAAAACCAAATAGCTGCAGGGCTTGAATCCTTGTTCTAACTGTTAATAAAAATGTAGATTAGATAAATTATAACTACTATAACCAACAATGATTTGTCAATTATACTAGGGATGCCATTAAAGGAATAGTTGAGCAATTAGGGCCATCTAGCCAAATGGCTTGGGAAAACAGAATGGCCCTACACATGATGTTAGCTGAAGAAGTGGAGTTTGCATTATGATTAAAACCCAATGTTGTACCTTCATCCCAAACAATATTGCCACCGATGGAAGCATAACAAGGGCCTTACAAGGACTTACCACTTTATCCAATGAACTAGCTAGAAATCCTGGAAATTGATAACCATTTTTCAGGATGTCTAGAAAGATGCTTTGCTAAATGGAAAGTAATCAGAGACTCAATTCTTACTTCTTTTGCAGTCATAAGTGTACTCATTCTTGTTGGATGTTGTGTCATACCATGCATCCGTGGGCTACCACAAAGGCTTATAGAAATAGCACTTACTAAAACCTCCCTTGGTTCTCCTCCACCTTATTCAGAAAAGCTTTTCCTTTTAAAGGATCAAGTTAAACAGCAAAGTCAGGACATCTTTAAAAGGTTTGAAGAGGAAGGACTGTAAAAATTACAAAGGGGGAATTGTAAGATACAATAAAGTTTCTCTTCAAACGTTTTAGCCTGTTAACTTTCTTGTTCTTTGTTCCCAAACCTTTCTTTTTCTCTATGTCTCCTTGCCCCCAGTTACTGTAAACAACCTTCCCATCAGCGCTAATCAATAACTCCCATCTATTCCCTTGGTTACTCATCCTGCACCATTCCTTCTGCCAAAACCGCACATCCCACTGTGTCTGGAGTTGGTTCCTTCTGGTGGGTTCGTAGTCTCGCTGACTTCAAGAATGAAGCCATGGACCTTCGCAGTGAGTGTTACTACCTTAAAGATGGCACAGGATACAAAGGGTGAGCAGTAGCAAGGTTTATCATGAAGAGCAAAACAACAAAGCTTCCACAGCATGGAACAGGACCCAAGCAGGTTGTCACAGCTGGCTGGGGTGACCAGGTTTTATTCCCTTATTTGTCCCCTCCCATGTACCATTTCTGTCCTATCAGAGTGCCCTTTTTTCAATCCTCCCTGCAATTAGCTACTTTTAGACCCCCACTGATTGATGCATTTTACAGAGTGCTATTGATGCATTTTACAATCTCCTTGCTAGCTACAGAGTGCTGATTTGTGCATTTTACAATCCCCTTGCTAGCTACAGAGCACTGACTGATGCATTTTACAATCCCCTTGTAAGACAGAAAAGTTCTCTGAGTCCCCCACTTGACCCAGGAAGTCCAGCTGGCTTCACCTTTCAATTCCCCCTCTAAACAGGACACTCCAACTGCTGTTGGGAATAGGGCAATGACAGCTGTAGCTACTTCCTGCTGGATAGGGGTGGAGAAATGGCCCTAAAGTTGTAGTGTCCTCCAGAGGGGAACTCTCTAAGACAGTCAAAGGGCCAGTGGATCCATCCAAGGTCCTCAGTAGAAGTTGTGAGTTGAGCTTATTTGGGGTTCCATTTGTAAAGCCATCTGTAGCTTGATGGCCTCAATCCTGGAGGAAACAAAATTGACAAGGAGGTTAAAAATACAGGGCTCGCAGGTGAGTAATAGCATGATGGTTGTCATGGGACCTAGAAAGGAGAGAAGCCCTGTCATCCAACTCCAGAGGTTGGTATAAGAGTTTGAAAGGTGTTGTCTGATTTCAGAAGCCTTTTCCTGTAAATGCTGGGTGGCATTTCATATTATCCCTGACTGGTTAGTGTAAAAACAACACTTTTCCCCTAAGAAGGTGCAGAGTCCTCCTTTCTCAGCAGTGAGGAGGTCTAGGCCTCAGGAGTTTTGGAGAGTCACTGCTGCCAAATAGTATATTTGGGATTGTAAAATAAACATATTTTGTTATTTCTTACAAACTGTCTGAGAAATCCTTTGAGAGTGTGTCGTAGTAGAATAATGAAGTAGATAAACCGGCTATTCCAGTTCCTGTAGCAGTGGCCATTCCTAACCCTATAAGTGGGGGAATTAGTTGTATGGCCCTGTGCTGATGGACATGAGCTTTGAGGGGCACTGATAGGGTCTGATTTCCTGGGGCAAAGTCAATGCTGGGACTTAGGAAGACTAAGGCGCAGGTGCCTGTCCATTTGGTGGGGAGGCAGATATAGGTTGAAGTTCCACATAAGAGTATGCCTTGGCTGGGTAGACAGAACTGGTTGGGTATGTTAAAAAGGAGAGTACTTGCCAAGGTAGCTCCAGTTATTGGCTGGAAAGGGGTGTTGGGAGCAAACTGAGTTCTATTTTCCCATTGGAGAAAAAACTATTTTGTGTCTACTAGGAACCATTTAAAGGAGTAATTGAAAGAGGGGATGAGAAGGTATTCACTACTGGTGCGGGTACTGCTGCAGGGGGTCCAGGGGTGAAAGGTCATGCAGGGAGTTTGTTTACCATTATAAAACCTGGACTGTTTGTTAAGCATGGAGGAAGTGATGATTTTTGGAGGCTCTTAGAAATGGGCAAGCCATCTGAATGGAGCTGTTTGTGTGACTCGGAAGTTACTATGATCAATTGGGGCTTGAAGTTGTAGGGTGTAGTTACACTGATGGGATAGTAGGTGCCCCAGGGACAAGCCTGATAACAGGTTGCATTGGATGCATCAAGGGGCTTGGAGAGTTAAGATGGTATTCAGGGTTACAGGGTCGTGTATGGGCTTTTCGCTGCTTGTGTAATAGGTGAGGTTGGCAATGTAACAGCATAAAAGCTGGATTGCACATCCTGTTAGGGTATTCTTGGTAAACTTTGGGGAAGCCCAAATTTAGGAATTATTTCATGAATTAGGACATTACCCACTTCTTGAGCCTTCTCTGTCTTGAAGGAGAAGGCTTCTATCCAATTTGTAAAGGTATCAACACAGACCAACAAGTATTGAAATCCCCTTGACTAAGGCATATGGGTGAACTCTAACTGCCAGTCCTCTCCAGGACAGTGACAAATTCTTTGTTCCTCAGAGGAGCCTTATGATAGACCAAGGGATTATTCCTTTGGCACACCTCACAGGCTTTGACTACTTGTTGGATGGTCCAGAGGAGATTTGGGCCTGTAAATAGGGATTTGGCCATTCGGTGAGTGTTCTCAGTACCCATATGAAAAGTTTGGTGGAGGGTCTTAAATATTTTCCACTTTCTGGCTTTGGGTATGAGTACCTTTCCCTCTTCTGTCTTTAACCACCCCAAGGGGAGAAAACTATGCCCATGTGAAAGTCCCCATTCTGTTTCATAAGGGAATACTGGGGCTTAATCTCTTGGAGATGGTTGTTCCATACCAAGAGTTCTTCCATAAGTATTTACAATGGAAGGTTCTGCCTGGCAGCAGTTTTGGCCTCAGCATCTGCATGATGGCCTTTTCTGCCTTTTCTCCTTCACCTTCTTGATGGCTTTGGCAGTGTAAGATTACCACATCCTTGGGTTTTTGCACATAACTTTATGATTTCCCTGTGCTATTTAATGGGGGTTCCCCCAGAGGTTAGGAACTCCCTTTCTTTCCATATTGCAGCATGGGCATGTAGGATTAGATAAGCATATTTTCTATCTGCACATACATTTATTCTTTTTCCCTTTCCCAGTTCTAAGGCTCAGGTAAGTGCCACTAGTTTTACTAACTGGGCATTGGTCCCTGGGGAAAGAAGCTTACTTTCAAGTGCTGTTACATCACTAACTATGGCATAACCTGCCCTTTGTATCCCATTCACCACAAATGAACTTCCATCAGTATATAGGTTAAGGTCAGGATTAGCTAAGGGGACTTCTAAAAGATCCTCTCAGGTAGCATAAGTCTGGGCTACAATTTGTTGGCAGTCATGCTCAATTGGTTTCCCAACCTCTGGGAGAAAAGTGGCACGGTGGAGGGCTGCATACATGTGTATTTGAAGTGCCAGTCCCTCAAGGAGGGTATCTAAGCAGGCAGCTGTCTGATAGCCATAAACTTCCTTTGGCACCTATTTTGCCATTTACATCATGAGTAGTCCAGACAGTGAGATCGTTTCCTTGTATTATTTTGATAGCCTCTGATACTAAGATAGCCACCACTGCAACTGCCCATAAGCAGTGAGGCCAGCCTTTTGCTACTACATCAATTTTGTTACTTACGTATGCCACTGATTGTGGGATTGCCCCATGAGTCTGAGTAAGGACTCCAAGAGCTACTGTTATTCTCTCTGTGCCATATAAAGAGAAGTTTTGTCCTGTGGGAAGGCTTAAGGCTGGAGCTTGTACTAGGGCCTGCTTTAAGGTTTTGAAGGCTGTTTCTGCCTCTGTTTCCCATTCTACTAGATGAGTATTTTCCCTCTGGGTCTCCTTGATCATACAGTGGCCTGGCCATCTTGCTGTATCTGGGGATATATAGTTGGCAAAAGCCAGTGATTCCCAAGGAACCCACACAACTGTTTTAATGTCTTAGGGCAAGCATAAGCCAGTACAGGCTGTATTCATTCCTTGCTGAGGGCCCTGGTTCCTTGGCCTAAGATTAGGCCTAGATATTTGACTTATTGTAGGCAGAGCTGGGCTTTCAATTTAGATACCTTGTACCCTTGGTTAGCTAGAAAGTTCAAGAGATCTAGAGTAGCCTGCTGGCATGAGACTTCTGAACTGGTAGCCAAATTAAATCACCCACATAGTGAAGGACCAGAGTGCCTAGACTTGAGAAGTGGCCTAGATCTTGGGCCAGTGCCTAACCAAACAAATGAAGGCTATCTCTAAACCCTTGAGGCAAGACCATCCATGTAAATTGGGACATGTGGTCTGTGGGATTCTCAACGGCAAAGAGAAACTGGAACTCAGAGTGCAGGGGAATGCAGAAGAAGGCACCCTTGAGGTCCAGAACAACGAACTATTCTGCTTCCTCTGGTGTTTGAGAGAGCATGGTATAGCGGTTGGGAACAACTGGATATAAAGGAATTACTGCCTCATTAATGAGTCTAAGATCTTGCACTAATCTCCACTGACTGGGTTTTTGTACTCCTAGAATTGGGATTTTGCAGGAACTGCTGCATTTTCTTCCTAAGCCTTGAACTTTTTTTAAATGTCTAACAATATCCTGTAATCCTTTATGAGCTTCAGGCCTTAAGGGATATTGCCTTTGATAAGGAAAAGTGGTGGGTTCTTTTAGCCTGATTTGGACTGGTTGGGCATTTTTTTTTTTTTTTTTTGCCATTCAAATTGTCCTTCCAGTGCCCAGACTTCACTGTTGATTGCTTCTTCAAGTAGGGGACAACAAATGTGTAACTTGTTCCCCATAGTCATATAGATAATAATTCCACTTCTGGCAAATATGTCCCTCCCTAATAAGGGTGTGGGAATTTCAGGCATAACAAGGAAGGCATGTGAAAGGAGCAAAATGTCCCAATTACAGCTGAAGAGTTGGGAGAAACACCTGTTTACAGGCTGTCCCAGGATTCCTCAGATGGTAAAGGACCTTGAGGATGGCTGTCCAGGGCAGGAGATTAACACTGAGAAGACAACACCAGTGTCCATGAGGAAGTCAGTTTTCTGGCCCTCAATGGTTAAATTTATCTGAGGGCTCAGTGAGGGTGATGACATGAACTGTTGCTTGCCTCAGGGACCCTCCGTCTTGCTATTGGATCACCTGATTGGGGGCTTTTGGCCCAGAGAACCTTTCTCCTTTGTGGCAGTGCATCTTCCAGTGATTGCCTTGGCATAATGGACATGGAAGAGGGGGTGGCTTGTTTCTCACTGGACAACTTGTTTAAAGTGTCCTTGCAAATCACACTGATAAGAAGCCCTACTGGTTGATTAGCCTGTTCCATTTTTCTGTCCTCTCTGAGCCACCAAGTTTTGTTTTTCTGAGGCCATGACTAAGGCTGTGGCCTTTCTCATATCTCACTTTTCCTGTTCGGCCTGTTCCTCTTTGTCCCTATTACAGAACACCAACTTTGCTGAGTTTAATAATACCTCCAGATTTTGTTCAGGGCCCAGGGCTCACTTTTGGAGCTTTCTTCTGATATCTCTGGCTGATTGGGTAATAAACTTACCTTTGAGGATGAACTGACCCTCAAGGGAGTCAGATGACAGAGGAGGATATTTTCTTAAGGCCTCCTGTAGCTGCTCAAGGAAGTTGGTAGAATTTTCTTCCTTTCACTGAGTTATGGTGGACATCATTGAATAATTCATTGAGTTTTTCTTAATTCTTCTTTGTCTTTCTAGAACACAGGTCAACAGATGTTTGCAGCTCCAGTCCCCATGATCTGAGTCTAGGACTCAGTGGGGATCCATACTGGGGATGGCTTGCTGATCAGCAGGGAATTTGTCCATCTCTTCGTCGGTCATTGTATGATTTAGTTGACTCAGATACAAGGTATCTCCAAACTCTCCAGCTGCAGCTAAAGCTGCATTCTTTTTATTAAAGGCCAGGGTTTGATCTAACAATAGCATGAGATCTCTCCAAGTGAGGTCAAAGGTTTGCCCTACACCCTGTAGGATATCTATATACCTATCAGGATCATCTGAAAACTTCACCATATCTACCTTGATCTGCTTTAAATCAGAGAGGGAGAAGGGGACATGTATCCGGGTTGGGCCAAATTCCCCTCCCCCTACAGCTTGAAAGGACGTAACTGATAGCCCAGGGGCTTTTGTGGTCCTTTGGAGATTTCTTTGCTTGCTTCCTTCTGGGTGGAGGAGATTAGAGGAGGATTATCATTCATAGGAAGTTGAGCTGTAGGGAAGCTAGGATATGGAGGTAAGCTGAGACGTCCTCCTGTGGGATGTAGATTGCAAGCTTTGCATAGTTGTGGATTATCCTTCAGTGAAGAGAAAGCTTGGACATAAGTTTTTCACTCCATTTACCTTCCCTCTTACAGAAAAGGTCAAGTTGCAGTATAGTATTGTAATTTATACTTCCCTCGGGTGGCCATTTTTCCCCATCAGAAAGAATATTGGGGCCAGGCCATAGTGCAGAAAAAAATTAAGCCACTTCTTTTTCAGGGTTTGTGGGTCAAATTAGTCCCAAGGGCTTAGGATGCATTTCAGGGATGAGCCTGTTGATGCCTGAGTGTTTCCTACCTGAAAGAAAAAGCTGCCCACTGTTTTGGTTGTTGATGTTTTTTCTCCCCTGCCCAAGAATCTGCAATGGTCCCTGGGCCCTGCTGTTTGGAATAGTTGCACTCACTGAAGTAGCAGTGGAAACACTGCCTTTTCTCTTAGACCAAAAAGAGGACAGAGGAAGGTCAGATTTAATGTCCCTTACTGATGCATTCTCGAAAACCTGAACCCCTCCCTTTCCTCTTAGACCATAAAGAGGACCAGGAAGGTCAGATTTAGTGGACCTTACCAACGCATTCTCAAAAACCTGTTAGTTAGAGTCCTAAGCATTTTCTCTTGTTGGTATTGGGACCTTACCCTTGTCTTTTATAGCCTCAAAATGGAGTGGAGGGCCCAACCCTGAGGGAGAGAAGGGATCTCCAGGGTTGGAAGAGTGACACCTTTGTCCTCACTTCTCATCATATGAATTGAAGGCATACCATTTCTGAGGCACCCCATATCCTAGCTTCAGGAATAGCCTTTGTTAGGCCTGCTAGTCTGAGGAGGAATCCTGAAATTCCACATAGTCCCCCAACAAATGGGGCTTCATGAAAAATTATATCTTTCTGATTGGTGAGCCCAGGTGCCTAAAGAAGGCAACAGAATCCTGAAATTTATACTAGAAATCATTCTGATAGGAGAAACTAGAAAAGCCTCAGAAACAGGGATATGCTTTTAGAAGTGGGACTAGCCTTGGAGAAAAGAGGTGGGAGGAAGATTGTCTGACAGGCATTAGGACACAGGAGGCAAGGGTCAGGATAGATGGGATAGATGGGTCAGTCTTGCTTGGGCAACATAACTTTGAGAGTTCTGCTCATGGCTGTAGGGTCAACCAACTTTTTGTCAGGACCCCAGAGCTGAATGACTTTCCTCTCTGTCAACCCTTGGCTCAGTCCAGAAGCACAGGTAAAGCAGAAGCTGGTTCCAGGCAAACCAATGCTCTGAACTCCGAACAGTTGGTGGTTGTTATTCCTTTCCTAGAAAGCCTGACATCAGTGTCTTTAGTCCAGTAGCTGTGCTAGTCACTTTTAACTGCCCAACAGGTGCCTGGTGTTTAGCCCCCAAATTCTAAGGAAAAATAGGACAGAAGAGCAAGTGAAAGGGGACCGATGGTACTCACCATGTGGTGATACCCCAGGCAAGCCCCCAAGATGTGTCCAGAGTTGGTTCCTTCCAGTGGATTTGTGGTGTCACTGACTTCAAGAATGAAGCTGTGGACCTTCGCGGTGAGTGCTACCACTCTTAAAGATGGCACAGATGCAAGGAGTGAGTGGTAGCAAGGTTTATTTTGAATAGCAAAAGAACAAAGCTTCCACAGCATGGAAGGGGACCTGAGAGGGTTGCCACTGCTGGCTGGGGTGGCCAGGCTTTATTCCCTTATTTGTCCCCTCCCATGTTCTGTTTGTGTCCTACCAGAGTGACCTTTTTTCAATCTTCCCTGTGGTTGGCTATCTTTAGACTCCTGCTCATTGGTGCATTTTACAGAGTGCTGATTAGTGCGTTTTACAGAGTGATGATTGGTGCATTTTACAGGGCACTGATTGGTGCATTTGACAATCCTCTGCTAGCTACAGAGAGCTGATTGGTGTGTTTTTACAGAGTGCTGATTGGTGCATTTTACAATCCCTTTGCTAGCTACACAGCACTGATGGGTGTGTTTCACAATCCTCTTGTAAGACAGAAAAATTCTCCAAGTCCCCACTTGACTCAGGAAGCCCAGCTGGCTTCATCTCTCACCACCACTGTAATTCACCTTCCCTTTCCTCTTTCTTACTTGAGAAAATATTCACAAGTAGCCAATCGGGTCATCTTAGATTGTGTGGTCTGACGCCAGCCCGTGGGCTAGTGACACAGAGGTAGAGACTATGTATTAGAGATCAAAACCCTTTCCTTTCTTTATTCAGTGTCCTCTTGCCATTGTGACTGATGCAGGCAGTGTCCTTCTGCAGAGGTAAATTTGCTTTGTTGAGAAGTATTTTGTTTGAGTGCTCATTTTCTTTGGGACTCCAAGCTCTTATTTCTAACATAACTGCTGCTAATCCAAGCATCTAAGTGTATATTCAGGGCAACTTGAATCTACTCTTCCAGTTTGCAAGCATCAAGCTTGGCCGAAATAAACTCTATTTATATTAATTTTACCTGAGTTGCTTCTTTTTAGGTTGACTATCTCAAACAAGCAGAACCACACTCTAGTCGTCCTTTTGCACCTGACTTATTTCACTTAGTGTAATGCTCTCAAGGTTCATCCACATTGTAGACTGTGTTAGAATTTCCTTCCCATTGAAGGCTGAATGTTTCAATCAATAGCAATTTGAAACAAAAACTTTCAGGCAGGGCTTAATCTTCCAAGAAGAAGATAATTTTAAATACTTGGGCAATTTGAAAGATACTTTAAAACTGGCAAGGAAACACTTTATGGTAACCGCAATTGCCAATTAACTTGATGCTGAAGTCACATTGGCAAAGAAAAGATGAGTAAAGAGACTGCCAGAATGGCTGGGTTCCTCTTAATTGTCTTATTGTACACTGGAAAAGCTGCTTGGTTTGCAAAGACAGGTGTTTGCAGGAATCTACAGCACTTAGAATTGCTTCTGGGTGAGCTAGCTCTTCCACGGGAATATCTGTTGACTCAGCTTGGCCACTTTTCAAATGTGGAAAATTAACAGCTCTCAGAAAGGCAGTTTAGAGCAGCAAGTACTACAGTTTGGCTTTTGGAGAAGCCCAGGTCCTCTTCTGTCTGCCTCCTGGGTTTCTGATGTTTCCTTGGAGTTTCTGCCTGTTGTCTTGGGATCTAGGGAACAGAAATGTCAGTCAGAGCTCTCATTTCACCTTAAATGTTTTTCTGTACACACCTCTCTAATGAATACTTAAGACCCGGTAGACAGGTTCTTTAGAGGTTATCTTGTTGAATACAGAAAGAATTGAATGTGTCCAGCTTGGAGACTTCTCCAAAGAAAAAAAAAAGAAAAGAAGAGAAAAGATTGGGCTTGGGGCTTAGGGAGGCAACCGGCTCCACAGATCTCCCTAGGGAGTTTTCAGAAGAAAGCAGATGCAGTGTAAATAGAATGCAATCTCCCCAACCTTTCCCTTGCAGATCCCCAGGGAGAGGAGGCTTTAGGAAAAGGCAGACTTCACAATTCCTCTTTCAAGCTGTCCCTTCGAAGACCTGCCCTAGATCTGTCTGCAGAAGCCTCACCCCAAGTGGAGGAAGAGCCTTTGTAAAAATAATTTTTGTTTTGTTTTGCTTTGATTTTTGCAGACAGGTGGGTCCTACCCGAGGCTACCAACAATGAGATCCTTAAGGTGATAAGGGATCAGGACAGGTCTCGCAGCCTCAGCAAAGCAGGTCACTGCAGGGCTTGGGAATGGGTTTATCTAATACCCATCTGTGGTTACCAGGGCTTCTTTTCAGGTAGATTTTTTGTGAATGAGAAAAAGAAGAGTTTGGGGCAGTGGGTTTTGGGGAACTGCAAGGGAAGCACATTTTTTGTTTTTTGTTTTTTGTTTTACAAGGCAGTAGCAGAGATCAGCTGCAATTCAATGGAGGGAAAGTGGTCCTAGGAGATGCCTAAGAGGATTTAAAGATGAACTTGGGGTCTTGTGCCTCCTACTGTTACAGAACACAGTCCCGAGACCATATAGGGTAACTTCCTGATGTTGCCACGGCATTTGTAAACTGTCACGGTGCTGGTGGGAGTGTAGCAGTGGGGACAACCAGAGGTCACTCTTGTTGCCATTTTGATTTTGGAGGTTTTGGCAGACTCCTTTACTGCAACCTGTTTTATTAGCAAGGTCTTTATGACCTGTATTTTTTGCTGACCTCCTCCCTTATCCTGTGACTTAGAATCCTTCAGTCATCTGGAAATGAAGTCCAGTAGGTTTTAGCCTCATTTTACCCAGCTCCTAGTTAAGATGGAGTTGTTCTGGTTCACATGCCCCTGATACTACTGTTAGGGTACGTAGCATGCCAGACATGAACAGGGCAGAAGATGGGCTCCCCCTGCTCCCCTCCCCACACACATAAGAAATGTCAGAAGGTGATGGTCAAGAGGTTAATAAACTGTCTCTTTAAAATAACAATTGGTCACAGCCAGCACCAGTACATACAAAACACCTGAAACTGGTGGTCAGCAGCTTCCCAATATGATCTCAGGGGGTGAGTGAGTGGGCTCAAACATGCACACTGAGAGGAAAAATGGTGGAGTTTAACTGGTCTACAAACTTCTAGAAACACTCGACTGGTAAGGGAAGAATGCCTAAAGTGAGCATGCGTCCAACTCCACTAAACACACAGTGCATGCTCCCCTCCCAAGTGCTGGCAGGCTGCTGTGCATGCGGGCAGCCCACCCCAAGGGAAGACTCAGGGGCGAAGAGATGCAAGACCCCGTGCTGTAGACCCATATGGCTTCACCACCAGTAATGCCACTACTCCAGTGCTTCCCAGGTGTCCCCTCTCCACAACTCTCTGGATGGCTGGGGAATGGGGCACCCAGGAAGGCAAGCTCTCCCAGAGGAGGAAGGGTCCCTGCTCAGTGAGTGTGCATAAGTGGGCTCCTGGCACCCAGCTCCTGCCTGGAATAAGATGAGGATACCTGTGACAGCTCCCCATAATCTCAGCCTCAGAGGATAGATGAGATGCGGCCACTGCTGGAAACTGGGAAAAACGTTATCCCAAAGACAGGAGCAGGAGACTAGATGTCATTTCCTTCAGGGTTGGACCTGGATACCACAAAGCACTCCAAAAAATGGCATGGTGAAAAAAAGGTTGTCCGTAGGAAACTGCACATGAAACGGGATGAAAACCAGTGCCCATCCTGGGCCTTCTTCCTGGCTCCAGGTCCCAGCAGGACATCAGCCATGGAGGTTTGGTTGTGGTATCTCTGAGACTGGGTCATTTTAGTTTAATGTTTTAATTGTTGCAAGATGCTCATAACCTATAATTTACAATTTTTAGTCACTTTTGCAATTTGATGGCATTAAGTGCATTCACAACAGTGAATTAATGTTTAGCACACAGCAGTGCTGAGCAGTGATCATGCCAATCAATGAAACATTTTTTTTTTTTTTTTGAGACAGGGTCTTACTCTGTTGCCCAGGCTGGAGTGCAGTGGCACCATCTCGGCTCACTGCAACCTCTGCCTCCCAGGTTGAAGTGATTGTCCTGCCTCAGCTTCCCAAGAAGCTGGGATTACAGGTGCGTGCCACCACTACCAGCTAATTTTTGTATTTTTAGTAGAGACAAGGTTTTATCATGTTAACCAGGCTTGTCTTGAACTCCTGGTCTCAAGTGATCTGCCCATCTCAGCCTCCCAAAGTGTTGACATCACAGGTGTGAGCCACTGCACCCAGACAAACACTTTTATTACCCTCAAAGAAATTACACCCAATAGTTATCGGCCCCTCACTCTGAAATCCTCTCCCCAGGAAGCTTCCAGCAAATACCACTCTGCTATCTGTCTCTCTGCCTATTCTGGGTCTTTCATGTAAATAGAATCACACAATATGAGACCTTTTTGTCTGTCTTTTTAAACTTAGCATTATGTTTTCAAGGAGCATTCATGCAGCATGTGTGAGAGTTCCAGTCTTTTTTATGGTGCAGTCATAGACTGTCATTATGTGTGAGCTATATTTACATAACTGCATTCATGCTCCGGTGAATGTTTAAGTTGTTTCTATTTTTGGCTCTTGTGCATTATGCTGCTGTTCATTTATTTATTTATTCATTTGTTTCGAGACAGGGTCTTGCTCTGTCACCCAGGCTGGAGTGCAGTGGCATCATCTTGGCTCACTGCAACCCCTGCCTCCTGGGCTCAAGCAATTCTTTCATCTCAGGCTCCTAAGTAGTTGTGACTACAGGTGTGCACCACCTTCAGCTAATTTTTGTGTGTGTGTTTTTGTGTGTATGTATACAGACTGGGTTTAACCACATTGGCCAGGCTAGCCTCAAATTCCTAGACTCAAGTGACCCACTCACCTTGGCTTCCCAAAGTACTGGGATTACAGCTGTGAGCCAAACTTCCTGACCCATGGTGCTGCTATGAATATTGTGTGTACATATCTGTTGGAGTCCCAATTCTTTTTAAAATTATTTTTATTTTTAGTGATGAGGCTCTTGCTGTATTGATCAGGCAGGCTGGTCTCAACCTCCTGGTCCCAAGTGACCCTCTCATCTTGGCTTCCCAAAGTGCTAGCATTACAGGCATGGGGCACTATGTCAAGCCCCCATTTGTTGTTGTTATTGTTGATGATGATGATGATGTTTAGGTGGAGTCTCAGTCTCCCCCAGGCTGGAGTGCAGTGGCAAGATCTCAGCTCACTGCAACCTCTGCCTCCTGGGTTCAAGTGATTCTTGTGCCTCAGCCTTCTGAGTAGCTGGGACTACAGGCACATGTCACCATGGCCCGCTAATTTTTTTTTCTTTTTTTTTTTTGTATTTTTAGTCGAGATGGGGTTTCACCATGTTGGTTAGGCTGCTCTTGAACTCCTGACCTCAAGTGATCCTCCTGCCTTGGTCTCCCAAAGTGCTGGGATTACAGGTGTGAGCCACTGCACCTGGCCTCCAATTCTTTTCTGTATCAACTCAGGAGTGGAATTACTGGTTATGCAGTTGAGACTGTGTTACACGTTGGCTATGCATCAGCCTTCAACCTCCATCCCAACCTGGAAAGAGGTACTGGTGGTTTCATAATTATATCTGACTAGTATCAGACCCATTTTTGTTTGGCTGATTGGTACTCTTTTTTTATGTCTTTCATCACATTCCCTTGACAAGTATCTGGGAATGCTTGACTGTGTGGCATTGGTTGTGTGGAGTGCTCAAAGTGAGAAGAAAGAAAGAAGGAAGGAAGGAATGGAAGATGAGAGGAAGGGAAGAAAAAAGGAAGCAAGAGAAAGGAAGATGGAAAGGGGAAGAGGAAGAGGAAGATGAGAAAGGAGAAGGAGATGAAGGAAGATAAGAAGGAGGAGGAAAAGGAAGAGGAGGAGGAGAAAGAGAAGGAAAACTAGGAGAGGGAGGAGGAAAAATAGGAGGAGGAAGAGGAGGAGGAGAAAAAAAGAAAAATTTGGAGGGAGAAGGAGAAGGAGGAGAAAGAGAAGGAAAAATAGGAGGAGAAGGAGGAGGATGATAGGAAGAGGAGGAGAAAAAGAAAGAAAACTTAGAGGGAGCAGAAGAAAGCAGAAGGAGGAAGGAGGAGCTGGAGGAGGAGGAGAGGAGGAAGAAAGAAGGGTATTCACACCCTGAAAATTCTTTTACATTGTTCACGCAGATTTTTGTGCAGTTATATGACTAACTCAAGGCTGTAACATAATGTAGCAAAAAAAAAAAATTTCAACAAAATAGAGGGTACTCCTGGACACATCTAAGTTTCACAGGTTGGTGTCAGTTTGTGTCTTCTGAGAAGCACTAGATGTACTGAAAGTACTGAAAGTACTAGATGGTTTTTTAAAAAGGAGGAAGAGGAGAAGAATGAGGAAGAGGAGGAACAGAGTGGAGAGGAGAATGGGGAGGTCTTGCAGCCTGAGAGATGTCTGACATGACCTCAAAGTTACTGCTGCACCTGCACCATGGGGAGACTGTTCCGGGTCATTGTTTACCCATTGTTTAGTCTTTGATGGTTGTCTATGGAGGTGTCCCCAAGTTCTGGCAGGGGGACCCGGCTGTCAGGTCAGGAGGACTCTGGACCAAGTCTTGAATGTTTCCAGCTGCACCCCATACAAAGGGTCTGTCTCAGGACTCCTACAGCTGAGGGAATTTACAAATTCTGCTTCCCATCTTGGTCTGCTCTGTCTAGCCCCTCACCTGGATGCATTCCTATACCCATACTCAGTGGCTGTGGTCCAATTTTATTCTAAAAGTTTTCATTAGGAACACGTGCTTCAACCATCATCCAAGACTAGAACCTTCCCAGCATGTTCACAGGGCACCTGCTCAGAGATTTTACCTCCTGGGGAGAGAAAGGATGAGATTCTATGGTGTGTGTTTTATTTATTTAATTTTTTTTCTAAAGTGAATTGGAAAACAAAAGAATGAACCTCCTCAAACTTCAGTATGGCATGGAATTGGACGATGACAAGAGAAGCCAGTGGAATTATAGAGACATCTTGAACTTAAGAAATGCTGTGTACCTATGGTTTGACAGAGAGTAGTGGATTCCCTGACATTAGCCTGTGTGACCTGAAATAAAGCTGCAGGTATCCCATGCTAAGCAGGGCGTGTGACTTCTTAGTGGGGGCCTTTGGAGGAAATTCTTAGGTGATAGAGAGTCAGATACTGGCAGATCAGAAGATTTGGATGGAACTAGGAAACAGACACATTAAAAAAAATTGCAGTAAGAATTCCTAACATGAAATTTATCTTCTCAATTTTTAAGTACCAAATACAGAATTATTACTACTTTTTAATTAACTCTTTAAAAATGATTTGAATAGTTTTGGGAAACAGGTAGTGTTTGGTTACATGGATAAGTTCTTTAGCTGTGATTTCTGAGATTTTGATGCGCCTGTCACCTGAGCAGTGTGCACTGTACCCAATGTGTCCTCTTTGATCCCTCACTCCCTCCCACCCTTCCCCCTGAGTCTCCAGAGTCCATTATGCCATTCTTATGCCTTTGCATCCTCATAGCTTAGCTTCTGCTTATAAGTAAGAGCATACAATGTTTGGTTTTCCGTAACTTAGAATAATGGTCTCCAATTCCTTCCAGGTTGCTGCAATTGCCATTATTTCATTCCTTTTTATGGCTGAATAGTACAGAATATGGTATTATTAACTACAGGTGCAGTGTTGTAGACAGCAGATCAGAGCTTATTTGTCTTGTGTAACTGAAACTTTATACCCACATAACAACTTCCTACTACCACTCCTCAGAGCACCTGGCAACCACCATTCATCCTCTGCTTCTACGAGTTTCATGAGTTTATACTCTGCATATAAGTGAGACATGGCAGTATTTGTCTTTCTGTGCCTGGCTGATTCTGCTTAGCATAATGTCCTCCAGGTTTATCTGTGTTGTTGCCAATGATTGGTTGCCTTTCTTTCTTAAAGCTGAATAGGATTCCACTGTATATATACATGACATTTTCTTTACCCATTCATCCATCCATGGACACTTAGATGTTTTCTATAGTGAATGATGCTGCAGTGAACATGGGGGTGCAGATGTCTGTTTAAGATCTTGATTTTATTTCATTTGGAAAAATATGAGTAGGGTTGCTCAGCCACATGGCAGATTTATTTTTAATTTTTTGAGGAACAGGAAATGGGCATTTTTTAAAATCACATCTGGAAGAGGGGAGGAGCCACTGAGTTAATTTCCAGCATCTTCCTGTGTGTTCTTTTCTGGTAGTTGTGCATAGTGTATCATACATAAGTTAGCTGCTTTGCAAACAGTGTATAGTTCAATCTTTCCTTACCTGTGGAAACAACTTGGTCTCAAAAAGCTTATCTGTGTTGTCTCTGAAATAACATTACAGTTATTCTGTACAGTTAAACCATATGAATTCAGTAACATGCAGCTAACGCTTTTGCTATCCTTATAAAATGAGGAGACAGAGGCTTGATCCTGACCTAGCTCTTGATATGGTTTGGATTTCTGTCACCACCCAAATCTCATGCTGAATTGTAATTCCCAGTGTTGGAGGAGGGATCTTGTGGGAGATGATTGGATCATGGAGGCAGATTTCTTCCTTAATGTTCTTGTGGTAGTGACTGAGTTCTCACAAGATCTAGTTGTTTAAAAGTATGTGACACTTCCCCCTTCTCTCTCTCTCTCTCTCCTGCTGGGCATGTAGAGATTGTGCCTGCTTCCCATTCACCTTCCACCATGATTATATGTTTTCTGAGGCCTCCCTACCCAGGCCTCCTGTACAGCCTGTGGAAATGTAAGCTAAACTTCTTTTCTCCATAAATTATTCCATCTCAGATACGTCTTTATAGCAGTGTGAAAATGAACACATCCAGCTCTATTGAGTCTGAGAGTCCCAACTTCAGGCATTCCTGTCTGGGGACAAACCTTCACCATATTAGTCTGCTAGGTCCCACAGTCCTCAGAAATTTATTTTGTCACAGTTCTGCAGGCTGGAAGTCCAAGAACAGGATGCTGTTAAGATTGGGGTCTGGTGAGGACTCTTTTCCTGGCTGGCAGATGGCCACCTTCTCACTGTATCCTCACATGGCCTTTCCTTTGTCCTAAAGCAGAAAAGCATTGGTGGAAAAAGAGAGAGAGGGAGAAAGAGAGAGAGAGGGAAAGGAGGAGAGAGAGAGAAAGAGAGAGAGAGAGAGAGATAATGAAGGAACTGTGGTTGTCCAGGGTTAGCAGAAGAAGGAATGGGGAATTGTTTAGTGGGTACAGAGTTTCAGTTATGCAAGACATACAAGCTCTGATCTACTGTACAGAATCATGCCTATAGTTAACAATACTGTATTGTGTACTTAAGTATTTAAGAGGGTAAATCTTATATTAAGGGTTCTTATCACAATAAAAGAGAAAGAGAGAGAGAGAATCTGTCTTCATCTTCTTATGAGGACACCAGTCCTATAGGATGAGGGCCCCACTCCTATGAGCTCATTGAGTCTTTATTATCTGCTGATAGACTCTATCTCCAAATACAGCCACATTAGGGTTAGGGTTTCCCCATATGAATTTTGAAGAGACATGGTTCAGTCCATAACACCTGCTCCAGCCTGTAGCAGTGTGCTCTCTTTCCTTTGTCTGGTGGTCTTGATGGAGTAGGAAGAACTTAATCATCATCCTATACAGCACCTGCAGATGCTGGGACTTCTCTAGTGGGATGCAGCTTGTTTCCAAAGTAAGTAAGTGGAAGTCGGGGCACAGTGGCTCATGCCCATAACCTTAGCTCTCTGGAAGGCAAGCGCAGAGGATTCCTTGAGCCCAGGAATTTGAAACCAGTTTGGACAACATAATAAGACCTTGTCTTTACCAAAAATTTGAAATTAGCCAGGTACAGTGGTGCATGTCTGTGGTCCCAGCTACTTGGGAGGCTGGAAGGTGGGAGGATTACTTGAGACTGAGTGTTTGAGGCTGTAGTGAATTATGATCATGTCACTACACTCCAGCCTGGGCAACAGATGGAGCCCCTGCCCTCCAATCCCCCCGCCACCCCCCTCCCCCCCACCCACACCAGAAAAGTAAGTGAAAACTTCAGGACATGCTGGGACAGGTTTGAAAACTCATAGTTTTCTCCCCAGGTCAGCCAGCACTGGAAGCTGTATATGCTTGAGGTACTTTCAGATGTTTCTAACCACATGATAAGTAGAATTATCTTTTCACACCATTGATTGTTTGTTACTTCTAACTAGGATATAATTGGTGTGCCACTTACCTGCACTTTTTTCATGATGAGGCCAATGTTATTATCTTATAAATAAATAAACTGTGTTGTTGTCTTCTAGGAAACCTGTGAAAGGTTGTAAAATCAATAGGATTTAAACATCTTTCAAATTCCCAGTGGCTGGACAGAAACATTTGTTTGCAAAAATTTCCCCAAAGAGGTGCACAGATAAATCTTTTAAGATGAAGCCATGCAGGCTGGGCACTGTGGCTCACATCTGTAATCCCAGCACTTTGGGAGTTCAAGGCAGGCAGATCATGAGGTCAGAAGATCAAGAGCATCCTGGCTAACAGTACAAACCCTCTCTCTACTAAAAAAGTACAAAAAATTAGCTGGGCATGTTGGCAAGTGCCTATAGTCCCAGATACACGGGAGGCTGAGGCAGGAGAATGGCGTGAACCTGGCAGGCAGAGGTTGCAGTGAGTTGAGATTGTACCACTGCACTCCAGCCTGGGCAACAGAGCAAGACTCTGTCCCAAAAAAAAAAAAAAAAAAAAAAAAAAAAAAAAAAAAAGATGAAGCCATGCAAAAATATAAAGGAAAGGGCATTGTGGCTCATGCCTGTAATTCCAGCAGTTTGAGAGGCCAAGATGGGTGCTTCACTTGAAATCAGGAGCTTGAGACCAGCCTGGCCAACATGGTGAAACCCTGTCTCTACTAAAAGTACAAAAATTAGCCAGGTGTGGTGGCACATGCCTGTAATCCCATCTACTCGGGAGACGGAAGCAGGAGAATTGCTTGAACCTGGGAGGCGGAGGTTGCAGTGAGCTGAGATTGCACCACTGCATTCCAGCCTGGGAAACAGAGTGAGACTGTCTCAAAAAAGAAAAAAATATATAAAGGAAGACTGGTATCTGTTTGTCTGTTGAGTGTTGGACAATGCGGGGATGGGGAGGACAGGATTGCCTCTGCTCTTAACTTTCTTTTTAAATTAAACTTTTTTTGGAGATGAGGTCTTGCTCTGTTGCCCAGGCTGGAGTGCAGTTGTGCAATCGTGGTTCACTGCAGCCTTGACTTCCTGGGCTGAAGCGATCCTCCCAGCTTAGCCTCCTGAGTTCCTGGGACCACAGCTGTGCTCCACCATACCCACTTAGTTTTTTATTTTATTTTTTGTAAGGATGGGGTCTTGCTGTGTTGCCTTGGCTGGTCTTGAGCTCCTGAGCTCTAGTGATCCTTTTCCTTCGGCCTCCCAAAATGCTGAGATTACATGCGTGAGCCACTGTGCCTGGCCCTGGCTCTTAACTTTTGGGGTGATGCCCACCGTAGGCTTTCAGAGTTAGGAGAAGACTAATTTTTTCTCTATGGAGAGGAAATTTATAGAACATGAAACTCACCATTTTGTTATTTTTATTATTTATTTATTTATTTATTTATTTTTGAGACAGAGTCTCACTCTGTTGCCCAAGCTGTAGTGCAGTGGTGTAATCTTGGCTCACTGCAACCTCTGCCTCCTGGGTTCAAGCAATTTTCCTGCCTCAGCCTCCTGAGTACCTGGAATTACAGGCACCCACCACCATGCCCAGCTAGTTTTGTATTTTCAGTAGAGACGGGGTTTCACCACGTTGGTCAGGCTGGTCTCGAACTCCTGACCTCAGGTGATCCACCACCTTGGACTCCCAAAGTGTTGGGATTACAGGCGAGAGCTGCTGCACCTGGTGAAATTCACCATTTTAAAGTGTACAACTCAGTGAGATTTAGTATTTTCATAATCACATCTCTATCTAGTTCCAGAACATTTTCATATTTCCAAAACGGGACCCTGTACCCACTAGCAGTAACTTCCCATTCCGCCTCCCCGGCCCCTATTGACCATGTATTTTCTGTCTTTGTGGATTTGACTATTTGGGACACTTTATATAAATGGTATCATATACCACATAGTCTTTTGTGTCTGACTTGCTTTGCTGAGTGTGCTGTTATTCAGGTGCACCCACACTGTAGCCTGTGTCTGAGCCACATTCCTCCTTAGAATTTTTTTTTTTAATTTTTTGAGATCACACTGTCATGCAGGCTGGAGTGCAATGCTGCAATCTTGCCCACTGCAACCTCCACCTCTTGGGGTCAAGAGATTCTCCTGTTTCAGCGACCTGAGTAGCTGGAAATATAGGTACATACTATCACGTTCAGCTAATTTTTGTATTTTTCATAGAGACAGGCTTTTACCATGTTAGCCAGGCTGGTGTCGAACTCCTGGCTTCAAGTGATCTGCCCACGTCAGCCTCCCAAAGTGCTGGGATTACAGGTGTGAGCCACTGTGCCTGGCCAATTTTTTTTAAATTTAAGTAAATTAAAATTATTTAATTTTTAATTTTTTTAACATTTATTTTAGACTCAGGGGTACATGTGCAGGTTTCTGGCCTGGGCATATTGCATGATACTGAAGTTGGGCTCCTAATGGACCTGTCACCCAGGTAGTGAGCACAGTTACTGGTAAGTACCTTTCCAGCTGCTGTCCCCTACCCATCCTCTCCCCTCTAGCAGTCCTCAGAGTCTGTTATTCCCATCTTTATGTCCATGGGTACCCAATGTTTAGCTCCCACTTGTAAGTGAGAAAATGTGGTATTTGACTTTCTGTGCCTGCCTTAATTTCCTTAGGATGATGGCCTCCAGCTCCATCCATGTTACTGCAAAGGACATGATTTTGTTCTTTTTATGGCTGTGTAGTATTCCTTGGTGTAGAGGTACCATATTTTCTTTATCCAGTCTGCCATGGATGGGCACCTGGATTGATTCCATGTCTTTGCTATTGTGAATAGTGCTCTGATGAACATATGTGTCTGTGTGTGTGTGTGTGTGTGTGTGTGTGTGTAGGATAATTTATTTTCCTTTGGGTAGATCCTGGATTTTTTTTTAATTTAACAACTTTATTGTGATATAGTTTACATATGATATCATCTACCAATTTAATGCATGCAATTCAGTGTTTCGTGGTATATTCACAGAGTTGGGCAACCATCACCACTATCAGTTTTAGAGCATTTGATTTGTTTTCTTGTTTTTTTTTTTTTTGAGACAGTCTCACTTTGTTGCCCAGTCTGGAGTGCAATGGCATGATTTCAGTTCACTGCATCCTCTACCTCCCCTGTTCCAGCGATTCTCCTGCCTCAGCCTCTTGTGTAGCTGGGATTACAGGTGCCTGCCACCAGGCCCAGCTAATTTTTGTATTTTTAGTAGAGACATGGTTTCACCATGTTGACTAGGCTGGTCTCGAACTCCTGACCTTAGGTGATCCACCCACCTTGGCCACCCAAAGTGTTAGGATTAAAGACATGAGCCACTGAACCCAGCTGAGCATTTGATTTCTTCAGTAAGGAGCTTTGTACCCTTTAGCTATCACCACCTTAACACCCCCTGCCCCCATCCCTAAGCAACCACAAATCTACTTTCCATCTTTATAGACTTCCTTGTTTTGAATTATCCTTTACATGGGATCATACAGAACACAGCGTTTTATGACTGGCTTCCATCACTTAGCAAATTGCCTTCAAGATTCACTCATGTGGTGGCCTGTGTCAGAGCTTCAGTCCTTTTTAGGGCTGAATAATATTCCATGCTATGATGGACCACATTTAGTTTACACATTCATTTGCTGACAGGCCATTTGAGGTTGTTACCACCTTTAGGCTACTATGAATAATGCTGCTGTGAACCTGTGTTTAAGAGTTTACGTGAGCAGACATGAGCACATGTTTTCATTTCTCTTGGAGATATACTTTGGAGTGGAAACCCACCATGTTTTAGCTGTGAAATATTAGACTTGTCTTAATGTCTCCAAACTTTTGTTTTCACATCTATAAAATACAGTAGTACTTTCCTGGTAGGATCTGGGTGACAATTATGTGATTGTGGTTTGCAAAGAAGCTAAGAAGTGGATGGCACATCATGAGTGCTTCAACAATCACAGCTATGGCTATTACTTGTAAAAATAAATTTGCAGAAAGGGAAAGCCTGTATAATGAAGGGGATAGATAAACGCTTGAAAGCACAGAAGAGTTTACTATGGATTCACATTTCTTTGTTGAGGGTTGAGTCATATGCCCAATGAAGATATGTTGAAACCTGAACCCCCAGCACCTGTGAATGGGGCCTTATTTGGAAATCAGGTCTTCACAGATGTACTGAAGGATGTGTGTGATGTAAGTGATGCAGATGTAGGTTAAGGATCTGAAGATGAGCTCATCCTGGATTAGAGTGGGCCCTGAGTCCCCTGACAATTATCCTTTTAAGAGACAGAAGAGGAGGCAGGCACAGAGAAGGAGGCCACATGAGAAGGCAGGGACTGGAGTGATGTGGCAGCAAGCCCAGGGATGCTGGGAGCCCCCAGAAGATGGAGAGGCAGGAAGGATCCTCCACTTGAGGATCCTAACCCCTTTAAATTCACAGAACCTGTGAATGGGATCTTATTTGGAAATAGAGTCTTTGCAGATGTTATTAGTTAAGGATTCCAAAATGAACTCATCCTGGGTTAGAGAGGGTCCTGCATCCAATGTCAGGTATCCTTCTAAGAGACAAAAGAGGAGACACAGACACAGAGAAGAAGGCCACTTGGAGATGGAGGCAGAGACTGGAGGCATGCGGCCATAAGCCTGAGGATGCCTGGAGCCCCCAGGAGCTGGGAGAGGGAGGAAGGAGTCTCCCCAAAACCTCCAGAGGGAGCACAGCCCCAACATTCCTTGATTTCAGACTCCTGGCCTCTGGGACTGGGAGATGATAAATTCCTCTTGTTTTAAGCTGCTCAGATTGTGATACTGTATTACGGCAGCCCCAAGAAAATCACTTGGGATAAACACATTTGACACCCAAGCAGTGCTTCCTGCTGGGTGCAGTGTCTCACACCTATAATTCCAGCACTTTGGGAAGCTGAAGTGGGAGGATTTCTTTAGCTCAGGAGTTTGAGACCAGCCTGGGCAGCAGACGGAGACCCTGTATCTACAAAAAATAAAAAAAATAAAATGGGCTGGGCACAGTGGCTTACACCTGTAATCCCAACACTTTGGGAAACTGAGGTGGGTGGATCACCTGAGGTCAGGAGTTCAAGACTAGCCTGGCCAACATGTTGAAACTACAATCTCTACTAATAATACAAAAATTAGCTGGGTGTAGTAGTGCACACCCATAATGCGAGCTACTTGGGAGGCTGAGGCATGAGAATCTCTTGATTCTCAGAGGTGGAGGTTGCAGTGAGCCAAGAATGAACCACTGCACTCCAACCTGGGCAGCAGAGTGAGATTCTATCTAAAAAAAAAAATTTTTTTTTAATTAGCTGGGTGTGGTGGTGTGTGCTTGTAATCTCAGCTACTTGGGAGGCTGAGGTGGGACATGGGTTGAGCCCAGGAATTTGGAGGCTGCAATGAGCCATGACCCCAACACTGCACTCCTGCCTGGGCAATAGAGTGAGACACTGTCTCAAAAAGAAAAAGGAGGGGGAAAAAAAGAGTTCTGTGTTTTGTTTACCTAGCCTCTTTGTAGAGGAAGGGGTGGATGGGAGGTTAAAAAGATCTTCAGTTCAGAAAGCAGTATTTCCAATAAACTATCAGAAGGAATAGATGAAAAGCACCTTAATTCACAGTAGATAACTTTAGGATGAACCAATTGCTTATTATGGGAAGCACACAGGAGAATTTTGGTTCCTCTAGCCTCTAGGCAGTTGTCTTTACGCAAATGTCTGTACCATTGACATTTGAGACTGTGTCATTCATTCTTTGTGGTGGGGGCTGGCCTGTGGACTGCAGGATGTTTAGGAATATCCTTGGTGTCCACCCATTAGGATCCAGTAGCAGCCCCTCCACCTCAAGTTATGACAACCAAAAATGTCCTCCAGAGGTTGACAAGTATTCCCTGCAGGGGCAGAATTTTCCTTGATTGGAAATCACTGGTCTAGCCCAAGGAGTTGCACTATGGATTGAGAAAATGCTCTGTCCCTAGACATAGCTCCTTGAGTGTTAACTTGGAAAGAGATCACTGGGGCACTTGTGTGAAAATACAGAAAGTTATTTCAGAGGGCTGGGTGGGTCTAGATTGTGTTTCTTCCTAACCAGCTCTTGGGTGCTGCCAACATTGTTGGTGCTTGGATGATAGCAAGGAGTAATGTCTGTTGGCATCTAGAAATAGGATAAGATAAAAGATCTGCCCTGGGTGTGGTGGCTCATGTCTGTAATCCCAGCACTTTCGGAAGCTGAGGCAGGCAGATCACCGGAGGTCAGGAGTTCGAGACAAGCATGGCCAACATAATGAAATCCTGTCTCTACTAAAAATACAAAAAAAAAAAAAAAATTAGCTGGGCATGGTAGCAGGCACCTGTAGTCCCAGCTACTTGGGATGCTGAGGAAGGAGAATTGCTTGAACCAGGAGGCAGAGGCTACAATGAGCCAAGATCATGCCTCTGCACTACAGCCCAGGTGATAACAGCAAAACTCCATCTCAAAAGAAAAAAAGATAAAAAGTAGAATTCACATGGTATGTCCTTCCTTCATCCTTTATAAAAAGAACATCAAAACAGTAGCAAAATGACACCAATGTTTTCTATCCTCTGGGGTAGAAAACTGGAGCTCTGACTTAATTCATTTTGACTGCTATGACAAAATACAGAATATAATGAATGGCTTTTAACCCATTTCCCATTTAGAAAAAAAAATGGTGCAGCTCACTGCCTGCGTTCATTTAATTTTACATAAACATGCTCGCTTTTTGAGGCTGAAGGAAATCTAATTGATTTTCAATGTGAAAATAAAATACAAAAATTGTTCTTGGAGTTATTTCTAAACAGAACTTGTGTCTAATCCTAATGTAAAATCATATACATTTCTGTTGCATTGGGATTAGAGACAAGAGTATTCTCGGGGCAAATGGGAAAGGGGTTAAACAAAAGACATTTACTGCTCACAGCTCTGGAGTCCAGGATCAAGGTGTGGCAGATTCATTGTCTGGTGAGGGCTTCCTGGTTCATAGACTTGGCACCTTCTCGCCGTGTCCTCACATGGTGGAAAGGGTGAGAGAGCTCTCTGAGGTCCCTTTTATAAGGGCACTAGTGCCATTCATGAGGCTCCTGACTTCATCACGTTCCAAAGGCCTCACCTCCTAACACCATCACCTTGGGGGTTCAATTTTGATTTAGGGGTAACATAAATCCTGTCTTTAGCAAGCTCTATCAATGCAAGTCATTGTTAGACTACAGATTTCATCAAAATCACTTTGCCCCAATGTTGTATAACTAAGGTAATATTCTTCTTCTCAAAAAAGCATTTTTTTTTTGGTCTCCCTAAAATGGTAACTACTGGTGTGAAAATACTCTCATTCAACTCATGGATCGTGAGTTTTTGGGAAGTGGGCAAGCTACAAAATACAAATCACTAAGTACCAGAAGCAAAGCCTGAACTTTATCATTTTTAGCTGCCTTTTCACATGGGAGACTGTTGTACATCATTTGCAGGCATGAGTTTTGCATGAAACTATGAACCCACCTGCCTACTTAAAAGTAAGATTTGTTAAAGGATACAAAGTTACAGGTAGAGAGTGGGAATAAGTTCTAGTGTTCTATAGCACTGTAGGATGACTCTAGGCAACAATAATATACAGTTTCAAGTAGCCGAGAGGATATTAAATGTTGCCAACACAAGGAAATGGTACATGTGTAAGATGATGAATATGCCAATTACCCTGCTGTGACCACTATACATTGTATATATTGAAATATCATTGTGTATCCCAGGAATATGGACAGTTATTATATGTCAATGGAAACAACAAAATTCTTAAAAAAGGATTTGGCAGGAAGGATATTTATTATTGATTTATTGATTGATTGAGATGGAGTCTCACTCTGTCCCCCAGGCTGGAGTCTAGTGGCACAATCTCAGCTCACTGGAAACTCCACCTCCCTGGTTCAAGCAATTCTCCTGCCTCAGCCTTCTGAATAGCTGGGATTATAGGTGCATGCCACCACACCCAGCTAATTTTTGTACTTTTAGTAGAGATGGGGTTTCACCATGTTCGCCAGATTGGTCTCAAACCCCTGACTTCAGGTAATCCACCCACCTCACCTTCCAAAGTGCTGGGATTACAGGTATGAGCCACTGTGCCCAGCCTTTTCTTTTTTCTTTTTAAAAATTGCATATATTTATGGTGTACAATATGACCTTTTTTTTTTTTTTTGAGATGGAGTTTCGCTCTTGTTGCCTAGGCTGGAGTGCAATGGCGCAGTCTCGGCTCACCACAACCTCCACCTCCTGGGTTCAAGTGATTCTTCTGTCTCAGCCTCCCAAGTAGCTGGAATTACAGGGATGTGCAAACACGCCTAGCTAATTTTGTATTTTTAGTGGAGATGGGGTTTCTCCATGTTGGTCAGGCTGGTCTTGAACTCCTGATTTCAGGTGAGGCACCTGCCTCAGCCTCCCAAAGTGCTTGGATTACAGGCATGAGGCACACGTGGCCACAATGTTTTGAAATATGTGCACATTGCAGAGTGGCTAAATTGAACTAATTAACTCATATATCACCTTATATATTTATCTTTTTTGTGTCAGATGAGAATATTTAAAATCTGCTCTCAGTGATTTTCAAGTATGTAATACATTGTTGTGAACTACAGTCCCCGTATTGTACAATGGATCCCTTGAACTTATTCCTCCTAACTGAAATTTTATATTGTTTGTTTTTGAAATAAAAGTGTCACCCAGGAGTGGAGGCTCACACCTGTCATCCCAGCACTTTGGGAGGCCAAGGTGGGTAGATCACCTGAGGTCAGGAGTTTGAGACCAGCCTGGTCAACATGGTGAAATCCCATCTCTACTAAAAACATGAAAGTTAGCCAGGTGTGGTGGCATGCACCTGTAGTCCCAGCTACTCAGGAGCCTGAGGCAGGGAAATCACTTGAACCCGGGAGACGGATCTTGCAGTGAGCCAAGATCACACCATTGGACTGCAGCCAGGGTGACAAAGGGAGACTCCATCTCAAAAAAAAAAAAAGTGTCTCTCCCCTGTGGTACACATGGATCATGTTTCCTTGGCTTTTTTTCTAATATAATTCTAATTGCCTTTTTCTGCAAAAAGCAGAGAAAGAAAATGAGGCCTGGTGTAGTAGCTCATGCCTGTAATCCCAGCACCTTGGGAAGCTGATGCAGTAGGATCACTTGAGCCCAGGAGTTTGATAGCAGCCTGGGCAACACTATAGGACTCTGTGTCTACAAAAAATAAAAAATTAGCTGAGTGTGTTTGCACACACCTATAGTCTCAAGCACTTGGGAGGCTGAAGTGAGGCAATTGTTGAGCCCAGAAGTTTGAGACTAGACTGGGCAACACATTGAGACTCCACACCTACAAAAATTTTAAAAAAATAGCTATGTGTGGTGGCACCCACTTGTAGTTTCAACTACTCAGGAGGCTGAGGAGTTCAGCACCAGCATGGGGAACATTGTGAGACCCCCATCTCCACAAAATACTAAAAATTAGCTGAGTGTGGTGGTGCACACCTGTAGCCCCAGTAACTAGAGAGGTTGAAGCAGGTGGATTGCTTGAGCTCAGGAGTTTGAGGCTGCAGTGAGCTGTGATTGCTACACTCCAGCCTGGAAGACAGAGAGACCCTGTCTCTCTCTCTCTCTGTCTCTCTCTCTCAAATATATATATGTATATATATTTAGTTATATATACATACATACACTTATACATATACATATACATACATACACATATACATATATATACACTTGTTTATATATACACTCATTTATATAAACATATATAAAAAACATATATATATATAAACAAATATTTTAGCTTGGGTACATTCTCAAACCTTTTAATCATTCACCTTTGAAGTACTGGTTTGTCATGTTCTGAAGCTCCCTGTAATGGGATGGGTTTCTGATCACCCTTGGGCTGTATTGGGCTGACATCATTTAAATATCCCTGCATTTAGATTGGTTCCTGATAGGGAAACTTCATGTTTATTTCACATGTAGGCTAATCGGTCTGTCTGTGAGCCCTGAGGAATTATGAAGGAAAACCATGACTGTTTCTTCTTTCCCACTAGCAGTGAGAGAATTCCTGGGAGACAGGCAATCCCTGGGGTGTTCATTACCAGCCTCAGCCACTGATGCACTGTCAGCCTGCAGGGAAGCCCTGGGGCTTCACTAACCACAGGCTGGGGCTGCCACACACCAGCTCCAGTGAGATCAGGGTTTTCATTTTCATCCAACACTTTCAATCCAGTTTCTGATGAAAGGACTTCTTACAGTCACCAGAAAGTGATTTTGTATATTCTTCCTCCAGAGCATTGCTACGTGGTTCACGAGTAGCGCTGCTTATGACAAAATATCAACTTTGGCAGTTTTGCAGAAAAAGAGCAAGTAAAATAATGCATTCCTGGGAGAGGTGTGCAGCACATGGGCTGTGATGGGTCACAGGGATGGGTGCCTGGAAACCAGGGATCAAAGATGAGCCTCTGAAACCTTGGCTGTCTTTCTAGTCTGCACTAGACTGCACTAAAGGAAGAGACTTCACTGCTATTCCTTTATAAAGATACCAAGTCTGTGTGTGTCATTTTAGGAACTGTGGCAAACACTGGGCACAGTGGCTTATGCCTGTAATTTCAGCACTATGGGAGACTGAGGTGGGAAGATCACTTGAGGGCGGGAGTTCAAGACCTGCCTGGCCCGCATACCAAGACACCATCTCAAAAAAAAAAAATTGTGTGGCAAAGTATACATAAGACAAAATTGACCATTTTAGCTATTTTCAAGTGTACAGTTGAGTGGCATTAAGTGCACTCATATTGTGCAACTGCCACCACCATCCATCTCTGGAAATTCTTTATCTTCCCTACTGAAACTCTGTCCCATTAAACACTAACACCCCGTTCTCTATTTCCCCACCTCCTAGTAACCACCATTCTACTTTGTCTCCATGAATTTGCCTATTATAGAGGTACTCATATATGTGAAATCATACAATATATGTCCTTTAGAGTGTATTTCTTTTTTAAAAAAATGACTTTTACTTTAGATTCAGGGGGTTCATGTGTGGGTTTTTTACACGGATATAATGTATGATACTGAGGTCTGGGGGTTGAATGATCCTGAAGTGGCATCATTCATCTAGGGTGACACCTGAGGTTCATTGTCTCACACTGAAGAAATCAAAGACAGGGACACAAGGAGTGAAGTTAAGGGAGGAAGTTTAACAGGTGAAGGAATGAGAAGAGCTCTCTTCTGCAAAGAGGGGGTCCTGAGTGTGTTTTCTGGTCTGCGACAAAACGTAATGGTTTTATAGATGAGCTTGATGACACCGTGTCTGATTTAGATTGCATGCAAGAGATTGGTTGGACCAGGTGTGTTATTTGCATAGGGTGAAAAAACTGGTTAGGGCTAGGCATGCCATTTGCACAGGGCACCAAAACCTGGCCACCTTCACCCTAATTTTTAATTATGCAGATGGATTCTCTACCTGGTTGGCACTATGTTGCCTGTTCCTTTAAGGTACACATTGTGAAAAAGAAAAGGGAAGATGGAGCCTCCATGTTGAACGTGCCTGGCCCCCAGGTAGCCCTTTTCTATTGGCACAGCTGCCGGCATTCACCTGTGCAAGCTTCCACCTTGTTTATCTAGGTCTGCAGCATGATTTTTCAGGCTGTTCTTTGTTAGAAAAGATATGATTTTGGAGCTTCCTTTTGTTAAGAGAAATTCCACTGAGGACTCTTTTACCCTCACTATTTGTCTGAATAATTTCTTTCTAGCCCTTGTATGAATCTCATCACCCAGGTAGTGAGCATAGTACCCAGGAGGTACTTTCCCAGCCCTGTCTCCCTTCCCTCCTCTCCCCTCTAGTAGTCCCCAGTGTCTATTGTTCCCATCTTTATGTCCATGAGTACCCAATGTTTACTTCCTACTTTATAAGTGAGAATAGGCCATCTTTGGTTTTCTGTTCTTGCATTAATTTGCTTAGAATAATGGCCTCCAGCTGCACCTTTGTTGCTACAAAGGACATGATTTTATTCTTTTTTATGGCTGTGTAGTATTCCATGGTGTATAAGTACCATATTTTCCTTACCCACTCCACATGGATGGGCACTGGGGTTGATTCTGTGTCTTTGCTATTGTAAGTAGAGCTGCAATGAACATGTGTGTGCAGGTGTCTTTATGTCAGAAGGTTATATTTTTCCTTGGGTATATAAGCAGTAATGGGATTGATGGGTCTAATGGTAGTTCTGAGTTCCTTGAGAACTCTCCAAACAGCTTTTGACTGCTGGTGAATTAATTTACATTGCCATCAAGAGTCTATTTCTGTGTTTAGCATCCATGCTTTGAGTTTGCCAGAAGATGTTGGATTTGATTCTACCCTGGGAGTAATGGTGCATGTATCTTATTCTTCCACTTCCAATGTGTACACTGGAGCTGTAGTTTTACACTTGGCAATGATGACTGAGGGCCAGATGAATCTTGGAATTTGATCTCAGAATGTGGCAGAGGCTACATCCTCATGACCGAGCAGGAAGAACATGCCTCCTGCATCCCATGGCTGAGAAGAAAGTAGCTTTTACAGACAGTTACAGGCACCAATTGTTCCACTTCCCTGAAAAGCTGCGTATTTTTTCATGCTGTTCTGAAGTATAGTTGCTGGAGGATTTGCGTAGACCGAAATGTAAGCTTATATTAGGTTGGTGTAAACATAATTGTGGTTTTTACAGCATTAAAATGGCTAGACTGGGTGTGGTGGCTCATGCCTGTAATCTCAGCACTTTGGGAGGCCAAGGTGGGTGGATCACTTAAGGTCAGGAGTTTGAGACCAGCCTGGTCAACATGGTGAAATCCCATCTCTACTAAAAATACAAAAATTAGCTGGGCATGGTGGTGCATGCCTGTGGTCCCAGCTACTTGGGAGCCTGAGGCATGAGAATCACTTGAGTCCAGGAGGGCCAAGATCATGCCACTGCACTCCAGCCCGGACAATAAAGTGAGACTCCATTTTACACACACATACACACACACACACACGCAGACAAAAATGCAATCACTTTTGTGCCAATCTAGTATAATTGGGGAATTTCTGTTTGTTTGTTTGTTTTAATTCCAAAAAAAGCCTGTTCCCACTGGGGCAATGTGCCAGAGGAGGGGGAGGTTAGAACTGTTAAGCTTCAAGATGACCCTTATATCCTGTGAGTGTCCTTGGTATTCATTCTGCAGGCCATTATCAGTCTTGAGGGGGCTGCTACAACATTCTATGGAAAGAGTGAGCATTGCTGTGTCAGGAAATACTTACTATTTTTTTCTGCCTCTTTCTCTACCTTAAAAGGATATGCTCAGAATGAGTCGAAACATGGCCATGTCTTTTCCCTGAAATCGAGAGCCCATTGTTTACTTGGAATCATTCAATGTCTCCATTTGTTTTGGGTTAGATTGTTTGAATGGAGGATTCTACTACCAAACACTCATAAGATGGCTTTGAGCAGAAACAAAGTTGATCAGCCAATGTGTATACATTTCATGGCTTTACAATATTTCTTGGGATATTCTTGGGTTTAAAATATTGCCACACCTCTGCAGTGATAGATAAAAGAGCCTCTGTCCCAGACCTCAGGTCTCTGGATGCCACACCCCAGATTGGGACTCCCAATCTTCTCATGCTGGTGATGCATTTTGACAAGGATCCTTCTCCTTAGTCAGTTCCTGTATCTGTTATTGAATATTTTGAATAGCATTAAATATTTTGTTGAATATTGAATATTTATTGAATATACTGAATATCTTGAATAACATTCCAAGCAGAAATAAATATCGGGACACTGATCTGGCTGACAGTCTCAGATCTCAGTTCTGACCATACGAGTCTTGGGCCAGTCATCATTGTGAAGACCCTACAAAGTAAGATGGATGTACAAAAGATACATAAGATGGATAACAAAAGATAAATAAAGGTGCAGTCTCGAAGTGAACTTGCCATGTCCCATGGAAGCATGAATGTGGTAAGCCATTGTTGTTTAACATGGTTCTAGGCTAGGTGTGGTGGCTCATGCCTGTAATTCCAGCACTTAGGAAGGCTGAAGAGGGTGGATCACCACGTCAGGAGTTCGAGACCAGACTGGCCAATATGGTGAAACCCTGTCTCTACTAAAAATACAAAAATTAGCTGGGCATGATGGCATGCACCTGTAATCCCAGCTACTCAGGAAGCTGAGGCACGAGAATTGTTTGAACCTGGGAGATGGAGGTTGCAGTGGGCTGAGATTGCACCACTGCACTCCAGCCTGGGTGACAGAATGAGACTCCATCTCAAAAAAAGAAAAAAAAATGAAAGAAGAGAAAATGGTTCCAGCGTCCTCAAGTCTGCCCTTGAGAATGTGGATTGAGAGGAAAGGTGAATTCTTTCAGTGGTGTTCACAGAGTAATTGAAACTTTGGATTTCTCAGAGTGAGATAGTTTACTAAAGCCTACAAATTTGAAAACATAAACAATTTCTTCATCAAATGTGCCCTTTAAGCCAGAAACAAACTCAGCTACCAACCACCAAACCCACCAACAAAGACAAAACCAAACCACTGCAGAGGTGTTTCATATGAGTGAAAGAAAGTGGTGATGGTGGTAACGACAATATGATCAAAACTGCTGTTGCTCCATGGAAAGACCTTTGAGATGGGTACGTGGCTGTGCAGTTTGCAGGGTATTTGCCTAAAACATCATCTGGCTACTACATGGAGGAAGAACACTGTTTGCTTTCCTGGCCTTTGTTTTTATAATTCTTCATTTTCTCTTTATGCTCTTAAAAATTATACATAATACCACTTTTAACATTTCATTCATTCTCCTTTTTTTCTCTTAGAAAACAACAAGGGTTGGCTGGGCTCAGTGGCTCATGCCTGTAACCCTAGCACTTTGGGAGGCTGAGGCGGATGAATTACAAAGTCAAGAGATCCAGACCCTGTCTGGACTAAACCATGTCTCTACTAAAAACACAAAAATTAGCCAGTCGTGGTGGTGGGCACCTGTAGTCCCAGCTACTCAGGAGGCTGAGGCAGGAGAACCGAGGAGGTGAAGGTTGCAGTGAGCTGTTATCTGGTCACTGTACCCCAGCCTCGGTGACAGAGTGAGACTCTGGCTCCAAAAAAAAAAAAAAAAGAAAAACGGCAAGTGTTGTCATTAAGAAATAAGTCATATCACTGCAGGAGAACAAGTACAACTCTTAACAGGTCTCTCTCCCTCCCTCTCTCTCTTTCTCTCCGCAGGCTGGGGGTGGAGGATTCAAATGAAATTTTTCTTGAGAAACTGGCCTGCTCACTTGAGAAAATTGAATACTTTATTCAAAAAACATTAATTTTGCAGAACCAATTTGGCACACCTTTACATCATTCACACTACCTTCCCTGCCCCGTTATTTAGAGAACTCTAAGAAACATAATCTATACATGGATATAAAGTTGGGAACAGTAGATACTGGGAAATACTAGAGGGTAGGGAGATGGAGGGGCCAGGGCTGAAACACTACCTGTGGGGTGCTATGCTCAGTACCTGGGTGATGGGATCATCTGCATTCCAAACCTCAGTGTCACATGATATACCCATGAAACAAACCTGTACCTGTACCACTCAAATCTAAAATAAAAGGTAAAATTATATATAAAAAAGGAATATGATCCACAGAATGTATCAGACAAAAGGTGTCTGTTATGGTGGCTAATACACTTGGGGTTCAGAAAGTCAGTGGTGGCCACACATGGTGGCTCATGCCTGTAATACTAGTGCTTTGGGAGGCTGAAGAAGGAGCGTTATGTGAAGCTAGGACATCAAGACTTCACTGCTACAAAAAGTAAAACCAAAAATAGCTGGATGTGACCGTGCACACTTGTGGTTCCAATAATTTGGGAGGCCGAGGTAGGAGGATCACCTGAGCCTGGGAGGTCGAGGCTGCAGTGAGCTATGATCACACCACTGCACTCCAGCCCAGGCAATAGAGCAAGACCCTGTTCTTTTTTTATTATACTTTAAGTTTTAGGGTACATGTGCACAATGTGCAGGTTAGTTACATATGTATACATGTGCCATGCGGGTGTGCCGCACCCATTAACTCGTCATCTAGCATTAGGTATATCTCCTAATGCTATCCTTCCGCCCTCCCCCCACCCCACAACAGTCCCCAGAGTGTGATGTTCCCCTTCCTGTGTCCATGTGTTCTCATTGTTCAAATCCCACTTATGAGTGAGAACATGCGGTGTTTGGTTTTTTGTCCTTGGGATAGTTTACTGAGAATGATGATTTCCAATTTCATCCATGTGCCTACAAAGGACGTGAACTTATCATTTTTTATGGCTGCATAGTATTCCATGGTGTATATATGCCATACTTTCTTAATCCAGTCTATCATTGTTGGACATTTGGGTTGGTTCCAAGTCTTTGCTATTGTGAATAGTGCCACAATAAACATACATGTGCATGTGTCTTTATAGCAGCATGACTTATAGTCCTTTGGGTATATACCCAGTAATGGGATGGCTGGGTCAAATGGTATTTCTAGTTCTAGATCCCTGAGGAATCGCTACACTGACTTCCACAATGGTTGAACTAGTTTACAGTCCCACCGACAGTGTAAAAGTGTTCCTATTTCTCCACATCCTCTCCAGCACCTGTTGTTTCCTACTTTTTAATGATTGCCATTCTAACTGGTGTGAGATGGTACCTCATTGTGGTTTTAATTTGCATTTCTCTGATGGCCAGTAATGGTGAGCATTTTTTCAGGTGTTTTTTGGCTGCATAAATGTCTTCTTTTGAGAAGTGTCTGTTCATGTACTTCGCCCACTTTTTGATGGGGTTGCTTGTTTTTTTCTTGTAAATTGGTTTGAGTTCATTGTAGATTCTGGATATTAGCCCTTTGTCAGATGAGTAGGTTGTGAAAATTTTCTCCCATTTTGTAGGTTGTCTGTTCACTCTGATGGTAGTTTCTTTTGCTGTGCAGAAGCTCTTTAGTTTAATTAGATCCCATTTGTCAATTTTGGCTTTTGTTGCCATTGCTTTTGGTGTTTTATACATGAAGTCCTCGCCCATGCCTGTGTCCTGAGTGGTAATGCCTAGGTTTTCTTCTAGGGTTTTTATGGTGTTAGGTCTAATGTTTAAGTCTTTAATCCATCTTGAATTAATTTTTGTGTAAGGTGTAAGGAAGGGATCCAGTTTCAGCTTTCTACATATGGCTAGCCAGTTTTCCCAGCACCATTTATTAAATAGGGAATCCTTTCCCCGTTGCTTGTTTTTCTCAGGTTTGTCAAAGATCAGGTAGTTGTAGATATGTGGCATTATTTCTGAGGGCTCTGTTCTGTTCCATTGATCTATATCTCTATTTTGGTACCAGTACCATGCTGTTTTGGTTACTGTAGCCTCATAGTATAGTTTGAAGTCAGGTAGCGTGATGCCTCCGGCTTTGTTCTTTTGGCTTAGGATTGACTTGGTGATGCGGGTTCTTTTTTCATTCCATATGAAGTTTAAAGTAGTTTTTTCCAATTCTGTGAAGAAAGTCATTGGTAGCTTGATGGGGATGGCATTGAATCTATAAATTACCTTGGGCAGTATGGCCATTTGCATGACACTGATTCTTCCTACCCATGAGCATGGAATGTTCTTCCATTTCTTTGTATCCTCTCTTATTTCCTTGAGCAGTGGTTTGTAGTTCTCCTTGAAGAGGTCCTTCACGTCCCTTGTAAGTTGGATTCCTAGGTATTTTACTCTCTTTGAAGCAATTGTGAATGGGAGTTCACTCATGATTTGGCTGTCTGTCTGTTATTGGTGTATAAGAATGCTTGTGATTTTTGTACATTGATTTTGTATCCTGAGACTTTGCTGAAGTTGCTTATCAGCTTAAGGAGATTTTGAGCTGAGACAATTGGGTTTTCTAGATATATAGTCATGTCATCTGCAAACAGGGACAACTTGACTTCCTCTTTTCCTAACTGAATACCCTTTATTCCCTTCTCCTGCCTAATTGCCCTGGCCAGAACTTCCAACACTATGTTGAATAGGAGTGGTGAGAGAGGGCATCCCTGTCTTGTGCCAGTTTTCAAAGGGAGTGCTTCCAGTTTTTGTCCATTCAGTATGATATTGGCTGTGGGTTTGTCATAGATAGCTCTTATTACTTTGAGATACATCCCATCAATACCTAGTTTATTGAGAGTTTTTAGCATGAACAGTTGTTGAATTTTGTCAAAGGCCTTTTCTGCATCTATTGAGATAATCATGTGGTTTTTGTCTTTGGTTGTGTTTATATGCTGGGTTACATTTATTGATTTGCATATATTGAAGCAGCCTTGCATCCCAGGGATGAGGCCCACTTGATCATTGTGGATAAGCTTTTTGATGTGCTGCTGGATTCGGTTTGCCAATATTTTATTGAGGATTTTTGCATCAATGTTCATCAAGGATATTGGTCTAAAAGTCTCTTTTTTGGTTGTGTCTCTGCCCGGCTTTGGTATCAGGATGATGCTGGCCTCATCAAATGAGTTAGGGAGGATTCCCTCTTTTTCTGTTGATTGGAATAGTTTCAGAAGGAATGGTACCAGTTCCTCCTTGTACCTCTGGTAGAATTCAGCTGTGAATCCATCTCATCCTGGACTCTTTTTGGTTGGTAAGCTATTGATTATTGCCATAATTTCAGAGCCTGTTATTGGTCTATTCAGAGATTCAACTTCTTCCTGCTTTAGTCTTGGGAGGGTGTATGTGTCGGGGAATTTATCCATTTCTTCTAGATTTTCTAGTTTATTTGTGTAGAGGTGTTTGTAGTATTCTCTGATGGTAGTTTGTATTTCTGTGGGATAAGTGGTGATATCCCCTTTGTCATTTTTTATTGCTTCTATTTGATTCTTCTCTCTTTTCTTCTTTATTAGTCTTGCTAGTGGTCTATCAATTTTGTTGATCCTTTCAAAAAACCAGCTTCTGCATTCATTGATTTTTTTTTTGGAAGGGTTTTTTGTGTCTCTGTCTCCTTCAGTTCTGCTCTGATATTAGTTATTTCTTGTCTTCTGCTAGCTTTTGAATGTGTTTGCTCTTGCTTTTGTAGTTCTTTTAATTGTGATGGTAGGTTGTCAATTTTGGATCTTTCTTGCTTTCTCTTGTGGGCATTTAGTGTTATAAATTTCCCTCTATACACTGCTTTGAAAGTGTCCTAGAGATTCTGGTATGTTGTGTCTTTATTCTTCTTGGTTTCAAAGAACATCTTTATTTCTGTCTTCATTTCGTTATGTACCCAGTAGTCATTCAGGAGCAGGTTGTTCCGTTTCCATGTAGTTGAGCAGTTTTGAGTGAGTTTCTTAATCCTAAGTGCTAGTTTGATTGCACTGTGGTCTAAGAGAAAGTTTGTTATAATTTCTGTTATTTTACATTTGCTGAGGAGAGCTTTACTTCCAACTATGTGGTCCATTTTGGAATAGATGTGGTGTGGTGCTGAAAAAAAAATGTATATTCTGTTGATTTGTGGTGGAGAGTTCTGTAGATGTCTATTAGGTCCGCTTGGTGCAGAGCTGAGTTCAATTCCTGATATCCTTGTTAACTTTCTGTCTCGTTGATCTGTCTAATGTTGACAGTGGGGTGTTAAAAAGTCTCCCATTGTTATTGTGTGGGAGTCTAAGTCTCTTTGTAGGTCACTCAGGACTTGCTTTATGAATCTGGGTGCTCCCGTATTGGGTGCATGTATATTTAGGATAGTTAGCTCTTCTTGTTGAATTGATCCCTTTACCATTATATAATGGCCTTCTTTGTCTCTTTTGATCTTTGTTGGTTTAAAGACTGTTTTATCAGAGACTAGGATTGAAACCCCTGCCTTTCTTTGTTTTCCATTTGCTTGGTAGGTCTTCCTCCATCCTTTTATTTTGAGCCTATGTGTGTCTCTGCACATGAGATGAGTTTCCTGAATACAGTACACTGATGGGTCTTGACTCTCTACCCAATTTGCCAGTCTGTGTCTTCTAACTGGGGCATTTAGTCCATTTACATTTAAAGTTAATATTGTTATGTGTGAATTTGATCCTGTCATTATGATGTTAGCTGGTTATTTTGCTCTTTAGTTGATGCAGTTTCTTCCTAGCCTCAATGGTCTTTACAACTTGGCATGATTTTGCAGTGGCTGGTACCAGTTGTTCCTTTCCATGTTTAGTGCTTCCTTCAGGAGCTCTTTTAGGGCAGTCCTGGTGGTGACAAAATCTCTCAGCATTTGCTTGTCTGTAAAGTATTTTATTTCTCCTTGACTTCTGAAGCTTAGTTTGGCTGGATATGAAATTCTGGGTTGAAAATTCTTTTCTTTAAGAATGTTGAATATTGGCCCCCACTCTCTTCTGGCTTGTAGAGTTTCTGCCAAGAGATCAGCTGTTAGTCTGATGGGCTTCCCTTTGTGGGTAACCCGACCTTTCTCTCTGGCTGCCCTTAACATTTTTTCCTTCATTTCAACTTTGGTGAATCTGACAATTATGGGTCTTGGAGTTGCTCTTCTCGAAGAGTATCTTTGTGGTGTTCTCTGTATTTCCTGAATCTGAATGTTGACCTGTCTTGCTAGATTGGGGAAGTCCTCCTGGATAGTATCCTGCAGAGTGTTTTCCAACTTGGTTCCATTCTCCGCATCACTTTCAGTACACCAATCAGACATAGATTTGGTCTTTTCACATAGTCCCATATTTCTTGGAGGCTTTCTTCATTTTTTTTATTCTTTTTTCTCTAAACTTCCCGTCTTGCTTCATTTTATTCATTTCATCTTCCATCACTGATACACTTTCTTCCAGTTGTTAGCATCAGCTCCTGAGGCTTCTGAATTCTTCACGTAGTTCTCATGCCTTGGCTTTCAGCTCCATCAACTCCTTTAAGCACTTCTCTGTATTGGTTATTCTAGTTAGACATTCATCTAAATTTTTTTCAAAGTTTTCAACTTCTTTGCCTTTGGTTTGAATTTCCTCCTATAGCTCAGAGTAGTTTGATCATCTGAAGCCTTCTTCTCTCAACTCGTCAAAGTCATCCTCTGTCCAGCTTTGTTCCATTGCTGATGAGGAACTCTGTTCCTTTGAAGGAGGAGAGGTGCTCTGCTTTTTAGAGTTTCCAGTTTTTATGATCTGTTTTTTCCCCATCTTTGTGATTTTATCTACTTTTGGTCTTTGATGATGGTGATGTACAGATGGGTTTTTGGTGTGGATGTCCTTTCTGTTTGTTAGTTTTCCTTCTAACAGACCGGACCCTCAGCTACAGGTCTGTTGGAGTTTGCTAGAGGCCCACTCCAGACCCTGTTTGCCTGGGTATCAGCAGTGGTGGCTGCAGAATAGCGGATTTTTGTGAACTGTGAATGCTGCTGTCTGATCATTCCTCTGGAAGTTTTGTCTCAGAGGAGTACCTGGCCATGTGAGGTCTCAGTCTGCCCCTACTGGGGGGTGCCTCCCAGTTAGGCTGCTTGGGGGTCAGGGGTCAGGGACCCATTTGAGGAGGCAGTCTGCCCCTTCTCAGATCTCCAGCTGCGTGCTGGGAGAACCACTGCTCTCTTCAAAGCTGTCAGACAGGGACATGTAAGTCTGCAGAGGTTACTGATGTCTTTTTGTTTTTCTGTGCCCTGTCCCCAGAGGTGGAGCCTACAGAGGCAGGCAGGCCTCCTTGAGCTGTCGAGGGCTCCACCCAGTTTGAGCTTCCCGGCTGCTTTGTTTACCTAAGCAAGCCTGGGCAATGGCGGGCACCCCTCCCCCAGCCTCACTGCCCCCTTGCAGTTTGATCTCAGACTGCTGTGCTAGCAATCAGCGAGACTCCGTGGGTGTAGGACCCTCTGAGCCATGTGCAGGATATAATCTCCTGGTGCGCCGTTTTTTAAGCCCATCAGAAAAGCGCAGTATTAGGGTGGGAGTGACCCGATTTTCCAGGTGCCATCTGTCACCCCTTTCTTTGACTAGGAAAGGGAACTCCCTGACCCTGTGTGCTTCCTGAGTGAGGCAATGCCTCGCCCTGCTTCAGCTCACACATAGTGAGCTGCACCCACTGTCCTGCGCCCGCTGTCTGGCACTCCCTAGTGAGATGAACCCAGTACCTCAGATGGAAATGCAGAAATCACCCATCTTCTGCGTTGCTCACACTGGGAGCTGTAGACCAGAGCTGTTCCTATTCAGCCATCTTGGCAGCCCCCTCCACATGGACAAATTTCAATAGCCAATTTGATCAAGTGGAAGAAAGCGTATCAGTGATTGAAGATCAAATGAATGAAATGAAGCAAGAAGTTTAGAGAAAAAAGATTAAAAAGAAATGAACAAAGCCTCCAAGAAATATGGGACTATGTGAAAAGACCATATCTACATCTGATTGGTGTAACTAAAAGTGACGAGGAGAATGGAACCTACTTGGAAAACACTCTTCAAGATATTATCCGGAGAACTTCCCCAATCTAGCAAGGCAGGCCAACATTCAAATTCAGGAAATACAGAGAACACCACAAAGATACTCCTCAAGAAGAGCAACTCCAAGACACATAACTGTCAGATTCACCAAAGTTGAAATGAAGGAAAACATGTTAAGGACTGCCAGAGAGAAAGGTCAGGTTACCCACAAAGGGAAGCCCATCAGACTAACATTGGATCTCTTGGCAGAAACTCTACAAGCCAGAAGAGAGTGGGGGCCAATATTCAATATTCTTAAAAGAATTTTCACCCCAAAATTTCACATCCAGCCAAACTAAGCTTCATAAATGAAAGAGAAATAAAATCCTTTACAGACAAAAAATGCTGGGAGATTTTGTCACCACCAGGCCTGCCCTAAAGGAGCTCCTGAAGGAAGCACTAAACATGGAAAGGAACAACCGGTACCAGCCACTGCAAAAACATGCCAAATGGTAAAGACCATTGATGCTGGGAAGAAACTGCATCAACTAATGAGCAAAATAACCAGCTAACATCATAATGACAGGATCAAATTCACACATAACAATATTAATCTTAAATGTAAGTGGACTAAATGCTCCAATTAAAAGACACAGACAGGCAAACTGGATAAAGAGTTAAGACCCATCAGTGTGCTGTATTCAGGAGATGCATCTCACGTGCAGTGACACACACAGGCTCAAAATAAAGGGTTGGAGGAAGATCTACCTAACAAATGGAAAACAAAAAAAAAGCAGGGTTGCATCCTAGTCTCTGATAAAACAGACTTTAAACCAACAAAGATCAAAAGAGACAAAGAAGGTCATTACATAATGGGAAAGGGATCAATTCAACAAGAATTTACTATCCTAAATATATATGCACCCAATACAGGAACACCCCGATTCATAAAGCAAGTCATTAGAGACCTACAAAGAGACTTAGGCTCCCACACAATAACAATGGGAGAGTTTGACACCCCACTGTCAACATTAGACAGATCAATGAGACAGAAAGTTAACAAGGATATCAGGAATTGAACACAGCTCTGCACCAAGCAGACCGAATAGACATCTACAGAACTCTCCACCCCAAATCAACAGAACATACATTCTTCTCACCACCACATCACACTTATTCCAAAATTGACCACATAGTTGGAAGTAAAGCACTCCTCAGCAAATGTAAAAGAACAGAAATCACAATCAACTGTCTCTCAGACCACAGTGTAATCAAATTAGAACTCAGGATTAAGAAACTCATTCAAAACCACACAACTACATGGAAAGTGAACAACCTGCTCCTGAGTGACTGCTGGGTACATAATGAAATGAAGGCAGAAATAAAGATGTTCTTTGAAACCAATGACAACAAAGACACAACATACCAAAATCTCTGGGACACATTTAAAGCAGTGTTTAGAGGGAAATTTATAGCACTAAATGCCCACAAGAGAAAGCAGAAAAGATCTAAAATTGACACCCCAACATCACAAGTAAAAGACCTAGAGAAGCAAGAGCAAACACATTCAAAAGCTAGCAGAAGGCAAGAAATAACTAAGATCAGAGCAGAACTGAAGGAGAGAGAGACACAAAAAAACCCTTCAAAAAAAATCAATGAATCCAGCAGGTGGTTTTTTGAAAAAAATCAACAAAATTGATAGACCACTAGGAAGACTAATAAAGAAGAAAAGAGAAGAGTCAAATAGACACTATAAAAAATGATAAAGGGGTTATTACTACTGATCCCACAGAAATACAAACTACATCAGAGAATACTATGAACAGCTCTATGCAAATAAACTAGAAAATAAAAAGAAACAGATAAATTCTGGGACACATACACCCTTGCAAGACTAATCCAAGAAGAAGTTGAATCCCTGAATAGACAAATAATAGGCTCTGAAATTGAGGCAATAATTAATAGACTACCAACCAAAAAAACTCCAGGACCAGATGGATTCAGAGGAGAATTCTACCAGAGGTACAAAGAGGAACTGGTACCATTCCTTCTGAAACTGTTCCAATCAATGGAAAAAGAAGGAATCCTCCCTAACTCATTTATGAGGCCAGCATCATCTTGATACCAAAACCTGACAGAGACACAACAAAAAAAGGGAATTTTTGACCAATATCCCTGAACATCAATGCGAAAATTCTCAATAAAATACTGGCAAACCGAATCCAACGTCACATCAAAAAATCTTATCCAACACAATTAAGTTAGCTTCTTCCCTGGGATACAACACTGGTTCAACATATGCAAATCAATAAACGTAATCCATCACATAAACAGAACCAAAGACAAAAACCACATGATTATCTTAAGAGATGCAGAAAAGGCCTTTGACATAATTCAGCACTCTTCTTGCTAAAAACTCTAACTAAACTACGTATTGATGGGACATATCTCAAAATAATCGGAGCTATTTATGACATTCCCACAGCCAATATCATACTGAGTGGGCAAAAACTGGAAGTACTCCCTTTGAAAATTGGCACAAGACAGGGATGCCCTCTTTCACCACTCCTATTCAATATAGTGTTGGAAGTTCTGGCCAGGTCAATCAGGCAGGGGAAAGAAATAAAGGGTATTCAATTAGGAAAAGAGGAAGCCAAATCGTCCTTGTTGCAGATGACATGATTGTATATTTAGGAAACCCCATCATCTCATCCCAAAATCTCCTCAAGCAGGTAAGCAACTTCAGCAAAGTCTCAGGATAAAAAATCAACGTGCAAAAATCACAAGCATTCCCATACATCAATAACAGACAAACAGAGAGCCAAATCATGAGTGAACTCCCATTCACAATTGCTTCAAAAAGAATAAAAAACCTACAAATCCAATTTACAAGGGATGTGAAGGACGTCTTCAAGGTGAGGTCAATGAAATGAAAGAGGACACAAACAAAGGGAAGAACATTCCATGCTCATGGATAGGAAGAATCAATATCATGAAAATGGCCATACTGTCCAAGGTAATTTACAGATTCAATGCCATCCCCATCAAGCTACCAATGACTTTCTTCACAGAATTGGAAAAAACTACTTTAAAGTTCATATGGAACCAAAAAAGAGCCCGCACTGCCAAGACAACCCTAAGCCAAAAGAACAAAGCTGGAGGCGTCACACTACCTGAGTTCAAATGATACTACAAGGTTACAGTAACCAAAACAGCATGGTACTGGTACCAAAACAGAGATATAGACCAATGGAACAGAACAGAGCCCTCAGAAATAATACCACATATCTACCACCATCTGATCTTTGAGAAACCTGACGAAAACAAGAAATGGGGAAAGGATTCCCTATTTAACAAATGGTGCTGGGAAAACTGGCTAACAATATGTAGGAAGCTGAAACTAGATCCCTTCCTTACACCTTATACAAAAATTAATTCAAGATGGATTAAAGACTTAAATGTTAGTCCTAAAACCACAAAAACCCTAGAAGAAATCCTAGGCAATATCATTCAGACATAGGCATGGGCAAGCACTTCATGACTAAAACACCAAAAGCAATGGCAACAAAAGCCAACATTAACAAATGGGATCTAATTAAACTAAAGAGCTTCTGCATGGCAAAAGAAACTACCATCAGAGTGAACAGACAACCTACAAAATGGGAGAAAATTTTTACAATCTACCCATCTGACAAACAGCTAATATCCAGAATCTATAAAGAACTTAAACAAATTTACTAGAAAAAAATCAAACAACCCCATCAAAAAGTGGGCAAAGGATCTGAACAGACACTTCTCAAAAGAAGACATTTATGCAGCCAATAAACACATGAAAAAATGCTCATCATCACTGGCCATCAGAGAAATGCAAATCAAATCCACAATGAGATAGCATCTCACACCAGTTAGAACGGCAATCACTAAAAAGTCAGGGAACAACAGGTGCTGGAGAGGATGTGGAGAAATAAGAACACTTTTACACTGTTGGTGGGACTGTAAACTAGTTCAACCATTGTGGAAGACAGTGTGGTGATTCCTCAAGGATCTAGAACTAGAAATACCATTTGACCCAGTGATCCCATTACTGTGTATATACCCGAGGGATTATAAATCATGCTGCTGTAAAGACACATGCACACATATGTTTATTGTGGCACTATTCACAATAACAAAGACCTGGAACCAACCCAAATATCCATCAACGATATTCTGGATTAAGAAAATGTGGCACATAGCCATCATGGAATACTATGCAGCCATAAAAGAGGATGAGTTCATGTCCTTTGTAGGGACATGGGTGAAGCTGGAAAGCATCATTGTGAGCAAACTATTGCAAGGATAGAAAACCAAACACCACATGTTCTCACTCATACATGGGAATTCAACAATAAGAACACTTGGACACAGGGGGGAGAACATCACACACTGGGGTCTGTCATCAGGTGTGGGGAGGAGGAGATGGATAGCAATAGGAGATAAACCTAATGTAAATGTGGAGTTGACAGGTGCAACACACCATCATTGCACATGTATACATATGTAACAAACCTGTACTTTGTGCACATGTACCCTAGAACTTAAAGTATAATAAAATAACAAAGAAACCATCAGTCCCAGGTGACTTACCTGGTCATTTGTACTATGTTTAAAGAATTAAATCAGTACATAGATCCCCTTTAACAGCAGAGGAGGGTATGCATCCCAGTCTTACTGTGAATCAGGGACACGTTGTTGCCAAAATTAGAGAAATACCCACAGTAATAGTGATATAAATTAAATTATAGCAGATATAAAGGATAACGATACTTCATGAGCAAGTGGGGTTTCTCTCAGAAGTTCAAATTTGGTTTAGCCTTTTAAAATTTATGTAATATACCATATTCACATAATAAAATAAGTGCCATAAGCTCATGTAAGAAGGCATTTTTTAAAAATGATATTTGAGGGCCAACACGGTGGCTCATGCCTGTAATCCCAGCACTTTGGGAGGATGAGATGGGAGGACTGTTTTGTCCAGGAGCTACAGATCAGCCTGAGCAACATGGTGAAAGCCTGTGTCTAAAAAAAGTACAAAAATTAGCCGGGCATGGTGGTGCACCTGTAGTCCCACCTACTCTGGAGGCTGAGGCAGGAAGATCATTTGAGCCCAGGAGGTGGAGGCTGCAGTGAGCCAAGATCACACCTGCACTCCAGCCTGGGCAACAAAGTGAGGTACTGTCTCAAAAAAAAAAATTTTTTTTTGTAATTCCATACCCATTTACAAGGAAAGTTCTCTGCAAAGTAAGAACAGAGGGGAATTTCCTCAGTTTGATGGAGAACATTCTGAGAAACACCTACAGCTGACAGTTCTGAGAGCAGTAAGGATGATACCATCCTTACTGGTGAAAAACAATGTTTTTCCTAACGTTGGAACTGTTTGCAGTCACTTCTTTTTATTCTTTCTTTTTTTTTTTAAAGTAAACTTTATTGGCTGGGCACAGTGGCTGTCACCTGTAATCCCAGCACTTTGGGATGCCAAGGTAGGCAGATCATGAGGTCAGGAGATGGAGACCATCCTGGCGAACATGGCAAAACCCCATCTCTACTAAAATACAAAAAATTAGCCAGGTGTGATGGCATGCACCTGTAGTCCCAGTTACTCAGGAGGCTGAGGCAGGGGAATCACTTGAACCCGGGAGGCAGAGGTTGCAGAGAGCCGAGATCACACCACTGCACTCCAGCCTGGCAGCAAAGTGAGACTCTGTCTCAAAAAAAAAAAAAAAAAAAAGTAACCTTTATTACTGAAGTAGTACTCAACATTTTAGAAAATTAGGAGAAACCAGTAAGTAAAAATAGAATGTAAAATAATCACATTTTCACTACCTGAAGAACAGATCTTTTTTTATGTGTACATGTTTATATGCACAAATACATGTACACACCAGTGTGATGGTCAGGTTTATGTGTCAGTTTTTTGAAGCTACACTGCTGGATGACTCAAAGAAGCATGCACCCAGGTGCTGGTGTGGCAGTGTTTGGTGGATGCTGCTCTGATCTGCAGCATGTTGGACTGAGTCAAGCCAGATGTCCCAGGTGGCGTGATGGGCTTGACTCAGGCTGCAGAGAGGCCTTGGGGTTAGAACCAAGGCTCCTACCCGAAAGCCTGCCCAGCATTCTCACAGTCGTGTGCAGCAGTTCCTCACAGTAAATCTCTCAACATATACCACCTACTTAATCCATGAACTCTGACTGATACAAATATGTTATAATATATATATTTATGTTTAAAAAATCTATTTTTTTATTCACCTTTCCATCTCAGCAAGCTTCTTTCTGTTTCCTCTAAAGTCCAGACCAAGGAGAGGCATGCCATGGGCCCAGCACTTCACTCCAGCCTCAGCCCACCTATGTGTGCTCGGTCACCCCCTGTAGGTGGCCTTTCAACCAGCAGAGCCTTTTCTTCCTCCTACTAAACAGCCATGGAGATTGGGCCATTTGCTTTGCAGAAAGTTCTCGCCTTCCTATTTTGTCTTGTTACTTTCCTATTTTGTCATTTAGCTTGTTCTCTGTTTACCTTATTGATAATTTAAAATAAAACTCATCTTTGACTTTTTTATCTCTGTTACATTTGCTTTTTATGTTCTTATATTTCTCATGTTTTCTTTCTGTTATATTCTAATTTTTAGAACTTGTTTATTTATATGCTTTCTAGAAATAAGTATAAATACTTTTCCCTCTAAGAACTGCTTCACCTGAATCTCCCAATTTGCTATGTAGCATCTCTGTCATTTCCAATTTTAATATTTTTAATTCCCACCCTGTTCTCCCCTTGTCCCTCATAGTTAGAAATGCATTTCTAATTCCCAGATTTGTGGTCATGTTTTCTAGGCACCCTTCCTCCCATCTGAATTGCATTGTCATTTCAGAAGGTGACTCTTTAACAGTTTTTAGGCTAACTCTATAGTTCTGTGTGTGGTAAAGTTTTGATGACTGTTCCCTGTGACCCTGAAAAATGGTGACGGCATGATTATTGGATTATTTTACATGTGCTTGGTATCTCAAGCTTGGTATTGCTTTCAGATCTTCTGTCTTCTAGATTTGGTGGGGTTACTTCCTTGGTCTGTTCTTTACTGAAAGGCACTTTAATATCTACTCCGTGGCTCAGGCTCATGTTCTCTGTTCTGTTGATTTGTTTTCTTTTATTTTGAGACAGATTGGTTCTGTCACCCAGGCTGGAGTGCAATTTCAGCTCACTGCAACCTCTGCCTCCTGGGTTCAAGGGATTCTCCTGCCTCAGCCTCACAAGTAGCTGGGATTAAAAGCACCCACCACCATGCCTGGCTATTTTTTTTTTTTTTGTAGTGTTAGCAGAGATGGGGTTTCACTATGTTGTCCAGGCTGGTCTCCAACTCCTGACCTCAAGTGATCTGTCTGCCTTGGCCTCCCAAATTGCTGGGATTATAAGCTACCATGTCTGGCCTGTTTTGCTGATTCTTGCCCTTTACTCAGAGGCTTTCTTATTTGCATAAATGTTTGGATCGTCTTAGTTCTCGTAGGAAAGAAACTTTCTGCCATATTATAGTGGCTCATTTTATCTCCTGAAATGCATTCTGGCCTCAGGTCTGTACCCGGCATTGGTAGAGGAAGCCCAGTCTGATGTGTGCAATATGTGCCCAGTTTGTCTTTTCTGAAATGTTTGCCAATTTTCATGGTTTAGGTATCGCTTAACTCATGCTGCGCTAGCTGGGTTAGTTTTTCCATTCCTGTCTGACAAACTTTGTCTTTGAATTGGATTTCTTAGTGCATTTACTTTTTTTTCCTTAGCCCATTTATGCTGCTATAACAATGTCTGAGACTGGGTCATTTATATAGAACAGAAATTTATTTCTTACAGTTCTGGAAGCTGGAAGTTGGAAAGACTGGTGCCACTGGAGGGCCTGGTCTCTGCCTACATGTGGTGCTTGGTGCTGTGTCCTCCCATGGCTGCAGGGACAGAGGAGTGAAAGGGGACTGCCTCCCAGGTCCAGCCCTTCATAGCAGTGCTCATCTACCCATACGGGCAGAGCCCCCTAAGCGGGATACTAAGGGAGAGCATGGCATTGAGTCTTTTGGTGAGTGCTGCTGCTCCAGCCACCTCTGGCCTCACGTCTGTCCCTCTACTGTGTTCCCATGCCCTCGTGCTTGGGAGCTCTTTGTTCTTCCCAGTCTGAAGGTGTTGGCAGCTCCCAGCATGTGTGAGGGCACTTTCATTTCTGGCCCTCTCTAATCCTGGGGGCCTCGGCACAGACTGTCTTCCTATATGCTTGCATTTTTCATCGTGGGCTTATCCTCCAGATGCTGAGGCAACGTTCAGGAGGAGGCTTTATTCGTGGGTCATCTTGACAGATGGGATTATTTTATTCTCAAGAGGATAAAATCAATGTCGGTCAGTTCAGACACACAGATATTTTCCAGGAATGTGCAGACAGCCGTGGGCTGTGTTGGCTCTGATGGGGTCTGAAGTTGATGGTCCTGCCTGGAGGGCTGACCAGGCATTCACAGCAAGGGAGTGTCTTTGGATGGTTGCAGCTACCATCTGTTTGTTTGCAATGTGGAAATAATACCATCTGTTAGCTGAGGCTCATTAGAGGCTCCAAATAAAATAACATATGAAAGTAAAGCATTGTGCAGATGTAATTTGAAATGGATGGTTAAGCCTTAGCCATGACTTAGGGCTGGGAAACTGTCCTGAGTCAGGGTTGCTTGTGTGTGCTCAGCACACACGGTGCTGTGTGCTCCTTCCAGAGCACAGTGCAGACCCCAGGGATTGTTCCCAGTATGCAGACGAGGAGATTGAGGCCCAGGAAGTCCTGGACTTACAACTTCAGTCGGGAGCAGAAAGTGTGGGGGCTGGGCTTGAGGAGCAGCTGGCTGCCTGTGCCAACTTTTTTATGTCCATAATATGACCCTGGGTTCAGAGGGTTAGAGCTGGCCCTGCATGGATGGGTGAATTCCCCACACCCCAAACAGCTTGGAATCCTTAGTTTCCCCTACTCTGTTGGTCCACAGGAGCAAAGAACAGAGCCTCATGACCTGTGAAGCATAAACTGTGTAAGACACTGATGACAGAGACAGCTGCAGGGAGGTGCACCATGACTGTGTCTGCCCTGTGACTTCTTAGTTGGAAGCTCTTCCTTGGAAAACGTGAGCTGTGAATCATTTGTAATAAACCTGTTAGTCTTTATCTGAAGGTAAATGGTGGTTTATGGATGCTTCTCTTTGGGAAGTGACTGACCAAATTCAGGCCCTTTGCTGCTTTGTGTTCTCTGACTGGGGTAAGGTTCTGAACTAGGTTAATTCTCTGGCAAATCCAAGAGTAGGCATTGTGTTCTCTGTGGTACCCTTACCATCCTTCTAGTCAGCCTCAGGCTCTGTCTCATTTGCTCATGCATGCACACAAACACTATGTGTTAGGAATGCCTGTGTACCCTGGCTTTTAACAGATTACACTGAAAAACACAAATCTGAGCTGATTTTTACTTAGAAATAGTTTGCCACAAATTCAGTTTAAGCAATTAAGCGTTGAAGCTTATAATTAAATGTTGATTTTCCTGTCTTTTGGGGAACATACGTACTGATTTTTAAAAATGCACTTTGGGCCAGGCATGGTGGCTCGCACCTGTAATCCCAGCATTTTGGGAGGCTGAGGCTGGTGGATCACATGAGGTCAGCAGTTCGAGACCAGCCTGGCCAACAAAGTGAAATCCTGTCTCTACTAAAAATACAAAATTAGCCGGGCGTGGTGGCGGGCATCTTAAATCCCAGCTAACTAAGAGACTGAAACAGGAGAATTGCTTAAATCCAAGAGGTGGAGGTTGCAGTGAGCTGAGATCGCACCACTGCACTCCAACCTGGGCGAGACAGCAAGATTCTGTCTCAAAAAAAAAAAAAAAAAGAAAAGAAAAGAAAAGAAAGAAAAGGAATTAGGCCAGGCATGCTATCTCACGCCTGTAATCCCAGCACTGTGAGAGGCCAAGATAGGCAGATCACATAAGGTCAGGAGTTGGAGACCACTAGTTTGGCCAATATGGTGAAACCCTGTCTCTACTAAAAATACAAAACAATTAGCCAAGTGTGGTGACACACACCTGGAATCCCAGCTACTTGAGAGGCTGAGACAGGAGAATCACTTGAAACTGGGAGGCGGACGCTGGGCTGCAGTGAGCTGAGATTGTGCCACTGCACACCAGCTTGGGCGACAGAGCAAGACTTCATCTCAAAAAAAAAATGCACTTAGACTTGCAAACAGTCCTGAGTACATAATTTTTATGGGTTTTGCATCCTGAGTTCAGAATTATGAAGCATGTAAATGACGCCTGTTTTCAGATCTGTGATATGAGCCTTTTTCCATTCTCCTTCCCATTCTCCCTCTGGCCACTCCTTTGTCACCTGGATGTAACTTATTGCAGAAAAGGCTCTGTGAGGGAACAAAAGTTTGGTTATTCTGCAATAATTTTTTCATGTCTTAACATGCAATTGTGTTTTTCCTTGGAGTATTTAGTATGTAATTATAATGAGGACTGTAATGAGAACTATATCTGTAGGGCCCACAATAGATTTTTACACTATGAAACATCAAGTTTGTTTTTTCCCTTGAGAATGTCAGCTCCTAATTGGGGATTTATTCACCTAGTTTTCCATCTAATGCTTCAAAAAGATGATAGTGAAGAAGTAAGGAAAAGTCATATCCTGCTTAAGCACCTGGAGTACTGGAAGATCTGACTGCAGGCGGCAAGGAGTTCACATTGGCTTCTCCCTGCTTTGTCTCTCCTCATCCTTCACCTTGATAATGTTGGGCCATCAATTTTTGCAAACCTGGTCGAGAGTATTGCTGGTTTATCCTGGACTAAATGCTGTCTTCCCAAAGCCTCAACATCTCTAGGAAATTCAATGTTTTCCAACTCTCAGGTGAAATGGATTGCGTTCTTCAAAGATAGAAACTGGTTCTGAGGTCTGAGCCTGGACTGTCACTCTACTTTACCAGACATGCTTGATATTCTGCCTGGAACCTTTGCCCAGGCAGTCAACCTCATCTTTGTCTCTCTTCTGATGGAGATTTGCCTGTCAGTACCTGCACTGCACTTTGAGGCCCAGAGGACCAGAAGCCAAGATCTGGAAAGGCCCTGAGAGAGAGGACCAAGAGCCCATAGAGGTATGAGGCAGAGAGTGGGAAGCAGGGCTGTGGCTGGTGAATGTGCAGCACTCCCATAGGTGGGCTGTGGCTGCTGTGGGCTAGTCTGCTGTTGCCAGATTCGGCCATCTCTTGGCCATTTTTTGTCTGTGCACATGTTTGTGCAGAGTTAATCTAAAGACCTTATTTAGCTTTTGTAGGCATGTGATTATGCAGATAAATTGGTATGTGAGGGGATTAAAGCTATGTTTGCATATGTTGCATTGCCTCCAGTGTTAGCAGTGGGATTTAGGGGTTGGGTGGGGTGGGAGAGGTGGTGGTGTGTGGTCCTTACTTGAATCTGGAATTTATGCCATTGTTCCATTTTTACATCTTTCAGAAATCAGCTGGTGTCACTGTACATATGTTTAGAGTCGTTGCTAAGGTGACAAGCCCAGCAGCCCACACAGGGTTTCTGGAAGGCTGGGAAGCTGTGTGGCGGGGTCTGTTCACATTGGGGCCCCATCCCTCCAATCTGTGGGAATCTCCTGTTCCAACTTAAATTGTCTGCTTCCTTTTGTTTGATTGCCTGATTACCTAATAATTAAAAAAGAAAAATTGTGTGGCATATTTAATAGAGAGAAAGAGTCCCACAGCATTATTTCCAAACCGTGTCTCCTTTCTATGATTGAAATAGCAGTTTAGTGTTCTCTGCCAGTCTTAACTATCTCACTGAGGTTAGAAAAAAGCTGTGGACTTCAGGCTTTTCCCAGTGGAAACCTTGATTTATTTTCTAATATTGCATATAAACAGCAGTCCACATTACTTGAATTATGACTCATTATTTTTTCCTGAGTATATGTTAAAGGATTCTGAAGTCAATTATATTTTAAAAATGTTCTTTCCAGGTATGTTGGTGAGTCATTCGTCTGCTTTGGAAGGTAGAGTGTCCATCCACGGTTCTGTCGGCTGTTGGCTGATGTTCACTCCCACATTGCTGCCCAAGTTTGGAATTGAAAAAATGCCTTTCTAAAGTTTTTTTGGGTCTGGACTCTCAGATAATTTGATAAAAGCTATGGATCCTCTCCCCAAGAAAACGCAGATACTTGTACATTTTCTATGTGATTCCTGGGATTTCAAAACTCTCTGGGTCTTGTGCCTCTTCTGAGATGCTCTTTTGCCAATGGAGAGCCTCCTGTTATTGCCTGAGTTTATAGTTTTTATTTAAATGATATTTGTTAACTATATTTTCTGTTTTTGTAGAATGTAATCTTGTGACAGAAAAAGAGTATATGCAAAGTACTGTTTCCCCTTTTCCAACCAAGATCTCTTGATAAAAATTTTGTAACATAAGACATCTGGCCTAATAAGAAGTGAAAGAGGACATGTTTGTGAATGACCATACAGTATGACACTTCATCACATTTTTTACAAAGCATTTACACTTTTTTGCAGTTCCATTTCTAGTTGTAAACCTTAGATATGGATATGTAAAGAAACAGACAAATACGCATTTTAGTGTTATATTCACAAAAAAGTTGGAAAAAATAAATGTCAGTCAACAGGAGGATGGATTTTTCAGACAATGAGGAGCACACTGCAATTGTCATAAATACAGTAGAACTGCCTGTATCCACACAGACAAATCCCAAAGCACAACTTGGAGAGAAAAGGTATGGCAGGAACTGTACACTATGTTACCTGCAAAGACATCAGCTGTACTTGATGTAGGCTTACCTGTAGTGTGAGTGCAAAAGTACTGATAGGAATGATTAGCTTCAAAATCAGATTTGCACTGTGGAGGAACTAGAGCAGGATGGGAGTTATATAAGGGGCTTCGAACATTATGTAATTTTTAAGTATTAAAAATCTAAAGCAAATATGGCAAAATGAACGGATGGCAGATGTGTCTGTATTATTCTTCATACTTTTCTGTGTGCTTGAAAAATTTTAAAGGAAACATTAGCTATTGTTAATTTGTTATAAAATGATATGGTTAGAAAATATTTTCTATGTAGAAATCATAAAACATAATAACCCATTCTATAAATTCAGGGTTTGTCTACATTCTGGAAATGGTTTGAAAAAGAGCCACCTTTACACTTGACTCTTCACAGACACTGAGTGCACTCAGGGCAGGATGGGTTTCTTGGACCATAGCACTTTCAGTTCTGACCCGTGCCGTGCGACCAACCAGTTTTCCCAGTTTTCAGGTTTTTTTTTTTTTTTTTTAATTTCGCTAGTGTAAGCCTTCAAGCAAAACTGGGCTCTTCTTACTCCTTTGGTTGTACCAAGGAGGAATTCTTACATCTCCTGGTCCTTTTATTGCCTGATGCACGATTTCACCTAATTAGCAAAAACTCCACCTTCATTATGATAATGAACTGAAAAGTGGACCTTTTGGCAGGCATCAGAGAAAGAAGTTTCTAGATGGCATGTGGGTTGTGGTCCTGGTGTTCTTGAGAACCTGTAGTTACAGGGATCCTGGGGGTGCAATACGTACCTATCCGCAGTTACCCAGGACGTCTGTCCACCTGGTTTAGAGGGTTATGTCAGGAGCATATGGATACATCATTTCTCATTTCTACCTTGGTTCTAAGTCTGATAGTGACTTTGGGGGAAAGGAGGTTCCCATATGCTTTCATTGTGGGTTTATATCTGGGTAATTTAGTTGTTACTAATTAGGCTTATTTTGCTCCAAGTATTCACTTTGCAAAACTTAGAGGGCAACTGTTGTTTTGCTTGACTGATTCCCTAAATGGTGAGAAGAACAGAGATTTGTTATTTTTAACCTGTTTTTTTAAAAGCTCTTCTATTTCTTGCTCTGTCACCCAGGCTGGAGTGCAATAGTGAGATCTTTTGCAACCTCCACCTCCCAAGTTCAAGCAATTCTCCTGTCTCAGCCTCCTGAGTAGCTGGGACTACAGGAGCCCACCACCACACCTGGCTAATTTCTGTGTTTTTAGTAGAGACAAGGTTGTACCATATTGGTCAGGCTGGTCTTAAATTCCTGAACTTAGGTGATCCACCTGCCTTGGGCTCTCAAAATGCTGGAATTACAGGTGTGAGCCACCATGCCCAGCCCTATTTTTTTTTAAACAGAGTATGTGTGAAGTACAGGATTTCCACTACAGACAGGCCTTTTTCAAACCAGTGTTTGCATTTTGCAGGTAGTCAGTATTTGTCAGCGCCCCTATAAACCTGTTTTTGCAAAAGCATGGGCACTGAGCCAGCTGCAGAGGTAATGAAGCTGGTGCTTGGGGCCATGCCCTGGGATCCTGATAGGCCAGCATCCTGGGATGTCCATATTGGTGGCCCCTGGGGTTCCTGAATGGCACAGTGACATGGTGGTCCTGGTGTGTAGGGAGTCACTGTGATAATGGCACCAATTGACAATGGGAGGCAGGTCACAATGTTGCTTGTCACCCATGGGATAGTGAGCTTGGAATTCATGCTCAACAGGTGTTTGCAGCCTCGGAGCTGTGGTCCTAACTGAGGGAGATTCAACACACAGTAGAGTAAAAGTCAGGGTGAACTGTTGGCTCTAAAGAGAACAGAGGGAGAGGAATAGGCATTGCTTGGTTCAGCTGACTCCAGCTCCAATTTTGCGACTTGGTCAAGCTTATTTTGTGGTGCCCATCCACTGAGGAAAGACCTACACATTGTCTGCATGGTTAGAATTGCTTAGCCCATGTTAATATATTGCGCAGTAGAGTTAAAAATGATGAAAACTGAGTGAATGATGACAAATCCAGTGAGACCTATCACTTTGCTGTGCTTGGTCACATGGTGCTGTTGAATCCAAGCCACCTGAAGCCCTCTCCTTTTTGACATTTCATACAGAGCATTTGGCATGGCACTTTAATCCATTGATCTGTGTGTTTTGGAATTTTAATTTGCATTTGGGTTTTTTTGTTTTTATTTTTGAGACAGGGTCTCACTCTGTTGCACAAGCTGGAATGCAGTGGTGTGATCTCAGCTCACTGCAGCCTCTGCCTCCCAGGTTCAGGTTATCCTCCTACCTCAGCCTCCCCAAAGTGCTGGGATTACAGGCATGAGCCACTGTGCCTGACCTATTACTAGATGTTAAGAGAAGTACACTGAATGCCTTTGGTAATGCTGAATAATAAAATCTTAATGGCCACTTATATGACAAATACTTCCTGAGCATTTCAAAAATACAATTTTGTGAAACTAGCAAAAAAATTTGAGGAGGTAAATAACAGTGTCCTTATATTATCAGTAAATTCAATGAGTCTGTGCTGTGTTGTTTTGAAGAGATTCAGCTTGCACTTATTACGGTGGCATAGTCCAACACTTGGAGATGGTAGTTGAAGTGTTCTGTAAAATTGCCATGAAGAAAGATGCAACAGGAAGGGGACACGTGCACGTGCATACACACACAAACACAACACCCAGACACAGAGGAAGTGAAGAAAACCAAGGAGAAAAATTGCAACAGGTAAGAGGCAGCAACTTTTGTAGAGAAGAGGAGTCTCCTTAATAGGGTGCAGCCAGGGATTCCCTTCTATCAAATGACATTTGAGCCTAGACCTGGGAGAAGTTGAGGGAGTGAATCAAGAGGTTATCTGGAAGGGTGAGTGCTCTAGGCAGAAAGACAAAGAGAATAGTCTGAGGCAGGAGTGAGATTTGCATACTTAAGAAACAGTGAGGTGAGAGCACAGCTGAAGGCAAGATATCAAGGATGCACATTCTAAGAGAGAAGGATGAACATTCTAAGACAGAAGGTTGAAGATGGGGTTAGGGGGATAGACCAGTCAATTGGCTTCTTGTCCACCATTGCAAAGACTTGCCTTTTGTTCTGAGAAAGGCAGGATGCCCCTGGCAGGCTTTGAATAGAAGAGTGACCTGCTCTTTCACTTATCTCTTTGAATGCTCTACTGTATGCTATGATCTGAATGTTAGTATCTCGCCAAAATGTGTATATTGAAATGAAAGTCCCCATGTGATGGCATCAGAAGACGGGGACTTTGGGAAGGGATTATGTCTTGAGGGTTCCACCCTTATGAATGGTATTAGTAGCTTTATAAAAGAGATTGAAGGGAGTGTATTTGCCCTTTTCGCCATATGAGGTCACAGAAAGAATATGACATCTTGGAAGCAGAAATGTAGTTCTCAGGAGGCACTGAGTCTGCTTGTGCCTTGATCTTGTATTTCTAGGCTATCACTACTGTGAACAATAAATTTCTGTTATTTATAAATTAACCCAGTCAAAAGTATTAGCAGTATGCATGGACTAAGACACTGTGTGAGGAATAAACAGGTATAGGACAGACTCAGGGACCAGTTGGGAAGTCACTTCAGTATCTAAGTGAAGGATGGAAGTGGTGGCAAGGGTCTGATTGAGGATACATTTTCAAAGTATAGCTGAGTCTCTCAGGAGTTGAAAGTCTGTCAGATCATAGGATGATACTACCACCACTCCTCAGGCAGCTGGTGGCTATGGCTTCCTTGTGGCTTCAGACCATTGTGGAAACACCAACCTAATGGGTGCTAATTGGATCCTCTAAGTGTCAGGAGGGAAGGGCTGCATGATCTATCTGATAATGAAGAGAGAGGAAGCCAAGTATTTACTGGAAGCCACCATTATATTTTCTTTCTGTTATCTCTGTAGATTTCATTTTCACCAGACAAGCTAAAACTGCTACATCTTCCAGCAACCTTATATCACACTGTTTTCCAATATGTACTCTGTGACAGTTAGTCACTTCATCATGGTAGGGAAATGTAGAAAGCCTGGCGTTTTCACATCTCAATGGATTATTTATCTGTAATTTGCAAAATAATAAATCACCAAGCCATAAATTGTTACTGCTATGTGCTGTTGACAAGAGATTTGAATCATAGGATTGCATTATTGGAAACTTAATAAATGGCAGTTTGTTTTTTCCCAAAGTGCAAGACAGATTGATTCCATACTAGATAAGTTAGAGAGCTATATTTTACTCAAAGTGTTTTCCATGAAAGTACTGGATGGCTTTGTTAGTGAGTCATTATTTTCCTTTTCTTACAGTGGTTTGGTAGCCAGTTCTTCTCTACAGAACCACAAATAGACTTGCTTTGACCATACTCTTCAACTTTGTAGGGATTAGGCTCATCTCAATTGTTTTGAGCAGCCGGAGTAACAGATCTTGGAGAAGGAATGTTACCTTCTAAATCAAGGTTCAGCATAGCCGACACATGTGCGCGCGCATGCACACACACACACACACACACACACCCTACACAGGAGCTCAATTGTTCTGAGCAGCAGGAGTAACAGATCTTGGAGAAGAGACACTAAATCAAGGTTCAGCATAACACACACGTTGTGGGAAGTCAGAGACCCCGAACAGAAGGATGGGCTGAAGCCATGGCAGAAGAACATAAATTGTGACGATTTCATGGACATTTATTAGTTCCCAAAATTAATACTTTTATAATTTCTTATGCCTGTGTTTACTGCAATCTCTGAATATAACTTGTGAAGATTTCATGGACATTTATCACTTCCCCAATCAATACTCTTATAATTTCCTATGCCTGTCTTTACTTTAATCTCTTAATCCCATCATCTTCATAAGCTGAGGATGTATGTTGCCTCAGGATCCTGTGATGATTGCGTTAACTGCACAAATTGTCAAACGGGCTGGGCACGGTGGCTCACACCTATAATCCCAGCACTTTGGGAGGCCAACGTGGGCGGATCACGAGGTCAGGAGATTGAGACCATCCTGGCTAACACAGTGAAACCCCATCTGTACTAAAAATACAAAAAATTAGCCAGGCGTGGTGGCAGGTGCCTGTAGTCCCAGCTACTCGGGAGGCTGATGCAGGAGAATGGCATGAACCTGGGAGGGCAGAGCTTGCAGTAAGCCTCTGTACTCCAGCCTGGGCGACAGAGTGAGACTCCGTCTCAAAACAAACAAACAAACAGACAAAAACAAATTGTAAAACGTGTGTTTGAACAATATGAAATCTGGGCATCCTAAAAAAGAATAGGATAACAGCAATTTTCAGGAAACCAGGGAGATACCAATAAGGTCTGACTGCCTGTGGGGCCAGGCGGAACAGAGTCATATTTCTCTTCTTGCAGAAAGCAAATAGGAGAAATATCACTGAATTACTTTCCCAGTAAGGAATAACCCTGGGGAAGAAGTGCATTCCCAGGGGTAGGCCTATGGACGGCCGCTCTGGGAGTGTCTGCCTGATGCAGTTGAAGATAAGGGATGAAACACACCCTGGTCTCCTGTAGTGCCCTGAGGCTTGCTAGGATTGGGAAATTCCAGCCTGGTGAATTCTAGTCAGACTGATTCTCTGCTCTTAAACACTGTTTCCTGTTAAAATGTTTATCAAGACAATACGTGCCCAGTGGGACATGGAACCTCATCAGTAATTCTAATTTCGCCCTGGTCTTGTGATCTTGCTCTTCCATTTGCCTTGTGATCTTTTATTGCCTTTTGAAGCATGTGATCTCTGTGACCCACTCCCTATTTGTACACCCCTCCCCTTTTGAAATCCCTAATAAGAACTTGCTGGTTTTGCAGCTCAGGGGGGCATCATGGAACCTGCTAATATATTATGTCACCCCCAGAGGCCCAGCTGTAAAATTTCTCTATTTTTACTCTTTCTGTTTATTTCTCAGACCAGCCAACATTTAGGGAAAATAGAAAAGAACCTACGTTGAAATATTGGGAGCTGGTTCCCCTGATACAGACACACACACACACAAACACACACACACACACACACACACACAGAGCAGCTCAGTTGTTTTGAGCAGCAGAAGTGACAGATCTTGGAGAAGAGACAGTAAATTAAGGTTCAGCATAACACACACACACACACACATCCCAAAACAGACACTAAAGGTCCAGCATAATGCACAAACCAGCATAATGAGATTGTCTTGTAAGAATTTTCTACAGGATTCATCTGGGAGAAAAAAAAATCTGTTTTTTAATTAGAGTTGCCAGATTTGCTCTGCTCTTGCTAACATAGTGTGTTAGCCACCCTGATTACATTTAATGTTACTCTGACTAAGCTGATTAAAAGCTGTGTGTTTTGGCACACATTGGAAAAGGCTAAAGTGTTGTAATAGAAGACAGTAATGAAATAGAGCACAAACTTGTTCCATGTCACAGAATATCATGGTTCCTCCTAACTCATGACTACAATGACATGAATATTCATTTCTCATCGAAATCTGGATTTTTTAAAGACAATGTACAGACACATTTTAAGAGGCATCACTCTTTTATCTTTTTTTATTAGAGAAAAATGTACTTTTCCATGACTGCATTTTCTACATTTTTGGAACTGATGCAGGTTCACAGGCTAAACCTAAAACTAAATTATATTTAATGTTTAACAGATCACAGAAATGAGTTCTGGCACTTAACTAACAGACAAATAATAGATGATATATACTGATTACAGAATTATCAAAACATTGTCATGGTTTAGTGTAGCTCAAGTTATGCTTGTATCATAGAAAGTAGGTTCAAGTTATTTCTTCGATCATCAGAATAACAGAGGTTGAAGAGACAACTGAATAAGTGCTAACTCTTCCTACAGCTGTTTCAAAAAAAAATTAAGTAATGTGATACACATTTCTGCAAATGAAGTATTCCAGTGCTTACATCAATCCTGAGTTTTTAAGATTAAATATGCACTACTTACAGTCTCTGACACAAAACTTTGTGATAGTCCTCTTCAAAGCCCTTGGCAGCCTAAAAGAAAAAGTCTAGTCCACTGGCAAACCACCACTTTACATCTCACGTTTTAAACAGGGTTAATTAAATGTCAAAAGGAAACAGCTTTTAGTATTCAAAGGATGCTTATTTATTTCAAATTGAAAAAAAACTGTAATCATTACATGGAGCTCCAAATACCCACTTAAATTTTTTAATGCCAGATTTCAGTGAAATATTATTTTAGCAGGTCCAACAGTCTAATGTACTTTGCTTGGATAAAATGGGTTGATGAACATCTTAAGGTCAAGATGGAGCAAAGACCAAAAAAGATTGGCAGTCTTATGTCATGAAATATATTTTTTCACTGGGTAGTGACCCATTTAACAACAGACTATGTAACATGGCTTCCATTGAAGGGATAAGATAGTCAGTGATATGGCCTCAAATTAGAAAAAATTTAACTGTGTTTGAAAATGCATACTATTTACTCAACAAATAGTTCAACAGTTCCTACTCCCTAAAATGTTGTATTTATTTGACTTAATCTGTGTACACTAAAAGGAATGAATAGAACTGTTTCTTATCCAGTGTCTTCCAATATCCCCCAAAGAATTAAATTTCCACGTGTATGAAAGGAAAGCCATCCCTCTGGCTTCAGCATTATTAGAAGCATTCTTACATTCCACATCGACAATTAAAAAGGTAAGAAAAATTTGTCAAATAAATTACATTAAATACTTAATGTTAAATGCTATGTATGAAAAGAAGGCATTTAAAACAGTCTTGTCCTCCACTAATTCATATAACCTACTGTAACAGTTCCAACGAAGTTATAAATACAGATGTTTGACACAAGCATTTGTCTTAGATATCTACCAGAGTTGTCTGAGTTTGAGTTTGGGAAACTTTCTTTATTCCCTACATTTTCAGGGGAAAAGTTAATTTACTTTGACTTTTTAAAAAGCGTGTTTGGTGTTGTTAGGTGTTCTGCTGTTTTGGAGGAGGTATGTCGTGAAATCTAATTAGGAGAATTCAATGCCTCCACAAAAGGCTCCCAGGTCTTGGCTATACTAGTTTTTGTAAATGCAGCTGGACAGACGCACCCGCGGAGTTTTTTTTTTTCCGGTGGTTTCTTTTTTTTTGTTTTTGTTTTTGTTTTTGTTTTTGTTTTTGAGACAGAGTCTTGGTCTCTCGCCCAGGCTGGAGTCCAGTGGCTCGATCTCAGCTCACTGCAACCTCTGCCTCCAGGGTTCAAGCGATTTTCCTGCCTCAGCCTCTGGAGTAGCTGGGACTACAGGCGTCTGCCCGCACCCGGCTAATTTTTGTGTTTGTATTTGTATTTTTTTAATTTTATTTTTTATTTTTTTTTGAGACGGAGTGTCGCTCTGTCGCCCAGGCTGGAGTGCAGTGGCGCCGTCTGGGCTCACTGCAAGCTCTGCCTCGCGGGTTCACGCCATTCTCCTGCCTCAGCCTCCCGAGTAGCTGGGACTACAGGTGCCCGCCACCACGCCCGGCTAATTTTTTTTTTTTTTTTTTTTTTTTTTTTTTTTTTTTTTTTTTTTTTTTTGTATTTTTAGTAGAGACGGGGTTTCACCATGTTGATCAGGCTGGTCGAACTCCTGACCTCCATTGATCCACCCGCCTCAGCCTCCCAAAGTGTTGGGACGACAGGCTTGAGCCACCGCGCCTGGACATTTCCGGTAGTTTTAATGAGCCATCTGCTGCCTGAAGACAGAGTGGGAGTCTAGTTTCCCATCCCCCATCGCTGTCCATCTCTTCTCACCCTGAGCCTCTGAAGTATTCTCAGTGACTGTCAATCAGGTGTACTGCTAAGAGGCATAGTCTTCAAAAAGAACGCTTGATCCCCTGCCTGACTACATACACAAACCAAGTTACATGTGGGGACTTGTTGGCATTGGCTTTCTTACCTCCTCATAGAAGTCGCATTAGAAGTAAAAGTGGGTGGATCTTGTCAGCCCTTTAGTAACAAAACTGTGTACCTTATCACTAGTAACGAAAACACTAAGTATCTCTACCACTGGGATACCTTTGCATAGTTATGCCTTATTGCATGGTTGTGCCTCACTGGAGTCTGGCATTCGGGGCAGATGGTTAAGAGAGTCACACTTCACAGAACCACTTATAGTTCAAGGTGGTTGAGCAACTTGATGACTGTATTTGATGATTCTTATAAGTTCTATTTCTCTAAGCCCATATGATGACCATGGGGTAGCAAATGCACGCGTGGCATGATTGTATAGGCTAATATGAATGCCCTCCAGACACAAGGGTATATATTCATGGTCATGGGTGTTGGACAGCCAACGAGCAGAGGGAGTCTCCTATGGGCCCTCCTAGGGCTCAGAGTAGACACATGCCAGTTAATTCATCATCTAGTTTCTAAGTGTTTCTGACCCTCCAGGAAACTGGAAACTGTGTCACTGTTGGAAACGGTGAATAAATTGTTTCAAGTATTACAATTTGACTGAGGCTCCTTTTAAAAACTCAGTTAAGTATGTGTGCTTTTAATACATGGGTTGGTGGTGAGGGATGTCGATGTTCTTCTGGAAAGAAAGTCTTCTTAAGAATTTTGGGGGGGATTTTTTTTTTTTTTTTTGAGATGGAGTCTCACTCTGGGTGCACACGTGCATGGATTCTTTTGTATTTTGCACTGTATGTTCTCCTCCACCATGTTTTGTGACATTAAATCCCTTCCCTATCCAGGCTTTTTGGGTTTGGTTTTTCCATCACAAGTGCACAAACTGCAGCCTACAACCCAAATCCTGCCAGTATTCTAGAATCCACAAGCTAAGAATGATTTTACATCTTACTTTTGTTCTTTGTTTTTGTTTGTTTTGTTTGTTTGGTTTTGTTTTTGTTTTTTTAAAGATAGGGTCTCATTCTGTTGTCCAGGCTGGGATTGTATTTTCACTTCAGCCTTGACCTCCTGGGCTGAGACTACAAGTGCACACCACCAAACGTGGCTAATTTTTTAAGTTTTTGTAAAGATAGGATATCACTGTGTTGCTAGGCTAGTCTCCAACTCCTGGGCTCAGGAGATCCTCCCACCTCAGCCTCTTAAAGTGCTGGGATTACAGGTCTGAACCACCTTACCCAGCCTTAAAGTGTTTTTAGAAATCAAAATTTTAAAAAAAAGTTTTTCCTGTCATGTGAATATACATGAAACTTAAATGTTAGTGTCCACACATAAACATTGATGGGAAATGCAGCTATGTTGTGCACTGCAGCCTAGGTGACATGGTAAAACCTGGACTCTAATAGCTTGCACCTTGTGGTCATTCTCCCTGCTTCTGCTTTTCTTATTTGTGTGCATAGGTGCCTGTGCACACAAGCATGTATACAAAGCTTTCAGCATATCTTCTTCCATGTAAGTCTGCATGCAGAATTTTTGGTGTATTCCCAACACCCATATTGGTGCACTTTTAAATTTTTGTTCTTCAAGCTTCCTCTGAATGATCAGGTGAGCTTAACATTCTAAGAATGAGTGTAGGATAATGTGGAAGAAGCCAAAGGGGGCCTTGGGAAGAGCTCCTTCTCCAGCTCTCCTTCCTATGCCTTCACACTTCTCTTTCCTCGTGCACACAGAGGGAGATGTGGTCACTGAAACTGTCCCAAACAACAGATACAGGAACCACTGGAACTGTCTCAGGCATTTCCTCAAATTTACATTCCTATCTGTGCAACCCTTAGTTGCAAAGCCAAGGTCTTTCCAGGGATATGTACTGTAACTTGCGGTGGAAAACTGGTAAACAGAAATGAACAGTGTCTTTATCTGTGATTTTATAACAGGGATCAGCACAGGGCAGCCCTCAGGACAAATCTGGGCCGCATCTGTTTTTGTAAATAAAGTCTTATTGGATTACAGACACATCCATTTCTTTATGTACTGCCTGTGGCTGCTTTTGCACTACATTAGAGTCGAGTGGTAGTTGCAACGGAGACCACAGTGTGGCCCATGATGCTAAAAATATTTACTATGTGTTCCTTTACAAAAAAAGTTTGCTGACCCATGGTGTACGTTGTAGATAAAGTTCAAGTGCCGCAAAAGAAATAGCACTTGAATATAAAATTTTCTTTTTAATTCTCAGCAAGGCAAGGTACTTCTATAGAAGAATGGGCCTTACAGATGGAGCAGTGGTGAGCACATACCTGGACAAGGGAGGGGAAGGGGTTCTTATCCCTGATGCCCATGGCCCCTGCTGCTGTGTTGTTCCGCTATTAGCTAGGGTTAGACCACACAGACTAAACTAATCCTCATTGGCTAATTTCAAGACAGTGATGGGGTGAGTGGTTTGGTGGGAAAAAATGGTTATAACAGAGCAGCTAATTGGATTGAGTCAGGGTGGAGCAGGTAATTAGAATGAGTCAGGGTGGGGCAGGTAATTGGAATGAGTCAGGGTGGAGCAGGTGATTGAAATGAGTCCGAGTGGAACAGGTAATCGACAAAGGTGGCTTTATGAGGAAGTTAAGTTTAAAAATAGAAGACAAAGAATTGAACCTACTGACATACTGATTCCTTGAAAAGAAATTTAGAACTTGTATCTAACAATCCCTCCTTTTGCATTTCCTTACAGCTCTTTCATTTCAAACTTTTTAATATGTCTTGGCTTAGTTGTTTTGCTTGGTTTTCCAAAAGAAGAAGCTTCTCTGGATAAGGCAGAGGATAGTTAGGGGAGGTTTTAGTAAGTGTTGAGCCTCTGCACCAATCCATGCATGCATGATATGACACGGCACCCGACAAGAATAAGTATACCCATTACGGTTGTGAGGGAAGTAAGAATTAAGGATATTACCTTTTTCCATGTACCGAATCACTATTCTAGTCATTCTGTAAAGGGGTCATTTACCCCTGAGTTTTTGGCAAACACATTGGACAGAGCAGTTAGACCTTGCAATGCCTTTGTTATACTTCCATGAGGGACCATGTTGTTTGGGATGAAGGTGCAACACTGAGTTTTAATCATGATGAAAACTCCTCCTCTTTCTGCTAATGTCATGTCTAAGGCTATCCTATTTTCCCAAGCCATCTGGCTATTACCCCTTAATTGCTCAGTTATTCCCTTAACAGCATCTCTAGTGTAGTTAATAAATCGCTGTTGGTTTGTAGTAGATGTAGTCTATCCAATCTATATTTTTATTCATTGTCGCTTAGCAAAATATTGACTCAAATCCTGCAGCTATTTGATTTCAGGCTTTAAATTGACTGGTATTCCCCATGGGACCCTAATTGTGTCTAAATAGATATGAGAGTCGAAGGACCCATAAGGGGCTTCTCTCACTTTACAGTATCTTATTTTTCCTTCCTCTGGTTGATGAAATGCCAGGGTGAAAGGGATAGCCAACTGGACTAAAGCACAAGTGCCACTCTAGTTATCTGGCAGAGTGTCCAGTAAAAATCCACTACAATACCACCACACATCTGCTCAGGGACGAACAAGGGCTGACTGATTGATAAACTCTTGAAAATTCTTAAGCTCACTGCATTCTTTCAGGTCTCCAAGTAACACGAGGTTTCCTCCCTGTCTGAGAGACATGAAATGAAGTTAGTGTTGGGAGACGGAGGCTGGATGGCCCTTGGGGGCTGACCTGCAGGGTGCCAGACTTCAGGATACAGCGAGAGAGAGCTTGGCATGACTTATTACTCCAGGCTGTAGAATCCAGGAAAAGAGCTACCATACAGCCCACACCCAGTCGACTGGAGGACCACCCTAGGGGAAAGGGGACAATCTGGGCCTCTGGCCTGCCATTCACCCAAGCATAACAATTGCTGTTGTTTAACATGCAGAAGGAATATTGGATCCATCCCAACTAGGCATTTGCATCTTGGTCCTGTCTTCATTGCCAAAGTTTAAGTCTGTAAATTTTATGATAGCTATCTTGGTCTTGTCATTAGATGGAGGAGGAGCAATTTTTCTATCATGAGGGGTTTTGAAAGAAGGCTTAGAGAAATGTTCAGGTGGTGGGGGATCAAAGTAACATATTTCAAAGAATCTAACATGGTCTGCCCTTGGAATCTCAGCCCCCATACCATAAAACCGGCTTAAAGAAGGGAACCGGCTTAGGAATGGGGAAGAACTTTGAGGGTTTGAGATAATAACCTGTATAGAATTACACTGGTTTAGCTGACGGTTAGCAGGGAGGGCTGTCCCTCTAGTAAAATGAATGTATGGTTTTAGGAAATTACAAAAACTGGTTGGGGCAGTCCATTCTTGCTCTTTAATGGTCCACAGATCATTGGACCAACTATGGCATAAAAGCTCTACATGGGGGAGCAAGACTCCTGGCTGACACTGAGGCCTTACTGAAATCTCTCTGGATTAAGTGGTCCCAATACACTAATGCTCGGTCTGAGGAGAGTCAGGAGGGACAGAGGTACTTTTCTGAAGTACGGAGCTGTCTTTGACTTGGCAAGTCCCCAGGGGTATAACAAGGCAAGCATTAAATGCAATAGTTTGAGGCAAAATTTACTTGGTTATGTTAATAACTAAATGGTCCGCAATAGAGAGAGGAAAGAAGAAAGAGAAATAGCATAGATGAAAGGGTTAAATTTTTCTTAGCTTTAGTTTGGTAGGGTTTTCCCCTGGGACTACACCCCACGACTCTGGAGGGGGTGGCGCTTTCTTGACTCAGGTGTGATGAATCCATCCCCTTCCACTGTATGAACAGGAGTCTCCGTGGTTAGCAGCACAAAGTAGGTTCCTTCCCAGGCTGGCTGGGGTTTTCCTTCTTTCCACCCTTTGATGAGAATGTGATCCTCAGGCTGGTGCTGGTTTACCAGAAATTCTAGGAGTGGTACCTGTGCTAAAAGACTTTAGTTTTCAGGGAAAGGAAAGTGGAAGATAAACTAAGTATGTAATTTCTAAGAGATTGACCTTTTGTTTTAAATGTGGGGACATCAGCAGTGGGCTTTATAGTCCTTGGTGCCTTCTTACTGAGAAATTTCCTTTAGCGCCTATTTTTATCCTACCCCTTTACCTTTCAGTTCTCTTTTCCTCTGTGCCATTTTGTTTCTCTCCTACCTTAAGCATTTCACAGCTAATGGTTGTTACCTTGGTAATGTTAAATACGAATTCTGAATTCTAAATTTATCTTCAAAGAATATGTCAATGTGTTTAATTCTTTGCCTTCTACTTTTAAACTTAACTTCCATGTAATGCAACCTTTTCCAATTACCTGCTCCACCCTGACTCATTCTCCACCCTAACTCATTCTCCATCCTGACTCATTCTGATTACCTGCTCCACCCTGACTAATTTCATAGACATTTTTCCCACCAAATCACTCATCCCATCATTCTCTTTAAATTAGTCAACCAGAACTAGTTTAACCTGTGCGGTCTAACCCTAGCCAAGAGGGGAATGACACGGCCGGAGGCTATGGGTGTCAGGGATAAGAACCCCTTCCCCTCCCTTGTCCAGGTGTGCGCTCACCATTGCTCCATCTGTAAGGGTGCACCCTTCTATAGAAGTAACTTGCCTTGCTGAGAATTAAAAAGAAAATCTCACATTTGAGTGCTATTTCTTTTGCAGCACCGAAACTTTATAATAATAACATGATTGTGAGGTCCTCCAGCATGTTCTGTGGTGACCAGTGACTCCTATGAGCCATCAGTAGAAATCATTGTCCTCTTCCCTGACAAGAATCTCTGAAACTATTGTTATCCATAACCATGAGAATACATTTTCTCTGAAATACATAGCTGATATATTTTGGGTTGTTCAAGCCCAGTGACTGTATCTTATTCATGTTATTGCCCAAAGCCATGTAGTAACCCCTCAAAACCTAACTACTTAATGGAGTGCCTTTGTTTTTTCATTGAGACCCAGTGGAGGGAATCCACCATCCCAGAGTGTCATTTCCTTTTCCACCTTTTCCCAGCAGGAACCTTTAAAAGCTCTCTCCATTGGAACACCTTAGAGGACATCCCATTTCTGAGACAGAAACATAGCTGATCTCCCTTACTATCCTGCAATTAACTGCTTGTTCCAGACATGACAAATGACTCTCATTTCCTTTGAGCAGTCAGAAGCAGATTTACGCATTTCCCTTTCTGTTTTCATCCTCTTATCTTGGCTTCCAGGTAAGTGGCCAAAGCTTTGTTTTTGAGAAGAATGATTTGGTTTTCCTCTCTCAGGTGTAAGCTGGGCCTGGACCACTCCATCCCCCACTGTGGTACCAGGTACCTGCCCCTGCTGCTGGTCCTCATGGTCAACCCCATCCTGTTCAGAAAGACACTGATTGCAAGTAAATAGTAGCGAGGCTCTCTGGGTACACAGCCACTGGGAGTGGCTATGCCTTGGGCTCAGACAGTGACATGTCCTCCTGGAATTATCTGAAACCACTGACTTCATTCATCGTCCTTCAGAGACATCAACAGAATGCAGCTGCAAAAAGCAAGCAGGTTCAATAAATAAAATGTAAATGTGCAGCCCTCTGCCAGCACAAGTTCTGTGCCATTGCTTGTTAGCTCAGCACCAGGACTAAGTGACTTTTCATTTCAGTGCTGGGACCCTCCTGGGTTTGCTGCAGGACTGCCATTGGAGCTCTGTGGAGGTGTGTGAGGAACAGGAGAGGAGAGAAAAGAGGGAAGTCCAAAACTGAGTGAGGACTGAAGAGGCTCTAGTCCATAATGCATTTAGCTGATGTCTTTTCTCAGGAAAGAAAACAGGAAGCAGAGCATAGCAAATGAGTCAAGGGCAATGGTTAGAAAAGGATAAGAGGAATGGAGTCCTTAACAACATGCTTGGAAAAGCCTCCTGGGCTGTGGCTGGGGACGTGCAGTCCAGCCCCTACTTCTTCCTCTAGGAAATGTGTCCTGGAGTGAGCCGCCCACCTCCTCATGTTAGCAGTGGTGAATCCACACAGGTCTGAAAGATCCTCACTTCTTGCCTCCTTAAAAGAAAGAATTCCGCTGAGAGGCATAAGGGAGAGTGACAGACTGAGCCATGTTTCAGAGCAAGAGGGAAAGTTTATTAAAAAGCTTTAGAAGAGGAATGAAAGGGAGTTAAGTACACTTGGAAGAGGGCCAAGCAGGCAACTTGAGAGAGTCAAGTGCACTGTTTAGCCCTTGATATCGGATCTTATATGTTGCCACGGTTTCTGGGGTCTTGCATCCCTTCTTCCATGATTATTCTCTTGGGGCAGGCTGTCTGCATGCAACAGTGGCCTGCTACTATTTGGGAGGGGCCACATGTGCAGTGTTTCCTGGAGTTTTGTGCATGCTCACCAGCTCAGTGTTCCTACAGGAAGGTCATATGCCAGAATGATTCTTCCATCTTGCCTCATATTGTGCATACTTGAGCCCACTTTCCCAACCCCTGAGATTTTATGGGGAAGCTGCTGATCGACAGTTTCCAGTATTTCTATTTGGAGACTGCCTTCTGCTGGTAGCAGCTGCAACCAATAATTATTTTAGAGAGACAGTTTACCAACCACCTGAGAATAACTTAATGGTCGCCTCACATTCCTGGGGACAGAGACCTTTTCCTGTCATACTCATATGTGTCTGAAAACCTACTGTAACAATCAAGAGATGCGAAAAATCTCTCAGAGGTATTGGAATTAGAAGAAGAAAGCTTGCTTTAACTGAGAGGTCCTTTGAATATCATCTGTTGACTGTAGAACTTTTTTTTTTTCTTTTTCCTTTCAAAATAGCATCTCACTCTGTTGCCCAGGCTGGAATGCAGTGGGACAACCATAGCTCATGGCAGCCTCCACCTCCTGGGCCCAGTTCATGCTCCCACCTCAGCCTCCCAAGTAGCTGAGATTATAGGCATGTACCACCACACCTGGCTAATTTTTGTATATACTTTTTTTGTAGACATAGGCTCTTGCCATGTTTCTTAGGCTAGTTTCAAACTCGTGGGTTCAAGCAAGCCTTCCACCTTGACCTCCCAAAGTGCTAGAATTACAGGCTTGAGTCACTGTGCCAGGCCTGATTGTACAAGTTTTTAAAAACATTGTTTTATCCAGGCGCTGTGGCTCATGCCTGTAATTCCAGCACTTCTGGGAGGCCAAAGTGGGTGGATCACATGAGGCTAGGAGTTTGAGACCAGCCTGGACAAGATAGTACAACTCTGTCTCTACTAAAAACACAAAAATTAGCCAGGCCTGGAGGTGCATGTTTGTAATCTCAGCTACTTGGGAGGCTGACTCACAACAATCACTTGAACCCTAGAGGCAGAAGTTGCAGTGAGTAAAGAAGCCAAGACTATGCCTGGGGAACAGAGTGAGACCATGTGAAACAACAACAACAAAAACAATTGTTTAAAGTTCCCTATCACTAGTCATAAAAAATTACTGTGTTTCTTTGGACTAACCTCCTTGTACATACATTTAAATATAGTATACTAAATACACCTTATTTAAAAAAACAAAATCTCAGTTATTCAAACTCATCAAATAAAATGAAATGACTTATATATGCTAAGATGTTAACAGTGGTTGTCTCTGGGTGGAGGGACTATGAGTCATTCATACTTCTCTGAAGTTTTTTATATTTCCTGACTTTTCTATAAGGCAAAATTATTTTCCACATTTTAATAAGTATGAATTATTTTTATAATAGAGAAAATGAAACTTTAACAATATAATTTCTGGACTAGAAAATTCAAATAATAAATACTTCTAAAAAATAATAAAAAGAGCCACCATATGACACCCCAGCCCAGAGTCTGTTTGAAAAGAACCGCAGAAATCACACACAAGTTTGCTTGAATCCATGACATCCTCATAAACAGTGGGTGACCTGGTGAGAATCAAGTCTTTTTTTTTTTTTTTTTTTTTTTTTTTTGAGACAGAGTCTGGCTCTGTCGCCCAGGCTGGAATGCAGTGGCTCGATCTGGGCTCAGTGCAAGCTCTGCCTCCCGGATTCACGCCATTCTCCCGCCTTAGCCTAGTGAGTAGCTGGGACTACAGGCGCCTGCCACCACACCTGGCTAATTTTTTGTATTTTTAGTAGAGAAGGGGTTTCACTGTGTTAGCCAGCATGGTCTCAATCTCCTGACCTCGTGATCCGCCCGCCTCGGCCTCCCAAAGTGCTGGGATTACAGGCGTGAACCCAATGTGCCTGGCCAGAATCAAGTCTTTTTGATGTGCCACCAGCCCCCTCTAGCAGGAATGCTGCTCCAGAACTGCAAGGCTTCTTTAGAAGTTTTCCCAGCTGGTGTCTTGGCTCCAGGAAAGGCAGGTTTACCACCCTAGCAAAACCAGCTCTCCACCATCCTTGTCAGCCACCCAGACTCTCCTCAAAATCTGGCTGTGTCATCCATGGCCAGCCTCCCCCACTGCTCAATCTCTTTACCCACTGTTTGAGCAGCTCATCACACTTTCTCTGAGTTAACTCAGACCAAGATTCCTCCAGATTCACCTTAATCCAACCCTGGGAGGAAGATCTGAGTGCCATGTTCTCCCACAGCCCATAGTGCATGCGTATGTTTCAGAGACACAACAGTATTGCAGTTGCCTTTTTTTTGAGGTAGGATCTCACTGTTGCCTAGGCTGGAGTGAAGTGGTGTCGTTATGGTTCATTGCAGCCTTGAACTCCTAGGTTCAAGCAATCCTTCCACTTCAGCTTGCCAAGTTACTGGGACCACAGGTGTACACTGCTACAACTGGCTTGTTTTAAAATTTTTATCATAGAGATGGGGTCTTTCTGTATTTCCCAGGCTGGTCCTGCATTTCTGGCCTCAAGCGATCTTCCTGTTTCAGCCTCCTAAAGCACTAGTTAGAGGTGTGAACCACACTTGCCTTCTTGGTAAAAGGGAATATTGTTATTGCCTTAAAGTGGCAGGGCCAAGCCTGGCTCAGGCTTTCTTAGTTCTTTACAACCACATCTCTCATAGTGCCACAACTTCTGACTGCCTCTTTTCCATATAACTCTCATGTCCTTTTTTTCCCCTAAAATATTCTCCCAAACTCTGCATGTATCTCTTTTAAAATTGCGCTTGCTACTACCCTTCTTTGTACTCATATCTTAATGAGTGCTCCAAAGTAGTAGTGCTGCATCCCATTGCTGTCAGGCACTTAACATGACTGTACTGACCCATTCCCCATATTGATTGAGCACCCTCTATATACCAGGTGTTATCTGGGGCATCGGGTACAGTCACTATGACACATTCCCTGTCCACTGAGACTCTCCACTGTAGTGGCAGAGACAGAGAATGAAAAACACAAATAATGATATGATATTCCATCCAGATAGTGGGAAGTGCTGTGAAGAAAAATCAGGGACGGTTGGGAGCATGATTTTAGAGAGGTTGTCCCAGAGTCTCCCTGAGCATGAGGTAACATTAGCATTGAGACCCGAATGAAGTGTAGGAGCCACAAGAAAATCAGAAGAGCCTTACAGACAGAAAAATAGAGTTGCAGAGGCCCAGTGGCAGGACCAAGCCTGGAGTGGGAGGGAGAGAAGCAGTGTGCCTAAGGGTGTGAGGAAACAGAGAGGGACTCATAGGAGGTTGTGATTGTCAGCAAGCCCCAAGGGTGGAGGGCTTTGGAGGCTCTTTGGAGGCTTTTTGGAGTCATTTGCCCTGTCTGTGGTTTGAAAGGCCACGGTCCTTCATGTTTTCCACTTCTGTATTCCCCACACACAGCTTGCAACCTGGGATGGAGCAAGTATTCTAGTATATTTGGGGATTGGAAGAATAATTCTGACAGTGGTTTCAAAGGGTCTAACAGAAAGAAGATGTATTGCTGGAATGATGACCAATGCCCAAGATTATTCTTTTGATGGGATTCACATTAGCTCTCACACTGCTGACTGATGCTCACATTTTTTTCCTTTTGTTCTGTATCCTTTTTAAACCATGTCATATTCTGGAAGAACAACATGGGGAAATTGATTAATAAATGAAACAGGAACTAAAGGAAAATGATAATGAAATAGAAAGCCAGCTAGAATTAGCCCCAGATAACTATTTAAAATGGATGGTAGTTTGGCTTTGAGCTTCTTAGCAGGGGAGTAAAGAGAAAAACGTGAACAATTATTAGACTCTTAATTATTTTCTAGAAAATACTGCATGCGAGAGCAAAACCATCCTGAAATCCACACCTGATAAAAATGTCTCATGAAGGAAATGCTGAGCACATTGGGACAAATACATTCCTGTATTTACAAAAACATTATTTGTCACTTTATCATCTTATGTAGGCTCATGATCAGAATGAGCTCAATTTCGCAAAGGGTTACCAGGCATGTAGTACTGTGTATTTAAATGAGGCTGGATGTGTATCCAATTTGGGACTTGAGATGACAGTTTTCCATGAGTAGACGCTGATGGGGAGGAGCTGCTTGCTATAAACATGTGCCATTGCCCATGAAAAGACATTGGGAGGTGGTGTCGTTTTTCACAGTTGTGGTCTCCCTCCCTTCCAGCACTTCCTGGAGTTGAGTGTAGGTAGCCAGCCAACCATAGGGTCCCTGTTGCCTGAGTTACCATCCCTAGTACAAGCTGTACCAGCTGTCACAATAGCGCTCTCTGCTCCTAAATTAGAGAGCACACGTCCTGGGTCTCTAAAACTTTCCTAAACCAACAGTTTTTTTGCCTGCACATCTGTGCCACGATCAGCCATTAACTGGCCTAGAAAATTCTGTAGGACTTGTTTCATCTATTGTAATGATTTAATAAAATGTAGATGGAAAGATGGTGTAGGTTTTTTTTTCTCATAGATAAAATGAATGCTGCAATTTTGACCAAAGTTGGCACATGAAAAACTCAGTGCAGTCAGTACTGAGAGCATTTTCTGAAGCTGAGGACAAACTGGCAAAGACATGTACACTCACAATTTTTGTTTTTTCCTCTTCAGGTTCTGATGCCAGCACATTTGAAATCCATACTGCAAGTGAATCCTGCAACAAAAATAAGGGTGACCCTGCTTGCCAAACCCACAGAAACCCGTGAAGTGGATGTGCCAAGGGTCCAACCCCCATATTGCTCACTCTTCTATTGTCATTCTTTAGAACTTTGTTCTCACTTTTTCATCACTGCACTGCCAAAGTGTAGCAGCCCCCAGACATTGCCCTCATCACCAGTTACATGTTCTTCTCGAAGAGCTTCTAGGATAAGAGAAATGTTTCATGCACATGCATGTGGTAATGGAAGAGCCCCCTCCGGACCACTCTGCTGCTTCTCTAGCCTATTAGTTGTCACTAGGAAGTTTTCTGAGGCTGGCTATAAAGCTGAGTGCAAGATCCATGTCCTTGGGAAAGTAGTTAAATAAAGTAATTGTGACTGAACTCTCAGCCTCACTTGAATGCTGTCTTAACAACTGTTGTAGCCAAAGAAAATATATGCATAGCTTAATACTAAGGATGAGTTTTGAGAATTGTGTCATTATGTGATATATAATGTTGTATGATACCACACAGTGTACTTACACAAACCTAGATGGCACAGTCTACAGCACAACTAGGCTAGATGGTAGTGCCTATTTCTCCTAGGCTGCAAACCTGACTGTACTGAATGAAACATGTGACTGTACTGAATACTGTCAGCAACTGTAACACAATGGTATTTGTATATCAAAACATAGAAAAAGTGCAGTAAACATGTGTTTTCTAGAGCAGATGCCCTCGACTAAGCTTACTGATGTCGCCAAACAGCAGCAAGGTAGAGAAGCAGCAAGATAAATAGGGAACCAGGGACCCAGTGGAGCAACAGCAAAGCCTGGGCTGCTAACACCCACTAGAGGGCAAAGAAGGGAGAGTGGCTTTCTTTTTTTTGAGACAAGATATTGCTTCATTGCCCAGGCTGGAGTACAGTGGTGAGATCTTGGCTCACTGCAGCTTCTGCTTCCCAGTTTCAAGCTATTCACCTGCCTCAACCTCCCGAGTAGCTGGGACTACAGGCATACACCACTATGTCTGGCTACTTTTTGTATGTTTTGTACAAATGAGTTTTTGCCATGTTGGTCAGGCTGGTCTCCAACTCCTGATCTCAGGTGATGTGCCCACCTTGACCTCCCAAAGTGCTGCGATTACATGCATGAGCCACCTTGCTCAGCTGGGAGTGTATCTTTCATCATGAATTTAGCCTTTTGGTCCCAATGCTGTCCTGAATAACAACATAGTCTAACTGGAACCTGATTAATGCCCAGAAAATTGCCTGTGTTCTCATCTTTCCATCAGTTAAGGAAAGGAACTTCAAAAAGTCCATTAAAAAAATAGAATAAAAATGGAAATAAAAAATAGAAACTTCATTTCTCAACATAAGCTCATCAAGTTCAACACATTATGTAAACGATAGCAGCCATTTAATCCAACCCTAAAGAACTGAAGGTCCTCAGCACTTAACCATGTCAATGCAGTCTTTTCTACACTAACAACTGAAAAAAAAATACAAAAAAGATGCCCCTTAAAGATTAAGAAACAAGAGAAGTCAGAAGGAACCAAATCAGGACTGTACGGTGGATGCCCAATGATTTCCCATGGAAACTTTTGCAAGACTGCCCTTGTTTGATGAGATTAATGAGCAGGAACCTTGTTGTGCTGGAAAAGGACACCCTGGTGAAACTTCTCCTGGGCATTTTTCTGCTAAAGCTTTGACATTCTCAAAACCATTTTCATATAAGCAGATGCTATCATTCTTTGGCCCTCCAGAAAATCAGCAAGGAAAATGCCCTAAGCATGAAAAAAAAAAAAGAAAAGAAAGAAAGAAAACTGTTGTCATGACCTACTGACCACTCTACTTATGCTTTCACTTGGTAGCCATTCCTTTGATTGTGCTTTGCCTTCAGGATTGTATTGATAAAGCTGTGTTTGGTCTCCTGTTACAATTCTTTGTAGAAAGCCCTCAGGATCTTCATCCCACTTGTTTCAAATTTCCACTGAAAGCTTAACTCTTGTCTGCAACTAATGTGGGCACAACAGTTTTGGAACCTGGGTGTAAAGTTTACTCAACTTGGATGTTCCAGTCAGATTGTGTAAGTTGAACCAGTTGAGATGTCTGTGGTGCTAGCTGTTGTTTCTGCTGTTAATCACTGTTCCTCATCAATTAGGGCATGAACAAGAATTTGTTTCTTACAAATTGATGTGCATGGTCTGCCACTGCAGGCTTCATCTTCAATATCATCATTCCTTCTTAAAACAAGTTATCCATTTGTAAACTGCTTATCTCTTTGGGACACTGTGCTCATAAACTTTTTATAAAACATCAATGGGCGGGGCGCAGTGGCTCATGCCTGTAATCCCAGCACTTTGGGAGGCCGAGGCGGGCGGATCACGAGGTCAGGAGATTGAGACCATCCTGGCTAACATGGTGAAACCCCGTCTCTACTAAAAATACAAAAAATTAGCCGGGCGTGGTAGCGGGCGCCTGTAGTCCCAGCTACTCGGGAGGCTGAGGCAGGAGAATGGCGTGAACCCGGGAGGCGGAGCTTGCAGTGAGCCGAGATCGCGCCACTGCACTCCACTCCAGCCTGGGCAACAGAGCGAGACTCCGTCTCAAAAAAAAAAAAAAAAAAAAAAAAAAAATCAATGATTTCACAATTCTTCCCCCCAGACTTCACCATAAATTTGATGTTATTGTTTCAATTTTAACAAAATGTTGCTCTGCTTTAATCAAACTGATGTCTCACACTTTATAGTGCTTCAAACTAGATACTATTCAAACATGTTGTAACAAGTTAGCATGAGCTTATTTTGATGAAAAAAGTGTTGTGAAATCCACTGCTTTTTCATAATACGTATTTTTTGAACTTTTTGAAGTTCCCTTGTGTGTATGTATAGTATTATTGTTTTACATTTTACAAAAATGTTGCAATATGCATGGGGATTATAAACCACCAGTAGGTATACAGAAAAGCAAGACAGAATATTTTCTCAGGATACTGCAGACAGCTCTGCCATGTGACACCTCCCTTTGTATCAGGAATATCGAGCGCAGGAAGGTTCTTCATGTGTACTTCTGGAGTCACAGGGTTGCAGATGGATTCTGAGCACACTATAAGGTAGTGCCTGCCCAGGGCTGCCCCGACTCTCTCCATAACTGTTCCTTCACCCTCCTAAGGGTCAGCCTGGGCTAGACTTCACACACCTTGACCAAAAGTATCAAGGAAATGTGAACACGTTTTAGATTTTCTAGGGAAATGTGCATCCTTCATCTCAGTAGGGGCATTCTGTCTCCACTCCCCTGAGCTCCCAACATCAGAAGGCCTTCCTCTATTTGGGGATATCTTCCTACCTGATGAGGCACAGCCCTACCCCCCAGTTCAAAAGCAAAGAGGCTTTTATAGCCTCCCTTGCAGCTAGAGCAAGGCATGTGACCTGGCAGAGCCAATTAGGCACCTCTCTCAAGTTACCAGCTCACATCCAAGGGAATGAGCTGCAGAAAAGCACTTCTGGAGAGGCCATGGCAGTAGGCAAGCCCAATCTGGGAGGCAGCATTGAGTGTGCCTCCAGAGCCAGTCCAGCCTTCAGGGTGTGGGCAACACCCACTGCCATATCTGTGATCTTCATGAGCCCAGTGTTGCAGCCTGCTTTTGGCAGTTCTTGTCTGTGTGCCCTCTGAGCCTCATTCTCGAATTTCTCAAAGCTTGCCAGTATCAGGCCCATTTATTCCTTTGGGCTTACATTAGCCAGAGTCGGATTTTGAAGCTCTCCAACAAGAATGCTGATAACCGATTATTCAGCCAAGATGATGACTCCCAGTTGAGACACCAAGCATTACCAGCTGATACTCATGCATGTGGCTTTGACCTGATGAGCACAGCTAAGTGAAAGGGTGACTGGATGCCTTGTCAAGGTGACTTGACAGGAACTGGGCCAAGCCTACGTACGGGGGATGGAAAAATGATCATCAGGATGTGTATTAGGGCAACACAGGAAATGAGGAGACAATTGGGCAAACACATGAAAAGATGAGATGATGGCCAGTCTTGGTTCTGAGTGACTTCCCTATAAGACTGTTTGCTGCAGAGAATTTGGCTTGTTTTGTTATTACTGTTTTGAAGATGGCAAGTGCTCAAGTCACGTTTTGAAGATGGCAGGTGCTCGAGTACCTTGGGGGTGCTACAGGAATGACGGAGTGGAGAGAAAGTAATGGTGATGATTGCAGGAAAGTTCTTGAAGAGGTATGAGGGAACTGGAATGTACAGCAAGAAGTGTAGGTTGGCCTGTGAGAAGGAGGTGACAACAGAGGTGTAGCTTGGAGTGAAGATGACTGTTCCATCAGAGGGATTGTATTTGATTTTAGTTTACTGCCTAGTTTATCTGCCTCAACATAAAAAAAGTGTTTTGCTTTGTTTGGCAGGATCTCACTCTGTCACTTAGGATTAAGGAAAGTGGTGGTCTTGTCATGGGTCACTGCAGGCAGCCTCAACCTCCTGGGCTTAATGATCCTCTCACCTCAGCCTCCCAAGCTGCTGAGATCACAGGCACTCGACACCATGCCTGAGTAATTTTTTTTGTAGAGATGTGGTCTCACTATGTTGCCTAGGCTAAAAAACTTTCTTATAGTCTACTCATTTCACCCCATTTCAAAGTGAGATTATCATCATCATCATGTGCAGATATTGCTACAGAAGAGAGCATACTCCCACCTGTTTACTTCCTGCAGAGTGTCTCTAAATAAGTATCTTTTTCATGAGGATATAACTATTCCTAACAAAAGCCCCGTTCTACAGAGAATTCACCTCACATTCTACCTGAAGGTTGCTCCTATAAATATCCTTCATTTCTGTCCCTGCTGTTCCCTCTCTCTGTTCTCCGGAAGGGAATGATAACCTCTTTTTGCTTTGCTTAACATGCCTTGGATGAGACACTCCAGAGACAAAGAACCCAGACTGGAAAGAGTGTTTGTTAAGCAAACTATTTGTTTCTTAGCTACCTATGACCTGGAAGCCCCCTCCCTGCTTCACCTGTGCTTCAAGTTGTCCCACCTTTTCTGGACTGAACCACTGTTCATCTTACACATGTTGGTTGATGTCTCATGTCTCCCTAGAATGTATAAAACCAAAGTGTGCTCTGATGACCTTGGACAAATGTTATCAGGACCTCCTGAGGCTGCCACAGGCATGCATCCTCAACCTTGGCAAAATAAACTTTCTGAATTAACTGAGACTGAGGCCTGTCTCAGATATGCGGGTTCTCAGATCTTTCCCAGGGAACCACCCATAAAAGCCTCTGCACCCCCAGCCATTTGCTTTGTCCTTGTGTGGAACAAGCAAAATTAGAGGGAAATGACTGACTGACTCACCTGCACAGTGAAACCTTAGAGTAAGCCATGTCTTCACCTCCTAGAATCTACTGCCTCCTTCATAGAATGCAGATGGCAATCAATATCCATTAATTAATTACATTATATAACAGCCACCTATTAAACTGGCATAAACAGAGACATGCACAGAGCAAATGTCAGTAAATGTTTGCCACATATTGGTCTGCACTGTGCAGAAGTCCATGCCGTAAGTTGCCCCATCCTGTAACTTTAGGTTCTTCAAATAACTCATGGCTAATTTGGGAACCCAACCAACCATCCCGCTGAGAGAACATTCATTTGCTTTAACTTTTCCCAATAGGTAGCCTAAATAAAATAGTGAAAAGGAAACACACTAAAAAGCCTACCTTTCAGCCAGAGGCTGCTGTCAACACCACATCACTGCATTCCGCCCCCTGCTCTCTATCTCCCACAGCAATCCTGGATAGAGGTATGCAAAGTATTTCCTTCTGGAGAAAATACAGAACTCTGTCTTCATTCACTGGTGTCAACATGGGCCTAAGAGCTCCAGAGGGAGAGGAAGAAAGCACACCCACCAAGTTCTTCGGTATCAAAATAGAGCAATTTATTCATGATGCCAAATATGATCTGTTGATTCTGTCTTGAAACAAATGAGCTACAGCACACAAGGTGATTTTCTTTTCCCAAAGGGTGTAAGGGTGAGATGGTGGGGGGAGTGAAATGGGTTGATGTCATCTGAACAGAATCTGAAAAATGTGGACAGAGAACATGTCCGGCTGTATATCTGACACACAATGCACAACTTCACTGATTGCCAGAATGAACATTTCTGCATTTGACAAGAAATATAAGATTGGTTTTTGTTAAATGATGGAAAAAAAGGTTAACAAACAGAAAATGAGTAACAAGCAGACCCTTACATTTGACAAAGTGCACTTCACTTGGCTCCATGACCTATTTCTTAAGAAGACAAAAGTCATGTCCTACATTGTCATGAGGGGTCAGAGGGTTTCAGCCTGTAATGTCCTACCCTTTTGGTCCCCCTTGGACAAGGTGTGTCATGTCTGCCTTCAAGGTCAAATTTGGTCTCTATGACTTAGGCATTCCTCACTGTGTTTTAAGAGCTGTAAACAACATTGAACAATAGCATTCCGCTCAGGCCATTCCTTGGTTACAGGGATGGCTCTACTAACATTCGAGCAGCACACAGGGTGAGGAGTGATGTGCAAACACTGGAGGCTCTGGAAACAGCTGTCCATGGTGTTGTTCTGATGAGAACTGGGGTAGATGTGGAAGATGCTAGCTGCATTCTCACGCTTGGTCCTGCATGCAGCCACAGGAAGGACCTCTCTGGCCTCAGGCTAGAGAAGCCAGTGATGGAGCCTGGGGTCCAAGGCCTCCCAAACCAGGCTTCTACCTAACAATTCATCCAGACTAAAGCCAATCCTTGGAAGAGACCCTGGCTACTGACCTTCATGTGAAGATTGTCTAGTGAATCGCTTGCAACACATCCCACCATTACTATCGCAGAGTTGTTTCTGGTTTGTCAAGCCTAAGTCATGTCCTGATGACAGGCTGACCTCTGACAGCTGATGCTCTGCAGAGATGGATGTATTTTTATTTGGGAGGCATAAAGACGGTGTCATTTGGTCCTTGACAAATCATACCCTAACCCCAATGAGTCCCCAGGAGGGGAAATCATCACCTCATCTGTGGATACTAGCTCCTTCAAAGATGGGTGTTGTGAAACCACTACATCACTGTGGCCTGCTTTGCTAACTGTTTTGGAAATACAGCCCAAATAAGATACTCACCTCGGAACCAGATATTTTGGTCTTCTAAGGCTTGAATAATTCACATATCCAAGCAAAGGCCAATCAATGATCTAGAATGATCAACAGACTCTGGCTTTTGTAGGGGTTGTGGTGAATTCCAAGTTCCATAGGAAGCCCTGGCCCTTCCCTGATGTCTGATTTTTGGCTCTGCAGATGGACACCACCCTCACAATAACACCCTGTCTCACTCCTGGAACACACACAGCAGACTGCAACACTGCCAGTGAAGCAGCAGCCCCCACAGGCCAGGCTAACTTCCTCAGCCCTTCTTCTGCCCATAGGAAAAACAAATGGGAGAAGAGGCCTTTGTCTTTGATACCTTTTCCCCCTTGCTAATTAAAAAAATAAGTCAGTGTTGGGTTATGACAATAAGAGGACAAATGTCACCTGATACAATGAAATGAAGCCCTTCAAGGAACACCATTTTTAATTTTCTTTAAAAAAAAGTACGAAGATTCATTAAAAAAAAAAAAAAAATATATATATATATATGTCCTAATCTTGATGAGAGAAAGAAATTATAAAGACGGCAGAAAGTGTTAGTGTCGTTCTAAGTCAATATTTCCCTTCAAGGACTAAAATCTTCCTTCCACATTCATTTTTGTCATCGTTAGACCAAGTGACATGCAGGAGCCTCTGCAATTACTAGCCAAGCCAGCTCTTGGAGAAATGATCATCACTCATAACATGGCTGTGGCAAAGATGTAGCCAACAGGCCAAATCCAGCCAAGCTGTCAGTTTCTAGGGCTTCTGCAGTACCTTTTTGTTCTGCCAACACTCCCTTGAGGCTAGAGAGCATGTGGTCCTTCACTGCTTTCCTGACAGCTGCCAAAGTATGCACACACTGAAAGATGCAAGGTTCTTCTTCCAACTGGCATGGCTGGGACCTCCCTCACTGGCTACAGAGCAATCTCACTGCTGACCCCTAGGGGTAACCCTTGTCCACCTGGAGTTTTCCGACCACCTTTCCTGAGGCTGAGGGGAAAGCCAGGGAATCCTTCAAGCCCCAACTGTGGCTTCTTCAGTTCTTTTTAAAACATAAATCAAACAAAGCTCTTTCTGTCTGATGGCCATTTTAGGATTTTAAAATCACTTTAACATGAATTTTTTTTTCCTAAAAGTATTCCAGGCTCTTTTCTCTTATAAGTCATTCTTTTTCTTCTGTTAAAATGTCCCCTGTCCTACCTTCTACATAAAGCACTTATTATGCACCAGTGTGTCCTTGACACCTAAGATCTGAAGCAACCATGAGAAAGGTACAGAGGGAAGGAGGGAAGGGGGAGAGAGGAAGGGGGAGAGAGAGATAGCGTGAGAGAGCAAGGGAAGGGCAGGATGGGAGAGGGCAGAAGGGGGAAAGCTGTCCATTGGAGATTTTGTCTTCACGTCCATGTGGCTGCATCTCTTGAGGGTGCACTGAAAAACCAGACCTCATCGAAAGGTGGAAGGGGGGCAGGGAGCAACAGAGGAAAAAGACAGGAAACGCAAAACAGTTTCCATCTCAGATATAAGAAGGCCCCAGATGACAGAATTCCAACTGATAGAAAAACCAGCCAACAAAGAAGATGCTGGAAAACAGAAGTGTTGGGATTACAAACTTGCACATCTTATTGGTATACAAACTGGTCTTTGCACATCCTTTGGGAGAGCAATGGCGCTGTCCAGATTGTTAAGGAAAACAAACCAGAAAACACCCCAAGGAAGAGGGCTGGTGTTGTTGTTGTTTTTTTTTAATTCCCTGTTTGATCAGAAGCATTTGCTTCTCTTTTTTTGGCACAACTTTTAAAATTTCTTTCTGACCAGCCATCACAGAGCCTCTTCCATCACCTCGAGCTGCTGACTTGCTGCTTCCTGGGCTAAATGTCCTCGGTGGAAACCATTCTCTCCCCGTTTAATAGGACTGTTCATTTGCTTCTGTTTTTGTTTGCTTTTTAAAACTTCTTGAGGCCAGGCATGGTGGCTCACACCTGTAATCCCACATTTTGGCAGGCCAAGGCAGGTGGATCACCTGAGGTCAGGAGTTCGAGACCAGCCTAACCAACATGGTAAAACCCCGTCTCTACTAAAAATACAAAATTAGCTGGGCGTCATGTCCGCAAGCCTGTAATCCCAGCTACTTGGGAGGCTGAGGCAGGAGAATCACTTGAACCCAAGAGGCAGAAGATGCACTGAGCCAAGATCACACCACTGCACTCTAGTCTGGGCAACAAGAGCAAAACTCCAACTCAAAAAAAAACAACAAACTTCTTGATAAAGATTATGAAAAAATATACACTCCTGTGGCCTGGGAGAAGTTGGTTTCAGAATATACTGTAACACAAGTCAAGTTCACAAATTTTGGAGCTGATAGAATTGTGTTTGAACAGAGCTGCAACCCCATGCATTCAAGGCAGGTCATTAGAATTCTTTTCTTTTTTTCTATATTTTGTGTTTACTTTCGCAGATCCAGAACACACACCTGGAAGGAAAGACAAAGTACTTGTCATCTTCAGAAATAACCCAAAGATGCCTTTAGAGTGAGAGGTCGGCAAACTACGGCCCTCATGCCCAGTCTAGGTCTCCACCAATTTTTGTGAGTAAAGTTTCATTGGAACATCATTATGAAGGATCAGAGAAGCTCTCATAACAGACTGGCATATGCACATTGGACCAATCAAACCAAAGCAAACAGCACATAGCAGAAAGGCCAGGTTAAGAACAATTCTAGGAATTAACACAGTGGGAGAGACAATTGGCAGGGGTCCCAAAACAGACACCTGCAACTGTGGGGCAGATGGCAACACAAGCCCAAATACATGATCTCTGATGATATTTGGGGGCTACACTGATGCCTGGACAGTCAGCCAGACTGCTGTTGCCTCAGAGGTAAAGGCAATCTCAAGTCCAGGGGCAAATAAAAAATCCAGATGCCCCATGGGAGAAGAAGAGTGCCCAGGAGACCTGCTGGATGGCCACCAGAGGCCCAGACTTCTCAGCCTCAGCATGGATGAAAACTGGGACTGCCCTGTTCACGGTAGGAGTTTTAGTAGCATCACTGAGCTCTGCCCACAGGATGCCAGTGGCATCCCCAACTAAGCAGTCATGTACCACATAATGACCATTCCATCAACATACCTCACAGAACACAGTAGTCCCATAAGATTATTATATCATATTTCTGCTGAATGTTTTCTGTTTAGATAGGTCTAGATGCACAAATGCTTATCATTGCATTACAGTTGCCTATAGTATTCAGTACAGTCACCTGCTGTTCAGGTATGTAGCCTGGGAGCAACAGGCTTTACCGTACAACCTAGGTGTGTATAGGTCTTATCATTTAGGATTGAGTCAGTTTACTCCATGATGTTCAGACAAAGATAAAAGCACCTAACGATGCATTTCTCAAAACACACTCCCATCATTACACAACACATGACTACAGTGACAACTTAAAATTCCTCCACATATTGTCTAATGTCCTCAGAGGTACAGAATCACCTTGGTTGAGAACCACCAATTTAACTGAGAAAATGTTAATTAGAAGGACATTCTGGAAGGGACAGGAGAAGGCCATTCCCAGATGGGATCCATCCTAAAAGTTTCCCTCAGCACTGGGCTAGACCCTTCAGGACATGAGCAACACACATGCCCCTCACTTAGGCATCAGCTGCCTGACTTCACTTAGGCATCAGCTGCCTGACTTCACTTAGGCATCAGCTGCCTGACTTCACTTAGGCATCAGCTGCCTGACTTCACTTATCCCCCTCCCCCAACACCCTGTTCCCTGGTAAACCAGAGGTGTTGCTTACAGAGCCATCAGATGCGCTGGCGCCCACTTTATCTCCTCGGGCGTTCCAGCACACCTCGAAGATACCGCCAGTGCCTTGGTAGCTGTGGACGAGACTTCCACTCTGCAAGGCAAGGTAACTATTACTTATAGTGAGAAGGGCACCTGCAACAGATGTAGGTGTGGGATGTGCACTTCTCCTGCCCCTAATATTTGATCATGAACATTTTCAAGCATGGTGAAATTTAAGGGTTTTTAATAAGTGCTCTGGGGGATGCAGAAACATGTCTTTTGGACTTCCCACAACAGGAAGTGAACCTGATTACTACTGCCCACAGAATCCACCATCATATTCGGATATTTGGGTGGATTCTGAGACTGTGCCCAGCGAGGACTGATGGAGGTGGGAGAACTCAACAGGTGTCTGGGAGTCATCTGTCGCCTAGGCTGGAGTGCAGTGGCACAATCTCAGCTAACTGCAACTTCACCTCCCAGGTTCAAGTGATTCTCCTGCCTCGGCCTCCCAAGTAGCTGCGATTACAAGCATGTGTGACCATGCCCAGCTAATTTTGTATATTTAGTATAAAAGGGGCTTCACCACGTTGGTCAGGCTGGTCTCGAACTCCCAACCTCAGATGATCCACCCACCTCGGCCTCCCAAAGTGTTGCGATTACAGGTGTGAGATACCACACCTGGCCAGCTCACGGACTTCCTATAGACCTGTAAGGCCAGGGGTCAGACTGACTTTATGGTCTGAGTTCTTCCTTCTCTAGCTCTTTCCCTGTTTCCATCACAGCTGTTTCTCCCAATAAATCTCTTGCCCATCTAATCCTGTCTTGGTGTCTGAATGAATACAATTGACCTGAATGAATACAATTCACCTACCACCAAGGGAATTGACAGTAATTCATCATTAAATGTATTAACATGTTGGAAATTGAAATGTAATTTTATGTTTTAAAGAAAAATGCATAACATATGTGTAACGGAAAACATTCCAGACCTTTGCTTCTGGTTTAAAAGAGCATTAACTTGACATATTCAAGAGGTGAGGAAAATAGAGGGCTTTGAAAGAGTCAAATAAGGCCAGGTATGGTGGCTCATGCCTGTAATCCCCAGCCCTTTGGGAGACTGAGACAGGAAGATTGCTTGAGCTCAAGAGTTCTAGACCAGCCTGGACAACATGGTGAGACCGGTCTGTACAAAAATTAATTTTAAAAGTTTTTATAAAAAAGAAGAAAGGGTCATATAAGCCTTCACTCATGATTCACTAATGGTGACAGGCAGGATAAATCTAAAGACCAAGACCAGGAGGGCTGTCTCAAAACCTCTGCTCAACTGGGCTCTTTAAAGGTAGTGTCTTGAACTAAGACAGGTGCACACCAACAGTATTATAGATAGATATTTTTATACTTACAGAACATTAAAGTGGGCTTTAAGATTTCTTTTAAGAGAAATGCTAAGCATTTCCTTGATTTACAAGAAACAGCTGAAATGATTCAGTGAGTTCTTGATGATAAGCTCCTCCTAACTGATTGTATCATTTTTTTTTGATGATTGACATATTTTCACAAATCCACCCATTACTATTTCTAGCAAGGATTCCATGAACAGAGACTCTTGCACACTAGTCCTGAGATGCGTGCTTCCCGGAGGGCTACCTAGGGCTGTGGGGCTGGGCTTGGCATTGGGTTGGCTCTACGCAGAGTCCACCACTTCCCTTCCTTCCCTGAGAGGATGTGGTTCACATGAGGTCCCTGGGAAGCCTGTGATCTCAGTGGACCCCTTGCCAGTGAACATTGCTCATCACCCATGAGTACACAGGGGGAATGAACTTGAGGATGTAAATGCACCTGAATGTCAACCAAGCCAAAAACACCCAAAATGAAAATGCAGATGAATGGGGGAGGGGCCATGTGATCCCTCCTAAGATTAAAGGGACCCCTTGGTTATTTTCAATAGCTCCTACAGCATCATCACTTCTCTCTCAGAATAAAATGAAGTGTTGTACAGTCCTTTTCAAACTGCCCTATACAATCCTTCATGCAGTGCAGTACTCGTTCCCATCCCTTTTTCTACTCTTTTTAGTGGGATTCTCCTACCCTCAGGTGTGGCCCAAGATACCCACAGCAGCCAGCCACCTTTACTCAAATCCTATGTCCTTTCAGTCCACGGCAAAAGGACAACCCAACATACACACCTTACTTACTCAAACAGAAACTTTCATTTGAAAAATCTAAGTGGCATGACAACAGCAAACACACATTCCTTCCTACTCCCTGATCTTCTCTATGGTGGAGCTGCAGGAGCTGGTGTGCATGGAGGATGTTGAGTTGGCCTCACCCCTGTTAGCTGCTCCCCCACTCCCACCCTCCAACCTCAATATCTAGAAAGCAGCATTTTGGTGATAAGTGCTAAGAAGAGGAAGAAGAAGGTGGAAGGTATCGTGCCATGAGCTCAGAAAAGTGAACAGAAGACAGTGGCTCCTTCAAGGAAGAACATGTGCCAAGGTGAGGGTTTGGAATCAAATGGCCAAGACCCCTGAGGACAGCAGACACGATGCCCTTCCTTAGGGAGTAGAACTGCTGGAGGTGTCTGGTGAGGGAAGAGCTCACAACCCACATGGGGTGCAAGATGGACAGCATCTACTGGGTTTGTCCGGGAAGCCTGGGCTTGCTCTACTCTCTCAAGGGCACTGCTTTGAACCAGAGACACTGGAATAGTGGCTGTTCAGGCATCCCTTACTAAAAGGATTCATATGGGTCAGGAGCTTACCTGAGTATTCCAGATATGAACACACTTGTCAAAGGATCCACTAGCCAAGTACTTTCCATCGGGGCTGAAAGCTACGCTGTAGACAGGCTCTTGATGCTTCATGAGTGTGTGGGTGCAGACAACTTGCTCCACATCCCACAGTCACACTGTAGAATCAAATGAAGCACTAGGAGGGTGGGAGAAAGCCAGGAGTTGAAGACCAGGCTGGGCAACATGGTGAGACCCTATTTTTCTTTACATATATATATTATATATATAAAAATACATAAAAAATATATAAAATACGAATATAAAATATGTATATAAAATACATATAAGATACGTATATAAAATATATAAAAAATATAAGCTATATATAAGATATAAGATATATCGTATATAAAATATATATGATATATATAAAATATATAAAATATATGATATATATAAAAATATAATATATATGATATATAAAATATATGATATATAATATATAAGATATATAAAATATATAAGATATATATAAGACATATATATAAAATATATAAGATATATATATAAAAGATATATATATATTCTTCAAGCAACAGGAATTTTTGTGTTTTCTGAGACGGAGTTTCACTTTTATTGCCCAGGCTGGAGTGCAGTGGGGTGGTCTTGGCTCACTGCAGCCTCCATCTCCTGGGTTCAAGAGATTCTTCTGCCTCTGCCTCCCAAGTAGCTGGGATTACAGGTATGCACCACCATACCCAGCTAATTTTTATATTTTTTAGTAGAGATAGCATTTTGCCATGTTGGCCAGTCTGGTCTCGAACTCCTGACCTGTCATCTGCCCACCTCGGCCCCCAAAAGTGCTGGGATTACAGGTGTGAGCCATGGCACCTGGGCCAAAACCATGGTAACCTCAAAAGTAGGATGGTTTTGGCCCCTTCAAAGTGAGCTACCACTTTGTTTCCTCTGAAGGGCTTCAACACAGGTGCACAGACACACTTTAGCAAAATTTCTCGTTATCGTTGTGTAGGGCGGAGCTGTACCCGTTGTGCTGCCAGCCCTTACCTTGCCAACATGATGCTGGAGTTTGGGTTGCTGGTGGCAGGCCCGGTGGGGCTCCACTTGATGGTGTAGATCTCTTTGCTGTGAGCCTGAAGATCGTGGACGCATGCATCCTGCTTCATACTCCAGATCTAAAGAACACACAGGCCACAACATGAGCAAAAGCCATTCCTGCACCCGGAAATGATGTGTGGCATCATTCCTCCGGGGTGCATAAGTGAGGCTAATGGCCCACGGCGGGATATGGGGTGTGCAGTGGTGAGAAAGGATGAGGGGAGGCTGGGATTCTCAGCAGGACGCTGACTGAGAAATTGGAGTTCACCGGATGACAGAGGAAGGGAATGTGGTCAGTAACAAATAATCCTCATGCAAGTGTGACTGTGAGACTGGCGTCAAGTGCCCAAGGCTGTCTGAGATTAAACAGCCCACCCCTTGCCATGCTGACTCTACCTTCAATGTCATGTCATCCGAGCAGGACGCCAGCAACATTCCAGAAGGATCCCATTTGATGGCATTGACCTCGTTCTGAAACAGAGCAGAGAGTCACTTGAAAAAGATATCAGGGCCTGTGAGTAGATGAGGTCGCCTTCCAGCAGGGGGCAGCAGCGTGCCACCGTCGCTGCAGAAGGTCTTCGGCCTCAGCCTGACATCAAAGAGCACAGCCCAACCAGCCGTCTAGTTTCCTCTTTTTCTCACTTTGCCTTTTTCATTTATGTAAAACCACAGCCCTATACCACACATCACCAGCTACTCTCATCCATACTTTGTTAAGAAGAAAACCTTCCCTGCTAGGAAGGAAAGCAAGTGAAGAATTCATATACCATGAAACACAGCAAATAAAACCAGTTATTTTAAAAGCTGGGGTTTGAAAATTACTTTCGTATGCACTCTTCCTTTTTTTTTCTTTTTCTTTTTTTTTAACTTTTGAGGCAAGCTCTCGCGGTTGCCCAGGTTTGAGTTCAGTGGCCCGATTCTAGCTCACTGCAGCCTTGACCTGCTGAACTCAAGTGATCCTCCTGCCTCAAACTCTAGTTTGGACTAAAGACAGGCCCTACCACACCCAGCTACTTTTTTTTTCTCTTTTGATGGAGATGGGTTGCTGAAGCTGGTCTTGAACTCCTGGGCTCAAGCAATCCCCACCTTGGCCTCCAATGTAGGTAGCTGGGACGAGAGGCAGGCACCACCACACCCAGCTTTTTGTGTGTGTGTGTCTGTGTGTGTGTGTCTGTGTGTGTGTGTGTCTGTGTGTGTGTGTGTCTGTGTGTGTGTGTGTGTGTGTGTGTGTGTGTATTTTTACAGAGATGGGGTTGCCCAAGGTGATCTTGAACTCCCAGGCTCAAACAACCCTATGGCCTCAGCCTCCCAAAGTGCTGGGATTACAGGCATGTGTTACCATGCCAGGTCTCCTATGCACTTTAATCTAACAGTTCCTTCCCATGTCTACACCCATTACAAGGCATTGCTCTCCTGCCGGTGAGTGGAGGTGGAGAGAGGGATAAATACAAGAAGTGAAGCCTCAGCTATTGTGGAGCTCAAGCAGGATAAGGGCTGACTCAGGTGAAAGACGGGTGACCAAAATGCACATACAGGCAGATACACATGTGCAAGGGAAATGAGAGGCAAATGCTGAGCAGCAGAAGCACACACAACACAGGCAAAATCCTGGCCAGGGGCTCCTGATCCGCTGCAAACAGCCAAGTACCTAAAAGCACAGGGTGAGCGCTCTAACCCACAGGCTCAGGACACCTGGGTACGCTGAGACTAAACCCTGGAGGATAAAGGCAAAAGTACCCAGGGACCAAGGCAGAAAAGGACGCACTAGGACAGACACATATAAAAGAATCACTTGTGCCGGGCACGGTGGCTCATGCTTCTAATCCCAGCACTTTGGGAGGCCAAGGTGGGCGGATCACGATCAAGAGATCAAGCAGTCAAGAGATCAAGACCATCCTGGCTAACATGGTGAAACCCCGTCTCTACTAAAAATACAAAAATTAGCTAGGTGTGGTGGCGGGCGCCTGTAGTCCCAGCTACTAGGGAGGCTGAGGCAAGAGAATCGCTTGAACCTGGGAGGGGGAGGTTGCTGTGAGCCGAGATCGCGCCATTGCACTCCAGCCGGGGCAACAGAGCTAAACTCCATCTCAAACAAACAAACAAACAAAAGAGAACCATTTGCAGCAAAGGCTCAGCTGGGGAACAGCCTGCCCAGGAGAAATGGGGCAGGATCTTTTCTGGGGGGGTGACAATAGGGTCCCATATGCCCTAGGCAGCCCAATATCTGATGCCTATTATCCTGGCCTACAAATTAACTAATTTCACACTGAAAATTAATTTTCTAAATATTTTCAAACTCCTGAGGGCTCCAATTTGGATGGTAAACTGTATGGTCATGCTACTTTCTAAGGACACAGACACTGAGTTTTGAAGGGTGTGAACGGGACAGTGACAAGCCACCTGTGTGCTCTATGTGGTATGGGTGGCCCAGGAAATGGAGAAACAAGCGTGATGGCCAAGGAATAGGCTGCTGTGAAATCCCAGGGAGAGTGGAGGGGGCTGGCTGAAGAGGGGCCTGACAGAGTGTCAGCCTGCAAAGGTGTCTATGAGAATGGATGTGTCTTCCAGGAGCAGGCTGCTGGGATGGCCAGGAGGGCAGACAAGGCCTATTGAAAAGGGGGCTGTGAGCATGCTTATGTGTCTATGAGCATGGATATCTGTTCCAGAAGGCTGCTGGGAGAATCTGGAAAGGGTGCAGCAGACTGGTTGGAGAGGAGGCTGACAGTGTGAGCAGGCTTAGGTGTCTATGAACATGGACATATGACCCAGGAGCAGCCTGCTGGGAGAGTCCAGGGAGGCAGAAGGGGCGTGCTGAAGAGGGAGATGAGAATGTGGTTAGTGCCTGTGAGCATGAATGTTTGTGCTGGGAGCAGACTACTGGGAGAGACCAGGGAGGGTGGAGGGGGCCACTGAAGAGGGGGCTGAGAGAGTGAGCATTCTTAAGTATGTGTGAGTGTGAATGTGGGTGCTAGGCTAGCAAGAGTGACTCTCACTGCAGCTGTGGAAAGGAAATCCCACAGGCCTAGAATGTGGAGCTGGTCACCTTGGCCTGTCTGCATCCAAACCCACATAAAGGAACACATTTTTTCCTGAGAGTTGATCCTACAGCCTCCAATCCAAGTCCCAGTTCCTGGGTTGCCTCCAGAGCTGGCTTGTAGGTCTACACTCAACCCCACTGACCTGGAGCTTTGTTTAGGGCCATCAGCCACAGTATGACCCACTTAAAGGGTCAAGTCCCATGCTGATGGCAGGGTCTGGAGCAGGACAGTTGGGAACCAGAAACAGTGTGTGCAGCTCTCTCAAAAACTTGAGGATAGTCCGGGGTTAGAGGAGAAATAAATTTAGATCAGAAAAAGAGTCAGTTTGGAGCCAGGAGATGTAAACGGGATAACAAATGCCTGTGCTCTAAAAGTGCCTTCCTTTGGGGTGGGGAACCTTGGCCCAGGGGTAGGGTGAGATGGGCACTAGGGGAAAGAGAAAAATGGAATTTACATCAGTTAAATTAGCGACATGATGGCAAATCTCCAAGAACGCGATCGTCCTCTCCTGCTTTAACAGGGGATCCCCCAGCTCCCAGCAAGGAAAGATACTCTGGATGCTGGTGAGAGAAAGGCAAGACGCCATGGGCCCTCCTGGGATCACTGTTGATGTGCTCTGCATTTTCTGGGAGAGACAGGCACACAGGCCAACAGCCACTATCAGGGCTGTGGTATTCACATGGGCAATGAGAGCTCAGGAGGTGCCATGAATTATCCCAAGGGTGTGCACAGGACATGTAAATGGGCCTGGAGGATGGAGAAGAGTCTGTATCAGACTGAGGGCTGCTGTGGGAGTCTAAGTCAGGGACTGTTCCAGGAAGGCCTTAGCATGGGTTGAGGTGCTTGGCTGCACATGTCTTTAGGAAGACAGAGGCACAGGGTGTTTTGGACACTAGCCCGGGAGGCTGAGACTAATAAATGTGTTTAATGGTATACCGGCAATTGCAGAAGTAAGGTAAGAGATCATAGCAATTGGAGAATTTCAGAGAGATCTGATGAAAAGACCAGAAAGAGCCTCAGAGCCCACAGTAAGGAATTTGTTAAGTTGGCTGCTATTCATATTGTTGTTCCTTGGTATACAACACGACCTTTTTCAGTCTTTGCTTGCTTTTAGGATTTTCTTTGTCATTAAATTTGATGTTTGATAACCATATGCCTAGGTGGGTAGGTATGGTTCTGTTTATATTTATTCTGCTTGAGATTTCCTGAACTTCTCAAATTAAATGATGTTTTCCAACAAATTTAGAAAAAATTGGCCATTATTGCCTCAAATTATTTTCCTGTTTCATTCTTTCTTCTTTCCCCATTATGCACACATCTTTAGGCTGCCTGATATTGTCCCACAGGCCAGTAAGCCTCTATTCATTTTTCAGTCTTTTATGTGTTCTTCAAACTGGCAAATTTCTGTGATCTCTAACTTTACTTCTGTAGTCTTCAAACTGCTATTAAACCCACTGATGAAGATGGATATTTTCCCCCACCCAAATCTCAGGTTGAATTGTAATCCCAATGCTGGAGGTAGGCCCTGGTGGGAGGTGTTTGGATCAAGAGGGCAGATCCCTCATGGCTTGGTGCTGTGTTCATGAGAGTGAGTTCTTACGAGATATGGTGGTTTAAATGTGTGTAATACTCCACAGACCCTCTCTTTTGCTCCTACTTTGGCCATGTGAGACACCTGCTCACCTTTTACCTTCTGTCATGGTTGTAAGCTTCCTGAGTCCTCCCCAGAAGCAGATGCTTTCTATACAGGTGCAAAACTTTAAGCCAATTAAATATCTTATAAATTATCCAGTCACAGGTATTTGTTTATAGCGATACAAGAACAGCCCAATACACCCACCTACTAAGATTTTCAATTGCGACATTATACTTCTCAGTTCTCAAATTTCCTTTTTTAAAAAATTAATTTAAACAGATCTCACTCTGTTGCCTAGGCTGGAGTACAGTGGTGTGATCGCAGTCAGTGCAGCCTCAACCTCCTGGGCTGAGACAACAGGTGCACACCACTACACCTAGCTTATTTTTAAAATTTGTTTTGCAGAGACAGGGTTTTGTTGTATTGCCCAGGCTGGACTTGAACTCAAGCAATTATCTGGCCTCAAGCAATTATCTGGCCTCAGCCTCCCAAAGTACTGGGATTATAGGTGTGAGCCACTGTTCCTAGCCTTGATTTTTAATGACATATTTTCTTTTCCATTCATTGCAGATGTGCCCCATCTATTCATTTATTGTGAACATCCCTTCCTTTATGTACCCTATGTTTTTCTCATAGCTACCTTATAGGCTTTGATGCCAAATCCACCAACTACACCATTTCCTGGTCAAATGTTCTCAACGCACACCCCAAAGTGGTTGAATCCATCCACCTGAATTGGCCACTATAGCTCAAGCAGCCAAGGGCTACAGAAGAAATGGTCTGCTGCTGCAGTATATTTTAATTCTAGGCATACAAGAATTGGCTCCCACATCACCTTCTCATGAACTCGAGACCAGTGACAAGAGATCTCACTTACTGTGTGTCCTTGGAAGGTTTTGACTGGGTGGTCACAGCTGAGCCTGCACACATGGATGCACATGTCTGTGCTACAGGAGGCAAAGGTCATGTTGTTCTGCCAGTCCACATCAAGGGCGGGGGCTGCAGCAGGGAGGGAGGACATCTGCAGTTATTCACTGTGTGCACAGCTCTATGGATTTACAACAATGAACAGCAGAGTCAAGAAGCCTCTTTAGTTTACTTATTTATTTATTCTTGAGACAGGGCCTGCTCTGTCACCCAGGCTGGAGTGCAGTGGCTTAACGGCTCATGGCAGCCTCAAATTCCTGGGCTCAAGGGGTCCTCCCACCTCAGTGTCCCAACCTCAAGGAATCCTCCCGCCTCAGCCTCCCGAGTAGCTGGGACTACAGGTGTATGCCACCACACTAAGCTAACTTTAAAATTTTCTGTAGAGATGGGGTCTCCCTACATGGTCCAAGCTAGTGTTCAACTCAAGCAATCCTCCGGCCTTGGCCTGTCATGCCTATAAGCCCAGCATTTTGGAAGGCCGAAGTGGGAGGATCATGAGGTTGAGATCAAGACCATCCTGGCCAACATGGTGAAATCCAGTTTCTACTAAAAAATACAAAAATTAGCCAGGTGTGGTGGCACACGCCTGTAGTCCCAGTTACTTGAGAGATGGAGGCATGAGAATGGCTTGAACCCAGGAGGTGGAGGTGCAGTGAGCCAAGATCGGACCACTGCACTCCAGACTGGCCACAGAGCGAGAATCCTGTCTCAAAAAAACACCAAAAAAAAAAAAAAAAAAACAGTCCCGTGTGTGATCACAGTCTCCTTCCTTCCTTCCTTTCAAGACTTTAAAGACCCTCTCCTGCCATGTTGGCAGGGATGACAAGATGTCCTAGAAAAAAGGCTTCATGACACTTCCTGTGCCCCAGGGCCTGCAGAATCTCCTGCTCCCATGGCACAGATAAGAAGGGCAGGTGAGAGAGCTGCCCTGCCTACTCTGCACCTGGCTGCTTCCAGCAGTATCACTGCAATGAGCTAATTTGATTCTACTTCAGACAGAAAGGAGAAAAAAGGAGAGGAAGAATTTCATGCCCTATTTTCAAGATACCTCAATATATGTAAAAAAAAAAAAAAAAAAAAGCCTCCTGAAATACATTAATGCATCCCACTGACTGGGAGATAATTACAGTCAACAAGAAACCCTTTGGGGATGAAATGGGACATATGCCTCAGGGCCTGTGACCGACACTCTCCCTGACTTTGAGCCTTTCTCAGGTCCAGGTGGTTCAGAACAACGTAAAGCTGAACTCCCGTTGTATAATTACAGCTGTGGATCTTGTTCTCTCCCTTCTGGTTTCTTTCCTAGGATGGAAACTAGAAATCTGGCAACTTCCCAATGCACCAAAATGTCCAGGGCCCTAGTTAAAAGCCAGGCTCTGGTTCTGTCCTCAGAAGGTCTGACTTCACAATGCTGGACCATGTCCTGAGAGGCACTGGAAATATGGGTGACAGCAAGGGCACTGAAGTCCTAGCAACTGGGCCTCATTCCTCATTCTGCCCCATTACTGACATGCAGCTGCAGGTCAATGGCTTCCTGGAGTCTCAGCTGCAGACGCAGATGTTGCAAGTTGTCCCAGACAAGGGGGAAAATGAGCAAGATGAAGCATCTCAGGAGATCAGCAAAGTGCCCAAGACATGGAATGAGCTGGGGGTGTGGAAGTTCCCATAGCAGGTGCAACCCTGTACTCTCATCCTTTTTTGAGTCTGGGGAACTGTGATTTTAACTGCTCACTCCTATCCTCTAGCAGAGAGTGGTGGGGGTGAGAAGCTGTGGCTGTGAGTGGCTATTTCCCTTCCTCTCAGATGCTCACTGGCAGCAGGGATCACTGGCATTCCTAGGGGCCAGCAGGCATGCCGTGCTCAGGTCCCTGGCCTCTCTCCACTGCAGGGGCCATGCCAGCGAAGCACTCCCTAGACTCACTCCCACCTCATGACAGAGAACTGATAAGCAAGAAAAAAGGCCATGGGATGCCAAGATGGGAGGACACAGGGGAAGAGGTGCCTTCTCAAACAATCTCCTCTTTTCCCCTGAAGATTCTGAGCAACCCACTCTCTTATTAAGGATCATCATCAGACTTTTCATATGTAGAGGACCTCTGAACCCAGCTGTGTGCACAGAACCCTGATTATCAAAGGGACTAACTTAGGGATGTGAAAAGTACTGTGCTCAATTACATGTAAAATGCAGAGAAAGGCTCTCCCTTCCTGGGGTTCATACTAATTTAAGAGGGTAATGCCTTAAGGAGCAGGGAGCTCTGGGTTTTGAGGGCTAGCCATCAACATCTGACCAGCTCTTCTATTCCTGTGCTTCCCACACAAGCCAGTGGAAATTACTTTTAGCTAGTGAGTGGGCTCCATGATGTACCAGGAGAGAAGGTGGGGTTATGGCAATTCTACAAGAATGCCCAACCAAGAACTCTCACTGGTTTTCCTAAATAGTATGGTCCATTCTGTTGTTTGCCAAGTTATATTTCCCAAGCTAGCTGCAAACACTGAATTAGCCAACACTGAAGAATTGCTTCTAGGGAAAATAGAGGGTTAGCTTCTGCCAGGCTCTGGCCACAATGTCATCAACAACTGACCAATACAGAAGCCCAGCTTATGTGTCTTTTTTTTTTTTTTCCTTTGCAGATGTGGTCTTGCTCTGTCATCCACGCTGGAGTGCAGTGGCACAATCATAGCTCACTAGAGCCTTGAACTCTTGGGTTCACTTGATCTTCCCACCTCAGCCTCCAGAGTAGCTAGGCTGCTAGTGTGAGCCACCATGCCTGGCTCATTTAAAAACAATGGTTTTTGGCAGAGACAGGGTCTTGCTGTGTTGTGCAGGCTGGTCTCAAACTGCTGGCCTCAAGCAATTCTCCCATGCTGATGCCCTAAAGTGCTGAGATTACAGGAGTGAGCCACTGTGTCCAGCTGTGTGCATTTCTTAAAGGCAGTCAATGCTGAACTGAGAAGAATCCAGCTTTCTCTGAATATTGATTGCCCTGGCCCTTCCTCGGTCTCTAAATGAGAGGTGCGACCCTCCATGAGTTTATTGTCCATTAGTGCAGGGACCCCATTCGCTTCCCCATCCAGCTTCACCCCCAGGCGGAAGGTGTGTGTAGGAAGATATGGGTGTCAACAGTAGTCTTTTCCACAGCCGAGATCATCTCTTTCATTGCTTCCTCAGGAACATGTTTCATGACAGTTCTGGACCCATTTTCCTAGTTCTTGTTTACAACATTGCATGAGGTAAATGGCAAATTCCTGGTCCAGTCTCTGCTTCAGGCATGCAATTAATATACCTGGAAATGTGACAATGTGGTGAGCAGTCCAGAAGATGGTGACCAGCACTTGATGACTCTCCCATCTAAAAGGAAGGCCCCTTGTCCTCAGGCAGTTGGCCCTACTCTGAGTCAGCTCCAGCAGCCAGGATGCTTGGAACCATATGGGTGAATGGCCAGTAAGAGGGCTGAGCTATGCTGGGGGACTCTGCCCTCCCTGCCATGCATAGGCCAGTGTGCTTCAATAGCCCTAATTCTTCTGGGCCCAGTCCAACATTTTCCTCTGGAAATACTAAGAGATTTACAGGAAGCTTCAAAGGTAACACAGACAGGTCCTCTGTCTCCTTCATCCAGGTTCCCATAATAATTACTTTTTGTGTAGCTGTAGACTTGTATAAAGACTGGAAAGTTGACATTGATGCAATTTGCCTATAGAGTACTCTGTGTCATTTTATCACATGGGTAGATGTGTATGGCTGCAATTGAGACCCACAGTGTTCCATCCTCACTAAGATCTCCCTCATGCTACTGTATCAGCAGGCCACTGTTCCTCACACCCTTCCCAAACTCCTGCACCACTGCTCAGTCCCTGGTTTTTATCTCTCTTTTTTTTTTTTTTTTTTTGAGATGGAGTCTTGCTCTTGTTGCCCATGCTGGAATGCAGTGGCACAATCTCAGCTCTTGAACCTCTTCTTCCTTGATTGAGGGGATTCTCCTGCCTCAGCCTCCTGAGAAGCTGAGATTGCAGGTGCCCACCACCAGGTCGGCTAATTTTTTGTTTTTAATAGAGACAGGGTTTCACCATGTCAGTCAGGCTGGTCTCAAACTCCTAACTTGAGATGATCCACTTGCCTCAGCCTCCCAAAATGTTGAGATTACAGGCATGAGCCACTGCACCCAGCCTCTATCATTTTATCATAGTGACAATGTTACATAAATGGAAACATGGGGAAAACACAAGCCTGCCACAGCCACAGAAGGCACTCCTCACAGCTCTTCACAGCTGTGTCCCTCCTGGAAGAGCGAGCTTCTTTCTCTTCATCTTGAACTGCCTGACACCAAACAGCAAGCAAGAAATGCCTAGACATATCCTACCTACTGATGGGAATTGGATCTACCTCGTGGCCAGCCAGATTATAGGTAAGAAGAAGCTCATGCAATTCAGAACATGCAGTTTGTGGTCTTGTTGGGCCAGGGGGGAGAAAATCCTTCCATCAGTCTCTGGGGTCACTTTGGGAAGGATTATTTTCTGCTGAAAGACAACACAAATTCCTAAGATAGAAGAATTAGAGAAACTTGGCCATGTGCGGTACCTCACACCTGCAATGCCAGCACTGTGGGTGGCCAAGGCAGGTGGATCACCTGAGGTCAGGAGTTCGAGAGCAGCCTGGCCAACATGGCAAAACCCCATCTCTACTAAAAATACAAAAATTAGCTGGGTGTGGTGGCAGGTGCCTCTAATTGCAGCTACTTGGGAGGCTGAGGCGGGAGAATTGCTTGAACCCAGGAGGTGGAAGTTGCACTGAGCCGAGATTGAGCCACTCTACTGCAGCCTGGGTGATGGAGTGAGACTCAGTCTCAAAAAAAAAAAAAAGAATTAGAGGAATCTCACTGATGTTTACCTTGGGCGTATTTTTCTCTGAAAAACAGAAGTCAGATATTTCTGCATTAGACATCCCCCCTTACTCCCCAGGTCTGCATGTCTGGTATTCTAGGGATGTGAACTTGTTACGGAACCCTTCCTGACCGCAAAGGTAGATTTTGACATTTAAGCCATGTGATGGAACTCTAGCAGTAATGGCATTCTCACTAGACAGCCGCTTTGATTTGCACAGTCTAGAACACAGAGTAGCAATTGTCTGGCATGGAGATGACACAGAGATCACAAGCTGTACGTGGGGTTGCCAGGGGCCAGGGGAAAGACTAAATAGGTAGGGGGTTTCCATTTTAGGGTGAAGAACATTCCTGGATGAGGTCATGCATGTGCTGCCTCCCTTTGGAGCCATTTGTCTCCAGTATGCTCAGCACCATCTACCTCATCAATGGTGTTCAATTAAAGCAACACCAATAAAGAATTTCACCAGCAGCCCTAAGTGGTGTATTTGGTGTAGGTCCAAAGCTGTACAGGATTGGCCACAGAAGAGATTGTCTCCCTCTCCAGGACAGCAGAGCAGAAACAGTGTCCTCACTGGGTCTCCCTTACTCTCTGAGCTGCCTGTATGAGGAAGCTCATTGAGTCCCTGCTACAGTACTGCGTGGAATAACAGATGTGGATGCCTACATATCATGCCTCAACAGGACTTTTGGCTTATGATCTTGTTTCCTGCAGGACCCATGTCCTCTGCTTGCAGTCCTCCCCAGGCACTGAGATGGGCTATGCCATCTTGGACAGTCCTTGAGGTTACCCTCCCATTCAGAACATCATTTAAGCACCCCAACTGTCCAACAAGAAAGACACTCAGATCTCCTCCTGGACAATGCTCCAGGGACAGCTGATAAAATAATCAACTTTTGCTGCATACATTGAGGGATTCCCTCAAGATGGATCAGACATTCGTCATTAATGGAAGTGTCACCTACCCCCTTTTGTCCATTTTAAATCAGTCTAAAGTCGTCTCAGTAGCTGAGATTACAGGTGTGTGGCACCATGTCCGGCTACCTCATCGTCCTGTCCCATCCCATCGGGTCCCATCCCATCTCATGTTTTGTAGAGACAGGGTCTTGCTATATTGCCCAGGCTGGTCTTGAACTCCTAGACCACATCTAGGAGTCTCACTTGAGACGTGAGACTCAAGTGAGCCTCACGTCTCAGCCTTCAAAAGTGCTTGGATTATAGATGTGAGCCACTGCACCCAGCCTAATTTTGAATTATTTTCAAATTACAAAACACAAACATAAAGACTCACCTGAATGAAAAGTAAACTGCTGTTTGGCTTCTCCTGTGTGAGCGTCCCAAATTATTGTTGTCTGTGCTCCGCAAACTAAGGAAAAGTTAGTAATTACTCCCGCAAAGTTTACTCTAGTAACATGTATCATACAAGAAAAGACAGTGAGCCTCTCTCCTTATAAACCAGGACTGTCCAATACAGATAGAAAGCAAGCCTCATGGGTTAATTTTAATTCTCTAGGATCCATATTAAAAGTTAAAAAAAAACTGGTAAAATTCATTAACAATCTTTTATTTCACTCCCATATACCTAAAATAATACCATCTCAACATGTAATCAGCGTCAAACTCTTACTGCACTATCTGCATTCTTTTTCTTCCATCCTAACTCTTTGAAGCACGCCGTGTTTCACACTTAACAATCTGGATAGCCACATTTGATAAGCCCATCAGCCACAGATGCTGGTGTCTGTTTTAAGGTCAGGGCAAGCCTAACCAATACTTGCAAGAATACCAAAATTGGTGGAGATTCTTCCTCATCCCCAAGTGCAGAAAACTGTTGAAAAACCTAGAACAAATCATCTCTAAAGATATTTTGGCACTTTTCCAAGTGCAGGGCTGCATAAAAGGTCATTTCTAAAAATGCCCTTGCCTGTGATTCCATGAACTGGGGGCACTAGAAATGGGGACAGAGCCACTGGCTTGCACTGGGGCTGGGCATCAATGTACAGGTCTGTCAGGATGGAGAAAAGGTGATTTCCACCTCAAAAAATGAAGTAGATCATGAATTCTTATGGAGTTATACTGATGCTGGGAATATTATTTAGAGAAGCAGTTCAATGAATAGCATTAGAATGTTGTCTTCATCAGCTGGAATTTTCAACTTAATTATAAACTTTACATCTCTCTGTCAGTCAAGATTTTGCTTTAAGACTGAGTCCTATTTTATGTTGACTGTGAGCATTTTTAAAGGAAACTAAGAAGTGTCTTTGAAACTTGCTAATCTTGGGTTTTGGGTCAGCCCTCAACCAATTAGCATTACTTTATTTGTTGGCATATAACTTAATTTAGCCATGTCAAAGCCATCTAACATTGCAGAGAATATATAAACTCATCATACTTGTGCCTGTCTCCTATCTGGGCAGTACTGGATGAGTTAACGAGAGACAGAGAGAGAGAGAGAGACAGAGAAAGACCTTATGAATGAATGATTTCTTAACCTAGTTATATCCTAGTGCAGGGGTCTGCAAGCTTTTTCTGTCAAAGGCCAGGTAGTAGGAATTTCAGGCTTTGAGGGCCATCTGGTCTCCCTTATAACTGCTCATCTCTGCTGTTGTAGCATGAAAGCAACCACGGACAAGTGTCAACAAAGGAGTGTGACTGTGTACCAATAAAACTTTACTTAAAGAAACAGATGAGGGGCCAGACTTGACTTGTGTGGGCCACAGTTTGACAAACGCAATTATGACTTCTCTAGGAGTGGGATAATGTTTAGAGGTCAAGACTATCATTTTATAATAACTTCAAACAGAAAGCTGTTACTTAAGGTTTTCAAGTTATCCCGAAATCATCACAAAATGCAAAGTCTCGTGGAAGCCTGAGCATTGTCCAGTTGTAGAAACACAAATTGATGTAAAAACAAACATCTTTTATTTTCTCTCTCAATTCTAGATAATGATTCTTTTCTGAAGCCATGGCTTAGAATTCTTGCTGAGTCTTGGGAATGCCCAACTGTTCCAGGAAGGCTGTTTGGGGTCATCATTCCAGCTAGCCCTGCCACTGGACATAGGAGGAAAGTAAAATCCACAGAGGCCAAGATTTCTGGATAACTCAGATTCAGGGCTGTGGTAAAGTCTGCATCCCCTTCCTCTTCACCCTGGGTTCCCACCCTACTGATGGCTTTTAGATGGACCTGGAGTTAATGCCACCATGGCTCCCCATAGACCTGCCCAGGGGCACAGCAAGTCAATTCTAAACGGCTTCGTAGGCCATCTGGGGAGTACGCCCTTGTGCCCAGGTTGCTAGATTCCTGCTCTGAGAAATCTACTGTCTACTTTGAGAAGCAGCAGTTGATCAAATGAGGATACCTGAAGCCTGAGAAACACACACAGCCTGTGCTACTCAAGTTCCTCAGTGGGTGAAAGTTCAGGCAGTGCAGGCCTCACATCACATGGCTCCTTCCAGCAACTAACAAATGCAATGTGGAGATCTTCCTCTCTCTATCACTGAACCATGTAGCTCAAATAAAGGGAAGTTTTGCACAGAGGTCTGCAGAACAGCAGAATATATTAAGAGATGATATGCTACATCTCTTAATATATGAAAGATCAAAACCACAAAAATAAAGCCTAAACAAATCCTTTTCATTTCTTACATGGAAGCACAAAGCCTAAGAGATCCAAGAAGCCAAGATTTTGAGATTTAAAAAAATCATTGGCCAGGCAAAGCAGCTCATATCTGTAATCCCAGAACTTTGGGAGACCGAGGCAGAAAAGTCACTTGAGCCTAGGAGTTCAAGACCAGTCTGGCCAATATAGCAAAAGCCTGTCTCTACTGAAAATATAAAAATTTGCTGAGCATGATGGTGGGTGCCTGTAATCCCAGCTACTCAGGAGGCTGAGGCAGGAGGATTACTTGAACCCTGCTGAGGCGGAGGCTGCAGTGAGCTGAGATGGTGCCACTGCACTCCAGTCTGGGCAACAGAGTGACTCTGTTCCCCCACTCCCCACCCCCCTAAAAAAGAAAAAGAAAAATAGTAAATAAGCACCTATAGATAAAGGGGCATATTTTAAGCTAATACTCACTTTGTCTACACCAGCACTCAAAATGTAATTCCCCTTTTTGTTCCATTTCAGAGCGAAGATGGGGCCTTTATGTTGGCATAAGGTGCTGGCCAGGTTACCTGTTAGTAAAAACAAACATGTTGATTCTGTTGTCATGGTCTGTTCAATCAAGGGTTATGTATGGCAGCTCCTCTTACCTGACCCATGCAGGAGGGGTGCAGGACTTACCATTTTTTGTCCATATTCTTGTGAAACCATCATATGAACCCGTAGCCAATAGTGTTCCATCACTCTGAGGGCCAGAAAGAGACACAAACCCACAAAAACAGCTTAGGAGTGGGAGCACCAAAGAAGCTCAGAGAGCCTCTCTCAGGATCCCAAGTCCAGAGGGTTCTTCAGGCAATAGTTGGTGCCATGCAATGTTTGCACACCCTGCTCTTAAATCAAATATGCGGCATGAAGACCAAGGAGACAAGGGAGCAATGAAAACACAATGGAACCATTCAACACTTTGTGTTCTCTAATGAGTGACGGAACTAAAAACACCATGATTAAAGTTATCATGACACTTTGCAGAAAATAAAAAGCAGTGGAACTGTGTGCAACCCATGTGTCAATGCACATGACACTTGTTGCTGAAATCCTAAGGTGAAGAGGCACCTTTTCTAGGCTGCACCTCATGTCTCCCCTGGAGAAATACCTCATAGCTCCCAGCCTATTTCCCCACCATGAGACCACAGGCTCATTTTGCTAAGACATGTTCACGATGCAAAGATATGGCTACCAAACAACCAGCTCACTGTCTGCCTGACGTGGCCTTATTAAGAGCTCTTAGAAGCCAAGACCACCTCTGTGGCTAGCCCCCCAGGTTGGGCTGAGTACATGGGACCACCTGCCTCCTATGTCTGCACACATTCCATCACTGCAGCCCATGCCTGGCTGGCAGATTTTACCAATTTCAAAGTGCCCAGGGGGTGGAAGATGCTTACGTTCCAGTCCAGTGAGGTGACATCTTTATTACTTGGGACGTCGTGCCCCCCTTCTCGTATACAATGTCTCAACACGAGCTGGGTGGAGCCCCCGTTGCTATTCTCATTCAGGTTCCATATCCTTGCAGTTGAGTCTCCGGATCTACAGAATAAAAACACAGAAGCCTCCGGTATTTGGTTCAAATGGGATGAGAAGCTCACTGCAGCTTGCTCTCTGGCCAGGTGACATCGTCCGCATGTGCTCTTCTGTCTTTATCATACCAGTGGATCCCTGTTTCCCTCCTTGTCATCTTTGCATTTGGTAAATTTAACTGCCTTGTATTGCTCCTCACTCCATGGAGAAAATGACTCGGAACTAAGGCTTCTTCACAATACGAGACACATATAGAGGTGGCTCAAAGAGCAGCCCATTCCTGGGTCTGCCCACATTGGGATAAGAAGGGGAGTGCACGTTCCTCAAGGCAGAACTCCAGGGAAGGGCAAGCAGCTTGCGTCTCCCTGACCCTGGAGTGCCCCCATCCTGACTTCCTTACCCGGAGGCTAGCAAATCACTGACAGGGTTCCAGGCACAAATGAACACCTCAGACTCGTGGCCCCGAAGGACTGTGGCTTTGTTGGGTGGAATCTCAACATCCCCATCTATTTCCATTGGCTTTCAGTGATTATCTGTCATAGGAAACACAAAGAGACATATGGCTTACCAATACAAGAGGAAGGCATTTAAAGGGCACTTTTGTTTCCAGAAACACCTTGTTTTTACGTACTAAGTAACACTACCTCTAACGAGTCTAACTAAATTGTGGCTTTTGTGCAGTTTAGCAAACATATCAGGTTGCTTTATAATTTCACAGTCTCTAAACCTCACTGAGAAATAAAAACAGAGAATCTGACCTGGTGTGGTAGCTCACACCTATAATCCCAATGCTTTGGGAGGTCAAGGACAGTAAACTGCTTGAGGCCAGGAGTTCAACACCAACCCAGGCAATTTTGCAGGACCCCATTTCTACAAAAAAATCGCAAGATTACCCAGGCACAGTGCCATATGCCTGTAGCCCCAGCTACTCAGGAGGCTGACATGGGAGGATTGATTGAGCCCAGGAGGGAGAGGCTACAGTGAGGCATAATTATGCCACTGAACCCAGCCTAGGGGACAGAGCAAGGCCCTGTCTCTAAACTGCCTCTCCAAAACAATTATTTACTCTTTGTGAGTGAGGCCAGCAAATTATAGCTCATGTACAAAATCTAGCCACCAGCTGCTTCTGCATAAATAAAGTGTGGCTGGCAGATAGTCACTCCGCATGTTTTGAAATTGCCTATGGCTACTGTTATGGGTTAAATTGTGTCTCTGTAAAATTTGTATCTTGAAGCCCCAATTTCTAGGACCTCAGAATAAAGCTATATTTGGAGATAGGGCCTTCGGAAAGGTTAAGTAGAGTAAAATGAGGTCACTATAGTCAACCCTAATCCAATGCAACTGCTGTTCTCATGAAAAGAGGGGATTAGGATACAGACACCCACAGAGGTACAACCACGTGTGGACACAGGGAGAAGACAACATCCACAAGCCAAGGAGAGAGGCCTAAGAAAGGAACCATCCCTGCCCTCACCTTGATCTCAGACTTCCAGCCTCCAGAATCATGAGAGCAAATTCTTAAACTGCCTGGTCTGTGGCCTTTTGTTAAGGCAGCCTGAGATGACTCTCATAGCTGCTTTTGTACTATGACAGACTTCAGCAGCTGTGACAGGCTGCATGACCCTCAAAGCCTGAGACATTTACTGTCTGTTCCTGTATAGAAAGTTTGCTACCCCCAGTTTATGCTCATGAGAAAGCAGCAATACAGCCTGATGATCAAAGAATTAGCAACGGTTAACAGTTTCACGATATGGTGAGGAATTAAGCATGTTTCGTTATGTCCTTCATCAAGGCATTTTGACTGAAAACTTGGGAAAGAGAAGCAATGTGATCTTAGGTTGGTTACCTGCCACTGAGGAAGGAGTATTTTCTACATTTAAAAAATAAAAAAATCTCTTGCCATTCTGCTTGGCTCAAGAACCCTAATAAAAAAAGTTATGTAACAGTGAAACTCTTCAATGTTGGTGACTCTTTCATTCTCTGAAGGTGTCACCTGGCAGGAAGAGAGGAAAAATGTCTTTCCCCATATAACAGAGTTGTTCATGGTGATGGCAAGAGGGCAATTGGTATACTAGACAGCTATGCAGTGGTTGGGGTCCTGGTAACTGAGAGGAGGCACAGCTGTCAGAGGCTGCACTCTTATCAAAATGCAGCCTTCAAAAACTCCTGCCTCAATAGGCCAGGCTGTGGCTCACAAACAGGGTGCAAGGTCTCATTAGGTGGTCATGGTGGCTGTTCTAGAATTTCTGCCAGGGTGGACTAGTTAGGACTGGCCACATGCACAGGGGAGACAAAGCCAGGCACTCAGGGGTAGCGACTAATGCATTGACACAGTCTAGACAGAAGGTTGCAGGGAGAAGCACTAAGCACCCATCCAATGCCTATAGTTGGGAGTTGGCCTCTGGGGGAGGTATAAACCAGGTAAGCAGCCCATCTGGAGCAGTGATCAGTGGGACGGCTAATGTTCTGGGCAGGGCACATGTATGTCACAGCACAATGGATTCCAAGCATGGATCCCAGGAACAGGGCCCCCATTGTCTCAGCTGTACTTTTTTTTTGTTTTTGATTTTGGGGGGTTTTTTTGTTTGTTGGTTTGTTTGTTTGTTTGTTTGAGATGGAGTTTCGATCTTGTTGCCCAGGCTGGAGTGCAATGGCACAATCTCGGCTCATTGCAACCTTGACCTCCTGGGTTCAAGCGATTCTCCTACCTCAGCCTCCCAAGTACCCGGGATTACAGGCATGCAACACCACACCCAGCTCGTTTTTGTATTTTTAGTAGAGACGGGGTTTCTCCATGTTGGTCAGGCTGGTCTTGAACTCCCGACCTCAGATGATCTGCCCGCCTCAGCCTCCCAAAGTGTTGGGATTACAGGCATGAGCCACTGTGCCTGGCCTGCTCTAGTTTTAAATAGCTCTTCTGGTGTGAGAGTTTGTTGGTAGAAGGTGCACCAGGTCTGAGCAATTTTTACACTATGACTATTCAGCTGCTAAAAAATAAATTTAAAAAATCCAGTACCTATAGGACACCAAGCATCTCTGAGGGGCTGCTGATAAGAAGGCTGAGTGGACACTGGTGTGTAAAGTGACCAGGAATGCTGAACTGAATGCTGCCTTTCTTTGATCTTATGCACAGTGGGTTCTATAGAGGCTCATGAATCACACCTCCTCTTCTACAGGAATCAGACAAATATCATCTAATAACCATGTGTACAAAGGTGGCTGAGGATGACAAGTACCAGCTGGAAGTTTCCTGTGTTTTTGATAAAACAAGACATTTCATTAAAATGTACCTTTCTGTGGCATCGTTTGTGCATGTAGGAAGTTCCCACTGGTAAATACCATCGTTCCTTCCAAATGTCCCCTGCCTTCAAACACCAAGCCCATGGGCTCAAGTGCTGTTTTCTTATTGGAGCCACTTTCTTTTGAAAATTTTCTTTTTAGAGACAGGGTCTGTGCTGTGTCACCCAGGCTACACTGCAGTGTCTTGCCTTGATGGCTCACTCCAGCCTCAACCTTCCCAGCTTGAGCAATCCTCCTGCTTCAGCCTCCTGAGGAGCTGGGACTACAGACACATGCTGCTACCCCCAGGTAATTTTTAAAACTTTTTGTAGATACGGGGCCTTGCTATGTTGTCTTGAACTTCTAGGTTCAAGCGATTCTCCCACCTGAGCCTTCCAAAGCAGTGCGACTACAGGCATGAGCCACAGCTCCTGTTCCATATCAGAATTCTCAGTCCAAGCAGAACCACCAGGACTTCAAATTGAAGGAGCCTAACCTGGGAGTGCCATAGGGTAATGGTTTTGGGCTCCTGGGTAGGTTCATTTATGATGGAGACAAACCTTAAATGCTATGGTCAGGAAAACCAGCCTGGAAAGTGGCTACTTTTCTCGCAAGTAGCAGGAAAAAAAGTTCTTTCTACTTTTAATTTTTCGAGACAGTGTTTTGCTCTGTTGCACAGGCTGGAGTGCAGTGGTGCTATCTCAGTTCTCTGTAGACTCTACCTCCTGAGCTCAAGTGATCCTCCCCACTCAGCCCCCTGAGTACCTCGGACTACAGGCATGTCCCACCCCACCTGGCTGATTTCTATATTTTCTGTAAAGCCGAGGTCTTTCTCTCTTTCCCAGTCTGGTCTTGAACTCCTAGATTCAATCAGTCTTCTTCCTTGGGCCTCCCAAGTGCTGGGATTATAGGCAAGAGCCACCGCATCTGGCCAAAAAAAAAAATAGTTCTTAGCCGGGCGTGGTGGCTGACGCCGGTAATTCCAGCACTTTGGGAAGCTGAGACAGGCAGATCACCTGAGGTCAGGAGTTCAAAACCAGCCTGACCAAAATGGTGAAACCTTGTCTCTACTAAAAATACAAAATTAGCTGGGTGTGGTGGTGTGTGCCTGTAGTCCCAGCTACTGGGAGGCTGAGGCAGGAGAATTGTTGAATCCTGAGAGGTGGAGCCTGCAGTGAGCAGAGATCACACCACTGCACTCCAGCCTGGGTGACAGAGTAAGTCTCCATCTCAACAACAACAACAACAATAATAACAACAAAAACAGTCCTTGAGGATTAAAATAAAACTGGACTTCAGGTCTGGCCTCAGACTGCTGAGACATAACAGTGGTGGAGAGCACAGGCTGCCTTGCTGCAATACAAGGGCACTCTGCCAATGGAACAGTGGAAACACTGCAGGTAGCCCCAGGCCCAGGAAATAGAGCAGAAGGTCTATCATTCAGGAAGGTGTCCATTGGAGGAGGAGCATCAGTGGTGGGCACACCGACTATTTATAAATGGGAGTTCCTCTGCACAAGCTGTCTTGCCTGCCACCATATAAGGCATAACTTTGCTCTTCTTTACCTTCTGCCATGACTGTGAGGACTCCCCAGCCATGTGGAACCACGAGTCCATTAAACCTCTTTCCTTTATAAATTACCAGTCTTGGTCCTGCCCTTGACACATGGGAACTAGAGATCTGGGTGGGGATGCAGCCAATTCAAGGTGAGATTTGGGTTGGGATGCAGTCAAACAACCATATCCACTGTGAAAAGAACTACAGCCATTTTCTCAATTTTGAGAATCTGAGGGTTGTGCCCCATGTCACTGCATAGTCAGTGTGAAGAACCACATGCAGGTCCTAATGAAACAAAAGCCATCTACCTGCAACTGGCCAACTTGGTTGAAGGCATGTAGGTGTCTCTACTCTGTCCACAGCCAGGGTTAACATGGACTCCACATTAGAGTTTCTGTTTTTTTAAAAATTGGTGCAGAATAAAACTGAACTTCAGGTCTGGCCTCAGACTTAACAGTGGTGGAGAGGACAGGCTGCCTTGCTGTATTGAAAATTTCTTCCTTCATAGACGCCAACTTTGGAAACTTCATGAATACAAATTACTTTCTATGATGTAAGACTGTTGTATTTGTCCGTTCTCATACTGCTAATAGAGACATAGCCAAGACTGGATAATTTATAAAGGAAAGAGGTTTAATGGACTCATGGTTCCACATGGCTGGGGAGTCCTCACAGTCATGGCGGAAGGCAAAGGAAGAGCAAAGGTATGCCTTACATGGTGGCAGGCAAGACAGCTTGTGCAGAGTAACTCCCATTTATAAAACCATCAGATCTCATGAGACTTATTCGCTACTACCAGAATAGTAGTGGGGAAACTACCCCCCATGATTCAATTATCTACACCTGGTCCTGCCCTTGACACAAGGGAACTAGAGATTTGGGTGGGGATGCAGCCAATTCAAGGTGAGATTTGGGTTGGGATGCAGTCAAACAACCATATCCACTGTGAAAAGAACTACAGCCATTTTCTCAATTTTGAGAATCTGAGGGTTGTGCCCCATGTCACTGCATAGTTAATAAATGACCTGTAGGTACAAGCTGGGTATTCTCCTACTCTCCTTTTCGTGCCCCACAATCATGGACTTTACAAATAAAAAGCCAGAAGATCTTTTCATTGACCCAAAGCAGACAAGGTTTATGTCACACTATTTTAATAGAAGAGATATTAATAGTCTAGGAGAGCTTTCATTAAATGCTAGATCTGATTCTCCAGCCAGAGAGGCACTTTAAGAATTTGTTCACTGGTGCACACATGTATACACACACCCTCCCACCCAGTAGTGCACCATTCATGGAACATATGCATGCTCTGAACTTACATACATGCTGAAGTGGCTTCTCTATGGGTTTATAGAGCAGTAGTATGTCCAAGTGGGGCAGGTTCTCTGGGTAGAAATTCAGATTCACTGACTTGCCATGTACTTGCTGGCAATTACCTAATAGGGAATGATGTTCTGGGATTTTGCAAAGACCAAATAAGCTGATGCTCAGTTTTTGGGGCCCAGTGCCCTCGGCAGGAACCATGAACTCAATGATTATACCACAATTTGGCCAAAAACACTCAACATGGAGGGCTGGAGGCTGAGACTAAATGTGTCCATGAATTAAACACTTTTGTTTATGATGGGCCATAACCATGTATTATAGGAGAGTTCTCAGACTGGCAGTGCACACAATTTCCTGAAATTGAAGATGAGAGTAAAGAAGGTCTGGTTGAAGGGTTGTGATGGAAAACTGGAACGGGAAGCTCTTCTGGGCAGATTGAAAGCAAACAATAAAGAGCAGCTACTAAGACATTTATATCAGGTAGGTTTTTAAGAAGGCATTCAGACTGACCCAGATTTAAAAGAAAACAATGAACCCAGAGAGGCCCACCAAACTTCCAGAGCCTGCGCACTCACTGATTTCATGTGCTCCATTCTCTTCCCCGTTCACTGTGGCCTCTCAGTTCTTTGGAGGATTTTGCTGGGAAATAGCAGCTGGGGTCATGGTTGCCGCCTTTGCCATTGCTGATGCCTCTGTGGCTGCCGCACTGGCTTGCTGCTGAGTGAGCTTCTCTCCAAATGCCTGCTGCCGCATCTGTACCACGTCAGGAATCACAGCATCTATCAGGGACAGGGACTCTATAGGGCAGCTGTCGAACACTGTGCCATCCTGGGGAAGCAAGCCAAGGGACAGCCATCAGCTCACAAGGGTGAGGGCTCTGGGAATGGTCTCTACTCTCTGGGCAGGAGAGGCACGGGGAAGTGGAGCATAAATAGCTGGCTCCCAGCAGCCAGGGGGCCACGGGGGAAGTAGCATAGACCCTGTTAGATATGAGTTCTAAATTTCTTTTCAAAGAATCAATATGTCAGTATGTTCAATTTTTTACCTTCACTTTTAAACTTAACTTCCTCATAAAGCAACCTTTTTCAATTACCTACTCTACCCTGACTCATTCCAATTACCTACTCCACCCTGACTCATTCAGATTACCTGCTCCACCCTGACTCATTCCGATTACCTACTCCTGACTCATTCCGATTTTCTGCTCTGCCATAACCATTTTTCGTGCCAAACCAATCACTGTGTCACTCTCTTGAAATTAGCCAATCGGAATTAGTTTAGCCTGTGTGGTCTAACCCTAGCCAATTGCGGAATGACACAGCAGGAGGGGTCACGTGCGTCAGGGATAAGAACCCTTCCCCTCCCTTGTCCGAGTGTGCACTCACCATTGCTCCATCTGTAAGGGGTCACCCTTCTATAGAAGTAACTTGCCTTGCTGAGAATTAAAAAGAATATTTTATATTTGAATGCTATTTCTTTTGTGGCACCAAAACTTTATATATAACAATTTTGGGGCTCGTCGGGGATTACATTTCCCCACTGGGGACTGTCTCTGACTCTCTCTGGTGAGAAGTCATGCCCCACCCCTTGTGGCGGTCTCAGGGGTGAAAAATCAGAACCCACCCTGTGCGAGGAATAACCTGAACGCTCAGCAACACGCGGGAAAAAAAATTAAAAACTGGCCAGCAACCTAGCTTAAAGGATCCTCACATACTGTGGCAATGACTGTGTGCACAGACCAGGGAAAGAAAAGCCAGGGGAGCTGGTAAAGTATTTCCTTGGGGGTCGGGACCATGATGAGAAAGCCACAGGGGGTTCAGTGAAGTACTCCTTGGTTGGGGGCGGCTTAGAGGTTAAAAAGAGGTGAGACATCCCCACTGTGGGGGACTGAACCTCACACAAACTTCCAGTAGTAGAAAAGGCAAGAAATTTCCAGTGGGGAAATTGAGCCTCAGCCCAAAACACAAGAAATTTCCAGTGGGGAAATTAAGCCTCAACCCAAAAGGCAAGAAATTTCCACTAGCGGAAATTGAGCCTCACCCCAAAAGGTGAGAATTTTTCAGTAACGGACATTGAAGCTTGAACCTGACCCCAAAACCATCAAGAAGGGAAATACCCCAAGCAAGACAGGGAGCAAGGAGGATAAAGATGGTAACAAAGATATCCCCCCAATACCTTCATAGGTCTCATGCTAAAACACTGGAAGGATAATGAAAGGACTAAACATAGGAAAAAGCAACAAATGATAAAATAATGCTCTTTTATTTAGACTCAGGGACCCATCCTCAAATCCTCAATTTTCTGCCAAAAGTTTGGGTCAAACGAAGATGTAATGTGTCAGCTTCTAATCTGACACGTTAATGCTAAAAGTCCAGTGTCTCAAGAAGTAGGCTACGCCCTTTGTTGGAGGCAAGGACTTGCCCTCCTTTTTCCCTTAATAACAAGTAGGGAAGAACCTAATCTGGCACCTCAAAATGAAAAATCAGAGGAGCCAGCTCTCATGCCTAAAGATTCCAGCACATGGGATCCCCTAGTCTATGTTCCCCCATTCAGTGTCCCCAATCTTTCCCCTCAGACAGCCACTGCCACCTCAGATCCCATTCCAAATTCCCCCTCTACTCACAGGAGCCCTCCTCCTCATAACCCTGACTCTTAGGAATTACCATTCCACCAGCCTGTTCTCTCCCAACCTAAATACCCCTCTCTAAAATGACTCCAGCATGAGGTAGAAGAACGTAAAAAAGATATTCAGAATTTTCCATTTCCCTCTGTACCTAAGAGGTCAGCTTGGACCCTCTTCCCTTTGAAAGAGGTACCACAAGGTGGGGGAGGGGGTGGGGGGCAGGCATCGGCTTTGTAAATGCCTCCCTAACCAGTTCGTAAGTCCAGAATTTTAAAAAGGGGCTTAAACTGCTACTAGATGACCGTTACGGAGTGGCAGACCAAATTGAACAGTTCTTAGAACCTCATTTATACACTTAGGTCATGTTAATATCCATCTTGCGTGTTCTTCTTTCAGGGGAAGAAAGAGTAAGTAGCTCCACTTCCGCTGGTCCCTCCCCTAGGGGAAGGAGAAGGAGAGGGGAGAACAGCGGTATAAGCAGCTGGTAGAGGAAGCGAAACAACAGCAGAGAGAGAGAGAGAGAGAGAAAGAGAGAGGAAGAGACAGACACACAAAGAAGGAGTCAAACAGAGAGAAAGAGAGAGACAGAAAGTCAAAGAAAAAGAAAAAGAGAGAGATAGAAGTAGTAAATAGAAAACAGTGTACCCTATACCTTTAAAAGTCAGGGTAAATTTAAAACCTGTAATTGATCATAATGAAGGTCTTCTCCATGACCCTGTAACATTCCAACACGACCTTGTTGTCAGTATAAACAAGGGCGTAGCCCTAAAGCACTGAGGCCACTGAAAACCTGTAGCCTTCCTAATCAAAAATCCTTAACCCAGTAACCCCAGAATGGCCCAAATGCATTCAATCTGTAGTGGCAAATGCTTTGCTAACAGAAGAAAGTAGAAAAATACTTTTAGAGGAAACCTCATTGTAAGTACACTTCACCAGTTCAGAACTATCCTAAATCAAAAAAAAAAAAAAAAAAAAAAAAAAAAAGAAGAGCAAAAATGTAGCTTACTAACTCAAAAATCTGAAAGTTTGGGGATATTCTGTTAGAAAAAGATCATTTAACATTAACCACTGATAATTCTCTTGACCCAGCAGGTTTCCTAACAGGTTATCTAAACCTTAATTAATTACCATAGAAAGGTCCAACCAGACCTAGGTGGAACTCCTTTCAGGTCAGGACAGTAAATGCTTCCTTTGGGGTGACAGAAGGAAAAAGACATAATGGGTATTCAGTAAGTGATAAGGAAACTCTTGTAAAAGCAGAGTCAGGAAAACTGCCTAATAATTGGTCTGCTCAAACATGTTATCTGTTTGCTCTCAGACAAGCCTTAAAGTACTTACAGAACCAGGAAGGAACCATCTATACCAATTCTAAGTTAATTTGGACTAAACAATCTCATTAATAGCAAAGGATAATTGAAATCACAAACTTACACGGTTTTCAACAAAAGTAAAATTTGCTAAAAGTGAACAGTGTAACATGTATTATCCTAACTTCTAATCTTGTGGCCTTAGGCAGTCTAGACCACAGACATGAAGCAAGTTGCTTGGAAAAGAATGGTTATCAACGTTGAGAAAAAAAAAGGCAGGGGGAGAATTTATATAAAAAGGAATGTTATATAGTAAATTCTTATCCTAAAATAAATTAACTAGTTATTTAAAGAAAGGGATGGATGCAACAAGTCAGTAAGCTAAGGCAGGTCAAAGAATTGTCTGTGAAAGTCGTGGAAAAAAAAGGTATAAAAGGGAATTTATGCAAGAAATATTGTATAATTTAAAAGTAAATAGGCCTCCTAAACGTGGAACTATAGAAAAAACAGTTTATGTGCAAAGTGTATAAGGAAAGTAAAATATACCTTTGGTAAAAGGATTATAAGGAGGCATAAGAATGTGGATTTTTACCTACCTTAAAAGGGTAAAAATATATATATATTGTTTTAACAGTTTAAGCAAGTTTTGAAATGTTAATTGTAAAGGAAATTCTGTGTGTAAATATATTGGATAAAGTTAAAGGGGTATCATTCAGTTTTTCTGTGAACTGGACATTAAAATAAGAGCACAACAGGTTTTTCTTAAAGCATTAACCTGCTCTTTAACAAAAATCATGAAAGGTTAAAAAGAGTCTATGAAAATCTTACCTTATGGTCAGACATTAAAAATTGAATAAATATGCCTACAAGGTTTTATGAAAACTAAGTTTAACACTAATAACACCCTAATATAAAGGCGAAATTTAGCTTATCTGGTATAAAAACCATACAGGAAGCACTGTCAAATATAAAATGGTGTTTGGCTTTCTTTGGTCTAAAAACTAATAAAAATAGGCGCTAAAGGAAATTTCTCAGTAAGAAGGCACCAAGGACTATAAAGCCCACTGCTGATGTCCCCACATTTAAAACAAAAGGTCAATCTCTTAGAAATTACATACTTAGTTTATCTTCCACTTTCCTTTCCCTGAAAACTAAAGTCTTTTAGCACAGGTACCACTCCTAGAATTTCTGGTAAACCAGCACCAGCCTGAGGATCACATTCTCATCAAAGGGTGGAAAGAAGGAAAACCCCAGCCAGCCTGGGAAGGAACCTACTTTGTGCTGCTAACCACGGAGACTCCTGTTCATACAGTGGAAGGGGATGGATTCATCACACCTGAGTCAAGAAAGCGCCACCCCCTCCAGAGTCGTGGGGTGTAGTCCCAGGGGAAAACCCTACCAAACTAAAGCTAAGAAAAATTTAACCCTTTCATCTATGCTATTTCTCTTTCTTCTTTCCTCTCTCTATTGCGGACCATTTAGTTATTAACATAACCAAGTAAATTTTGCCTCAAACTATTGCATTTAATGCTTGCCTTGTTATACCCCTGGGGACTTGCCAAGTCAAAGACAGCTCCGTACTTCAGAAAAGTACCTCTGTCCCTCCTGACTCTCCTCAGACCGAGCATTAGTGTATTGGGACCACTTAATCCAGAGAGATTTCAGTAAGGCCTCAGTGTCAGCCAGGAGTCTTGCTCCCCCATGTAGAGCTTTTATGCCATAGTTGGTCCAATGATCTGTGGACCATTAAAGAGCAAGAATGGACTGCCCCAACCAGTTTTTGTAATTTCCTAAAACCATACATTCATTTTACTAGAGGGACAGCCCTCCCTGCTAACCGTCAGCTAAACCAGTGTAATTCTATATAGGTTATTATCTCAAACCTTCAAAGTTCTTCCCCATTCCTAAGCCTGGTTCCCTTCTTATGGTATGGGGGCTGAGGTTTCAAGGACAAACCCTGTCAGATTCTTTGAAATCCGTTTCTTTGATCCCCCACCACCTGCAACTTCCTCTAAGCCTTCTTCCAAAACCTCTCACAATGGAACAATTGTTTCTCCTCCATCTAATGACAAGACCAAGATAGCTATTGTAAAATGTAAAGACTTAAAACAAACTTTGGCAATTAAGACAGGATGCCAAGATGCAAATGTTTGGGTGGAATGGATCAAATATTCTGTCCACACATTAAACAAAAGCAAATGTTATGCTTGTGTGCACGGCAGGCCAGGGGCCCACATTGTCCCCTTTCCACTAGGATGGTCCTTCAGTCAACCAGGCATGGTCTGTATAGTAGCTCTTTTCCAGGATTCTACAGCCTGGTGTAACACGTCATGCCAAGCTCAGTCTTGCTATATCCCAAAGCCTGGCACCATGAGGGTCAGCCCGAGAGCCATCCAGCCTCCGTTTCCCAATACTAAGTTCACTTCATGTCTCTCAAACAGGGAGAAAACTTAGCGTTCCTTGGAGACCTGAAGGGATGCAGTGAGCTTAAGAATTTTCAAGAGTTTATCAATCAGTCAGCCCTTGTTCATCCCCAAGTGGAGGTATGGTGGTATTGTGGTGGACTGAAAGGAGCCGGGCACATTCCTCAGCCCCGGGCTCAAAACAAGCCCAGTACAAACACATCCCATCCTCCCATCCCACCACATATCGCCATATATCTCAAACTTCCTGAGCCCAGTACAAACACCACCAGGAAAGTCTCCGATAAGGGGACAGCCGTTCAAAGTTTTACTGAAAGAGCGGGAACCAAAAGAATTCCTTTCTTCCCCTGTAACTTTCAGGCTATAAAAAGCAAACACTCGCATTGTTCAGGGCCCTCTTGTATGCTGTGGAATGGAGGGACCAGGTTCGAACTTGTAGTAAAGATCCTTGCCGCTTGGCTTTGACTCTGGACTCTGGTGGTCTTCTTTGGGGAACTAACGGTCTGGGCATAACATCTGGGGGCCCGTCCGGGATTCCCCAAGCCCACCAGACCCCTGGTCAATGGATCTGCTAGGATCGATCTACTGATAGGTGAGCTGGCTCGTCTCCGTTTGTCTGTCTGTGTCTGTTCTGAATCCGAATCTGTGACTCATGAGGTCTGAAACTGGAGCTGGCACAGTCCTGGCGGACGCGCTATAGGATGGCCAGCGGAGACCGGTGGGAGACGTCCCCTGGCTCTCATCTGTTCTATATTGCGATCTGAGCTGCCCCGGTTTGGCGGGCAGCAGCTATCTCTGATCTGAGCTGCCCCGGTTTGGCGGGCAGCAGCTGTCTCTGATCTGAGCTGCCCCGGTTTGGCGGGCAGCAGCTGTCTCTGATCTGAGCTGCCCCGGTTTGGCGGGCAGCAGCTGTCTCTGATCTGGGCTGCCCCAGCGCGAACGCGATCCTGGCAGCTAACTCTGACCAGGGCTGCCAAAGTGCGCCTGCGATTAGATATCATTAATAAGTCAGATCAGATTTCCTTTACAGGGATTCAAATGCACATTCCTTTACAGGAAGAGACTACAAATTATTACAGGATGGGTAATACCCAGAGCACTCCCCTATCTCTCCTTACGAGTAATTTCAAAGAAGTTAGAGCAAGGGGCCATGATCTTGGTACAGAAATCAGGAAAGGAAAGCTAATTACTCTGTGTCACTCCGAATGGCCTGCCTTTGATGTGGGGTGGCCACCCGAAGGGACCTTCCGACTTGCTGTCATCACTAGGGTAAAGTCCAAGATTTTCCTACCTGGGCGTGCGGGCCACTTAGATCAAATCCCATATATCCTCATATGGCAGGACCTTGTTGAGAACCCGCCTCCTTGGCTGTCCCCTTTCCAATTAGCCTCTGAACCCTGTAAGGCACTGGTTGCTCGACCACTAAAATCCAAGCAACCAACTGCCCCCCCCATCCTGTTCTACCTGACAGCGGGGACCCACTGTTCACAGAACCCCCTCCGTACCCCTCCGGGCCCCAGGCCCCAGCCCCCCTGGCTGAGCTGCGGGAGGGAGCAGGCGGACGGGAGGCGGCCGGCACACACGGGCCCGCTGAAAGGGAAAGTAACTTTGAAGGGCCGGCGGGGCGGACGCGAGGGCGCACTTCGCGGACTAGCCCCCCTCAGCCGCCTGACTCCACGGTGGCTTTACCCCTTCGGGAAATAGGACCCCCAGATGACACAGGAATCCCCAGGCTCCAGTACTGGCCATTCTCCACCAGTGATCTGTATAACTGGAAGACTCAGAGTGCTCAGTTTTCAGACAACCCCAGAGATTTACTGGCTTTACTGGATAGTGTCATGTTCACCCACCAGCCCACTTGGGATGATTGTCAGCAGCTCCTCCGAATCTTGTTCACCACGGAAGAGCGAGAGAGAATACAGATAGAAGCTAGAAAGCTGGTCCCGGGGGACAACGGTCAACCGACTGCCAACCCCGACCTCATAAACGCAACCTTTCCTCTGACCAGGCCGGCGTGGGACTACAACACGGCAGAAGGTAGGAGATGGCTACACCTTTATCGCCAGACTCTAATGGCAGGTCTCTGGGCAGCTGCTCGCAAGCCCACTAATTTGGCTAAAGTATATTCTATTCTGCAGGGAAAGACAGAGAGCCCAGCTACCTACTTAAAAAAATTAATGGAAGCTTTTAGACAGTACACCCCCATAGATCCAGAGGCTCCAGGAAGTCAGGCAGCTGTTGTAATGTCTTTCGTATATCAGGCAGCCCCAGATATTAAGAGAAAACTCCAAAAATTAGAAGACTTGAAAGGAAAGCGGATTCAGGACCTCCTTCAGATAGCCCAGCGGGTTTACAATAACAGAGATACTCCAGAGGAAAAGCAATTTAAGGCCACTAAAAAAATGACTAAGGTCCTGGCAGCAGTGGTACAGAAAGAGGATCTACAGCCAGAGTACACCCAACCTAGGCGGCCCTCCCGGCATGATAATCTGAGCAAAGACCAATGTGCCTACTGTAAGGGGGCTGGCCACTGGATAAGAGACTGCCCCAAAAAGAAACCACGAGGACAGGGACCCCCTAGGTCTACACCCATACTAGTCACTCAAGACGAAGACTAGGAAAGATGGGGTTCGGACCTCCTCCCCGAACCTAGGGTAACTTTACAAGTGGAGGGGTCCCCAGTCCAGTTCTTGCTCGATACGGGAGCACAACACTCGGTCTTAGTTAAAACTAATGGGAAATTATCCTCCAAATCCTCGTGGGTACAAGGGGCCACAGGAGTTAAGAAATACCCATGGACAACACAAAGAACAGTAAACCTCGGAGCCAAAAATGTAACCCATTCTTTCCTGGTCATCCCTGAGAGCCTCTGTCCCCTATTAGGGAGAGCCCAGTGGCTGCTGGGTGGCCCCCTTGTCTCCGAATGATTGCAGCCACAGCTCTGATGGTGCAAGATGCTGATAAACTTGTCATGGGGCAAGAATTGCGGGTCGTTACTCCACATGCCATCGAAGGTGTATTCAAACAGCCACCTAATCGATGGATGAGTAACGCCCGGCTCACCCACTACCAAGGACTACTACTAAATCCTCTCAGGATAATTTTCCTGCCCCCAACGACCTTAAACCCTGCCTCGCTGCTGCCCAACCCGGACCTGGACGCCCCACTCCATGACTGCACCAAGATACTAGCTCAGGTGCACGGAGTTCGAGAAGACCTGCAGGACCGCCCACTTCCTGACGCCGACCTCGTCTGGTTCACTGATGGGAGCAGCTTCATGCATCAAGGCCAGAGGTACGCTGGAGCGGCAGTAACTTCAGAGACTGAGGTAATCTGGGCGGAACCCCTGCCCCCGGGGACATCGGCCCAGAAGGCCGAACAGATAGTGCTCACCCAAGCCCTTACCTTAGGGGCAGGGAAAAAGCTGACAGTAAATACACACAGCCGATATGCTTTTGCAACGGCGCATATACCTGGGGCCATTTACAGGGAACGAGGGTTACTGACGGCTGAAGGAAAAGAGATAAAAAACAAGCAAGAGATCCTAGCCCTGCTAACAGCCCTATGGAGGCCAGAAAAATTAGCCATTGTACATTGCCCAGAGCATCAGAAACTAACTACTCCAACTGCTCAAGGCAACTTTCTGGCAGACCAAACTGCAAGGAATGTGGTGAAGGCTCCCAGCCAACTCCTTGCACTCCAGCTCCCTGACCCGGGCCCCGGGGACTTGCCATATTTCCCTGAATATTCAGAACAAGATCTCCAGTGGATTGACAAACTTCCCCTGAAACAAATCCAGAATAGGTGGTGGACTGATACTAATGACCAAACCATCCTACCCGAAAAATTAGGACAACAGGTGTTAGAACACATCCACTGAACCACCCACCTGGGGGCCCGGCAGATGATAGACCTGATCAGACGCTCCAAGCTCAAAATCAGACATATAGCTGAGACGGCCAGCAGTATCGTGACAAGTTGCAAAGTCTGCCAGCTTAACAACGCATACCCCCAATCTCAAGCCACAACAGGAACAAGGCTCAGGGGAACCAGGCCCGGTATCTACTGGGAAGTAGATTTTACTGAAATAAAGCCAGGAAAGTACGGGTACCGGTACTTACTTGTCTTTGTAGATACTTTTTCAGGGTGGACTGAAGCATTCCCAACCAAAAGAGAAACTGCTCAGGTCGTAGCAAAGAAAATTCTGGAAGATATCCTTCCCAGGTATGGCTTCCCCATCCAGATAGGGTCAGATAATGGGCCCGCTGTCGTCGCTAAGGTAAGTCAGGACTTGGCTTCCATCCTTGGGGCAAATTGGAAACTACATTGCGCTTACAGGCCCCAGAGTTCAGGACAGGTAGAAAGGATGAATCGGACCTTAAAAGAGACCTTAACTAAATTGACTATAGAGACTGGCGCTAATTGGGTAGTCCTTCTCCCCTATGCTCTGTTCCGGGCCCGTAATACCCCTTACAAACTGGGCCTTACCCCTTACGAAATCATGTATGGCAGACCTCCACCCCTGGTTCCTAGCTTAAAAGATGACCTGCTTAAGTCTGAAACAGAAAATGTCTCTGAATTCTTATTTTCCTTACAAGCCTTACAGAAAATTCACCAAGAAATCTGGCCCAAGCTGAAAGAGCTATATGAGACCAGTCCCCCACCGACACCCCATCTGTACCAGCCGGGAGACTGGGTCCTGGTTAAGCGACACCAACAAGAGACCCTAGAGCCCAGGTGGAAAGGACCACTCCAAGTACTCCTGACCACACCCACCGCCCTGAAGGTAGAAGGCATTGCGTCGTGGATCCACTACACCCACGTCAAGCCAGTGGACCCAACCTCCGACCTTCTGGGGCCAATCACGGCGGCGGCTGAAGCACCAGACACGTGGACTGTGGACAGAGCTAAGAACAACCCCTTAAAACTCACCCTGTGCCGGCAGCATAGCTCACTGCAAACATGCAGTTAGGTAGTCTAACTCTAACATTAGTCGCCCTAGTGGCCGCTGGGGAAAACAAAGCCAGCTCCTAATCCCTTTGTCTGGAGATTCTGGCTTTATGAAAACCAAACCCACCCTGGGCAACCTCATAAGCCCGGGAAACTAGTGGCCAGTGCAGATTGCCCCTCTTCAGGGTGCAATAGCCCAATTTTACTAAATTTTACTGATTTCCCAGTAGCCAAATCAGTGGCACCAATAATATGCTTCGAGTATGATCAGACTAAATACAATTGTAAGCGCTATTGGTGGCACCAAAGTGCCGGCTGCCCTTATAACTATTGTAACATCCATAAATACCAATGGTGGGGTGGAAAAGAACAGATAGATCCCAGATGGCCCTTCCATCGCAGACGAGATAGAGACCTTTCATATACATGGATAGTTAGAGACCCCTGGAACTCCCGCTGGACCACGCCTCAACACGGGGCTGTATACTACTCCTCCACCTCCACATGGCCTAGCAGTCACCTCTATCTGTGGCGGGGTCTAGCGCAGGTATGGCCCCTGGTAAAATATCCAGCGACAAGAAAACCGCCTGACACAAGATTTACGTCCTTTTTCCTGGTTAAAATTATTACAAGAAGGATTAGAACTTGAACCTTACAGGACTTCACAGCCTGTCTGACTGCTTTCTGTGTGCCACTCTAGGGCGTCCACCGCTAACCGCTGTCCCCCTGCCATGGGGATCCTCCACCTCTGCCCAAGCTAACAACCACCGAAACCTCTCATATGCCCCTATCCCTAACGTGCCACTATACCTAAACCCCAGTCAAGAAAAGTTTCCCTACTGTTTCTCAAGAACTAATTCTAACCTCTACAGCATCACTGCAACGCCCCCTAATATCACCTTAAGGGCTCCGTCAGGCATATTCTTCTGGTGTAATGGAACATTATCTAAAAACCTATCAAGCCCCTCTGTTACCAACCTACTGTGTCTTCCTGTCACATTAGTTCCCCGGTTAACTCTACTTACTGCCGGCGAGTTCCTAGGGTATACCGGTAACTGGACTAGTGCTGTTATTCACCCAGACCCTAGACCGAGACCTGCACAAGCCATATTTCTCCCCCTCATTGCAGGAATCTCCCTCACTGCATCCTTCATGGTGGCCGGACTGGCTGGGGGAGCCCTAGGTCACACCCTCATAAAAAGTAACAAGCTGAACCAACAATTTGCCATTGCTATGGAGGAGTCAGCTGAGTCCCTTGCCTCCCTCCAGCAGCAGCTCACATCCCTAGCACAGGTAACCTTGCAGAACCGGAGGGCCTTAGACCTACTCACTGCTGAAAAAGGGGGAACGTGTATGTTTCTAAAGGAAGACCGTTGTTTCTACATAAATGAATCAGGGCTCGTGGTAGACCGGGTCCAACAGTTACGCAAGTTAAGCACAGAAATAAGAACACGGCAGTTTGCTTCAGCTGCAGACCAATGGTGGAACTCATCTATGTTTTCTCTGTTAGCCCCCTTCCTTGGACCCCTGCTGAGTCTACTATTTCTGCTTACCGTAGGACCTTGTGTTGTTAACAGAATTTTGCGGTTCATTAAAGAAAGGTTTAACACTATACAACTCATGGTCCTCAGAGCCCAATACCAACCTATAAATGCTGAAACAGAATCAGACTTATAAGACCCAAGATTGGCTCTAAAAAACACCAGAAAAGAAAGGGGGGAATGAAAGGAGCCGGGCACATTCCTCAGCCCTGGGCTCAAAACAAACAAGCCCAGTACAAACACATCCTATCCTCCCATCCCACCACATATCGCCATATATCTCTCAAACTTCCTGAGCCCAGTACAAACACCACCAGGAAAGTCTCCGATAAGGGGACAGCCGTTCAAAGTTTTACTGAAAGAGCGGGAACCAAAAGAATTCCTTTGTTCCCCTGTAACTTTCAGGCTATAAAAAGCAAACACTCGCATTGTTCAAGGCCCTCTTGTATGCTGTGGAATGGAGGGACCAGGTTCGAACTTGTAGTAAAGATCCTTGCCGCTTGGCTTTGACTCTGGACTCTGGTGGTCTTCTTTGGGGAACTAACGGTCTGGGCATAACAGGACCTTTACTGGATACTCTGCTGAGTAACTGGAATGGCACTTGTGCTTTAGTCCAATTGGCTATCCATTTCACCCTGGCATTTCATCAACCAGAGGAAGGAAAAAGAAGACACTGTAAAGTGAGAGAAGCCCCTTATGGGTCTTTCAACTCTCACATCTTTTTAGATACAATTAGAGTCCCACAGGGAATACCAGTCAATTTAAAGCCCAAAATCAAATAGCTGCAGGATTCCAGTCAGAATTTTGGTAGGTCACAACTAATAAAAATGTAGATTGGATAAACTACATCTACTACAGCCAACAGCGATTTATTAACTACGCTAGAGATGCTGTTAAAGGAATAGCTGAGCAATTAGGGGCTACTTGCCAGATGGCTTGGGAAAATAGAATAGTCTTAGACATGATATTAGCAGAAAGAGGAGGAGTTTGCATAATGATTAAAACTCAATGTTGCACCTTCATCCCAAACACCACTACCCCTGATGGAAGTATAACAAAGGCATTGCAATGTGTGACTGCTCTATCCAATCAGTTAGCCAGCAACTCAGGGGTAAATGACCCATTTACAGGATGGTTAGAAAAGTGGTTTGGTAGAAAGGAATGACAGCCTCAATTCTTACTTCCCTCACAGCTGAAATGGGTGTACTTATTCTTGTTGGGTGCTGTGTCATACCATGCATCCATGGGTTGGTGCAGAGGCTCATAGAGCCAGCACTTACTAAAACCTCCCTTAACTATCCTCCATCTTATCCAGAGAAGCTTCTTCTTTTGGAAAATTAAGCAAAACAACTAAGCCAAAACATGTTTAAAAAAAAGTTTGAGAGGAAAGAGCTGTAAGAAATACAAGGGGAGGGGTGGTTAGACATGAGTTCTAAATTTCTTTTCAAAGAATCAACATGTCAGTAGGTTCAATTCTTTACCTTCTACTTTTAAACTTAACTTCCTCATAAAGCAATCTTTTTCAATTACCTGCTCCACCCTGACTCATTTGAATTACCTGCTCCACCGTCATTCTGATTACCTGCTCCACCCTGACTCAGTCCAATTACCTTCTCCACCCTGACTCATTCTGATTACCTGCTCCACCCTGACTCATCCTGATTACCTGCTCTGTCATAATCATTTTCTCAGCCAAACCACTCACCCCGTCATTCTCTTTAAACTAGCCAATTGGAATTAGTTTAACCTGTGTGGTCTAACCTTAGCCAATAGAGGAACGACACAGCAGGAGGGGCCACGTGAGTCAGGGATAAAACCCCCTTCCCCTGCCTCGGGTGTGCACTCACCATTGCTCCATCTGTAATTTGGATGTAATTTGGGTGTAAGGGCACACCCTTCTATAGAAATAACTTGTCTTGCTGAGAATTAAAAGAAAATTTTATATTTGAGTGCTATTTCTTTGGCAGCACTGAAACTTTATACGTAACAACCCAGAGCCCAGGAGCGTAGGGTGAATGATTCCATGGTGGGAAAGGGGCAGGGAACATGGCAAACTAGGTGTGACCACTGTTCGGAATGTCAAACCCAGTTGGGGCATTCAGGACAAAAAGGCCATTTATTCTGGACAAACTGTGGTATCCCTGATGCAGTGATTCTCAATGGGGGGTGACTATGCCTCCTTGGGGGTAATAGGCAATGTCTGGAGATAGTTTTGGTTGTAACAACTGAGGAGGAGGAATGCTCCTGACATCTGGTGGGTGGAGCCTGGGGATGCTACTGAACACCCTACAGTGCCCAGGGCAGCCCCACCACAAAGACTCAACCAGCCCCAAATACTGAGTGCTGGGGTGGAGAAGCCCTGTCCGGGTGCTATCCTGACTGTGCAAAATCTCTGCAAATGTCCACCCATTATACGGGAGGGTAATGCTTCAGAAGCCCACACCATTCAGGCCTGGATCGGAAGTCCATCTGTTCATGAGATTTAATAAAATAGGCACTTGCTGCTACTTCAAATGACTCGTTGGGTTCAGGGTTAGACTAACTAGAGCCTTGACATAATTAACAACATCATTTCATTCTCATTCACGTTTTTTGTTTTTTGTTTTTAACATTCTTTGATTCTCTGATTTCCATCTACCAGAAAAAACTTTCCACACACATTTAAATATACAGGAGGAAGTTCCTTCCTTGTGCAGCATGCCAAATATTAATATCACATGAAACTCAATATGCCTTGGGGTAGTGTCTGGTGCACATGCAAAGATGTTTTTATACTCCCCGAACTTGAACAACCTCAGAAACAAGGAAGAATTGAAAGGCTCGTGTTTCAGTTGAAGAATAACTAAATGAAACACCATCCCAGAAGATTTCTGATTACAAGACACTATTTGAAATAAGGAAAGCAATACAACCCATGTAAACAACTAGCCGCATCACCTCAGGCAACCTTGGCTCCTGATTCTGGCCATGGAGTAGGCAATGGTGACTGGTCAAGACACTTTCATACCCTGCTCCTCCTTCATATGTGCACACCCAAATAAACACGCACATCACAAAATGCAGTAACTGTCTAAGACGGTAAAAACACGTACTCTTTTTTAAACTCCAAGAGCGCACTCTCTCTCTTTCCTTAGAGACAGGGTCTTCTTCTATCAACCAAGTTGCTGTGCAGTGGCGTGATCACAGCTCACTACAACCTCAAACTCCTGGCCTGAAGCGATCCTCCCACCTTGGCCTCCTAAAATGTGGGGATTATAAATTTGAGTCACCTCCCCTGGCCTGACTTTAAGGACTAGAAACCACTGAGATAAATGAGATGGTGTTTTATTGGTCCTCAGTGTCCTGGCATCTGGAGTGCCAAGGAAAGGAAACTATGAAGGTTTCTCAACAGGGGAAAGGCAGAAGGCAATGAGCAGAGGAAAATGGAGTCACAGCACCCTGAGACCTGAGATCTTGCTGGCCTCAAGCACGTGTCCTCCTAGTGAGGCAGGAAAATAGGGTGTGCATGCAGAGAACATACGGCTTATTCACACTTCAGCTATGACAGGAAATTTCCTCTCCATAGCGCATATACTGAGTAAATGACTTGTAACTTTACTTCTTCATTTACACATGGTGCACACCAGTGGAATCCTCTGGGGGTATTTAAACTTTCAAAAATTCTGTAATGGGGTCCTTGAGCCCCTGTGCTTTCAGGGCCTCTCCTAAACTGTGGAGTGTAATTTCATTTTCAATATATCCCTTTATTCTGTTACTGGGGAGGGGGGGGTCCTTGCTCCCAGAGCTCCGAAGATGGTGGCAGGCCGCTTCCAAAATAGCAGTGGGCCACTTCCAAGATGGTGGCAAGCCTCGTGTTCCCTGACCTGGGGTTCTTGGCCTCACAGATTTCAAGGAATGGAATCTTGGGCCATGCAGTGAGTGTTATAGCTCTATTAGAAGCCATGGGTCACAGAAGAGAACCATGGAACCTAGTGACTAGTGTTCAGCTCAATTAGGATGAACCCAGGCACTTAGCCATGCAGGAACAATGGCAAGCCTTTAGCCTGATCAGGAGTAAATGGGCACCTCACTGGATCAGAAGCACAGCAGACACCCTGCCAGATCTGGAGGGATGGAAGTCAGTGGTAGGTCTGCGACTGTAGCAAACAGCAGTGGTGGACGGCGAGTGAAAGCTCAGCTCAAGCCATAACATGGACCAGAAGAGTGCACTTGCAAGATTTAATAGAGTGAAACAGAGTGGAAAGAGAGCTCTCATACAAAAGGAGGGGACCCAAAGAGCGTAGCCATTGCTGGCTGGAATGCCTGGGTTTATATCCCGACCACTGCCCCTCCCCCTGTGCTCTCAGGTAATAGATGATTGACTATTTCTTTACCTCCTGTTTTAGCCTAATTAGCCTTTTAGTGAGCACTCTTTACTATCTGACTGGTCGGGTATGACCTAAGTTGCAAGCCACTTAAAGGTGAATGCAGTCACCTTCCCAGCTAGGCTGAGGAATTCTTAGTTGGCCTAGGAAATCCAGCTAGTCGTCTCTCAAATCCTTCCTTGCTTTGTTTGTGCATCTTGTCCAATTTTTTTCTTCAATATGCCAAGAACTTGGACACACTCCATCAATAATACATTTTGGTGAGCCAGCCAGGAGAAACTCCAGGAGAAGGCAGCCCCAAAGTTTGAGATTTATGTTTCTCCTTCTCCTTTCTGCTCTGTACAAGAGAATCTTTCTCCCTCTCTTTTCCCTTCCAACTCCGGACCCTTGGGCAGCAGTGCCTAAACATGGAAGCAACTGCAGGTTTCTGGCTCTGCCAGTGAAACTAACGGGTTTCCATGTGGAGAAGCCTGACTGCCACTGCTGGTTTGCTTAAGAGACCAGGGTCTTTTTTGTTTTTTTTTTCCCCTTTCCTTTTCAGTCTTTCAGCGGCTGTTTTTTAGTAGCTACTTGAAGATTGAGGGCGATTGGCTGGGGCCACTCCCTGCTACTGCCTGAAGGCCTAGGAATGAATGGGAAGTTATAACTGCCCTGCCCAGAAGGGAGATGGACTTTTTTTAAAAAATATTTTCTGGATGTGGTCCTGATCCCTACCTTCGGCATGGCTCAGAGAGAACTTGCATATGTTTCTGGTAACTTAAACCTTCTTTTCTTATGCTAAATTCTTTTCTTCCTCTATTAAACTGGCTAAGGGCAAAAGAAACCCACCCAATCTCCAGTTCCTATCATTAAAGTTCATGGAATGGCAAGCATGGGAAAGTGTGCTAAGTATGCTAAAAGGTGGGGATTACACCTAGGTACCAAACAAATGCTCATAGTAGGCTCTGGAGGGAAAGCAGGCACTGGTGCCCACCTAAGGTCAGAGACATCTGACACTCTTAAGACTGGGCCCCACAGGAAGACACTCCAGGGGACCCTGCAGACCTTAACCTGCTCAAAGGGGACACTCTTGGCAGAGGTTCTGAGGTCTAGTCATAAGCCCTTCTTAGAATTTTCTCTCACAGTTGCAATGCTGCTTGTTTAGAAAACTGTTCAGAATCTGAAGTTTGGTGTCAAATGGGAAAACGGGATGGCGTATGTATCCCGGCTTTTGTGCTGCTGTTGTTAGCAGGGGGCTTGGTTAACATGTGATGCCTCCTTTTGTTATGCCCAGACCGTTTGTTCCCCAAAGAAGACCACCAGTCCAGAGTCAAAGCCAAGCGGCAAGGATCTTTAGTACAAGTTCGAACCTGGTCCCTCCATTTCACCGCATACAAGAGGGCCCTGAACAATGCGAGTGCTTTTTATAGCCTGAAAGTTACAGGGGAACAAAGGAATTCTTTTGGTTCCCGCTCTTTCAGTAAAACTTTGAACGGCTGTCCCCTCATCTGTCCCCTTATCGGAGACTTTCCTGGTGGTGTTTGTACTGGGCTTGTTTGTTTTGAGCCCGGGGGAAGTTTAAGAGATATATGGTGATATGTGGTGGGATGGGAGGATGGGATGTGTTTGTACTGGGATTGTGTGTTTTGAGCCCGGGGCTGAGGAATGCGCCCGGCTCTTTTCACTTTCATATACTTTGGCCCCAGTGCTCTTCGGAATCTAGGAGGTTTGGACTTTAAAAATCAAACTGCCACAGAGACTGCTTTACCAGAAATTTTGATGCACAGCCTTCACTGGATTATCTATGTAAAAAGTAAAGCAGAGGCTCCTCTTCAAAGACTTTCCTCCCCATCTAATTAGGAATTAATAGTAACTTGTCTTAGAAGCAAAATTTATTCAAAGACCTGTGCTAACATTCTTAAATATCTGCTAGCCCTAATAAAGAAATCAATGTACTTTATGTTCTTAGCTCCCAGAATTTAGCCTAAATATTTGCCCTGGCATGTTTATACTGGTCCAAGCAAGCATTAGGTCATAGCATGTTCCTCTTCCTTATTTAAAGGTGTTTTTACCTTTTTCAGCATCCACAAGTTACTTCTTGCTTCCTTTGTTCTCCTCTACCTTTGCCTCTTTTAAAAAGTTCTAAGTTTCTAGCCAATAGGGACAAATATAGAATGTGAGGTCCCATTCCAGCCAGTGGAAACCGGACATGGCAGTTAAGGTGGATGCGTCAGGTTATAAATAACCCGGTCTCCTTTGTTCAGTGTACTCTCATGGCAAAACTGCTGGCAAGTCTACCCTTTCTGCAGAAAGTAAAAAAATGGCCTTGCTGAGGAAATTAAATTTATGTTTATGTGCTATTTCTTTATGGCACTGGGGAACAAGCATTACAAACATCTATTGGGGCAAAGTAACAATGGCAAGCTTCTATTGCTATCTCATGGCCAAGGTTCTAAGGGATTGGATCATTGTTTATGTATGTGTATCCATGTCTAGATGTGTTTATTTGTATGTAGACTTATTGTTATATGTTGTGTCTACCAAACTGACTTATAAAAGAGCACTCATAAATTAAGTAAATAAGTCTAGGCAATTTTTAAGTTCATGTGACTTAACTGTAACTTTACTAAACAAGCTAGTTTTACAATTATTGGTGGAACAAAAAGAGAAATGCCCTCAGAATTGTCAGCATATATTTTGTCCAAATTTTATGTCTGTCTTTGCTACCTGCAACCTGGAAGACTGAAGCCCTCTCCCTGCTTCAAGGTGTCATCCTGCCTTTGTGGACCAAACCCATGTTCATTTTACATATGTTGATTAATGTCTGATGTCTCCCTTGTTAAACTAAAAATTAAGTACAGTGAATAGGATAATTGTTTTAGGTAAACTTTTAATGTAAATTAAAATTTTAAAAGTTATTTTTGATGATCTTTTAATATCCGAGTTATTTCCAATTAAGACAGGGTCGTAAAATAGGGAAACATGTTTCTAAAATTGTGGAATTGTTCTTATCTATAAATGCTTACAGGTGATAGTTCAGGATTTCTTGCTTTTTAGGATTTCACTAAAGTTTTAGGTTACTAAGGATAAAAACTCTAGGTAACATGTAATTCTGTATACAAAATGTGCCAGAAAGGGTTATGTTACTAGTGGAAAAAATAATACTTTTGTCTAATTCAGAACTTATCTAAAAGTTAAGTTCAAATTACACATTTGAAAAGGTTAATTATGAAACAATGTAGTAAGTAATCATTTACAAAGGGATAAAAATGTGGAAAAGGTTGGGTGTTTTGGAGTTTTTTTGAGATGGAATTTCGCTCCTGTTGCCCAGGCTGGTATGCAATGGTGCAGTCTCGGCTCACTGTAACCTCTGCCTGCCAGGTTCAAGCAATTTTCCTGCCTCAGCCTCTTGAGTAGCTAGGATTACAGGTGCCTGCCACCCTGCCTGGCTAATTTTTTGTATTTTTGGTAGAGACAGGGTTTCACCATGTTGGCCAGGCTAGTCTAGAACTCCTGACCTCAGGTAATCCACCTGCCTCAGCCTCCCCAAGTGTTGGGATTAGAGGCATGAGCCACCACACCTGGCTGGAAAAGGTTTAAATAATAAAATATTCTTTAAGACATTCTTAGAGACATTTGGCTAATTAATACTTTCATAATTAAAGCTTTTAGTCTTGATTACTGGTCATGTACCTAAAGCGAATTTCTCAGTTGCACAGGATGCATAATGATATTGGTGAGCTTGAAGATATTAAATTGTGTGTCAGGAAAAAAATATTCAATATGCAGGTTTTTTAAAAGCCTAGGTAACACTGTAGCCTCCCAGGTAAATTGAGTAGGAACATTTAGGTTTGGTCTGCTGTTTGTTTTTGCTTCTAGTTTTCATTCACTTGCTGTCTATTCTCCACAGGCTTTGCTTGAGTGTATGTGTATATGTACATTTTGTGTGTGTGTGTGTGTGTGTGTGTGTATCCATGATGTCTTTTAGTTCCTAGTGGAAAGCTTCTTTTTCGTTCCGCGAATATTTTGTTTCCTATGTATTTCTAGCAAGTCATCATTTGTTCCATTAACCTTGAATTTCCAAGCTACCTTTATTGGGCCTGCAGAAATTAATGGAGCACACCAGCTTTCGATTCTTAAATTAACTTTTTGGATTTTAGGTTTCCTGATACTTTAAGTGTGTTGAGAATACTCTCATCAATAGAATATAAGTTATATTTCTCTCTCTCTCTGCCTAATTTCTTGAAAATTTTTAAACTATTTGGGAATATTCTTTTTTTTTTTTTTTTTTTTTTGAGACAGAGTCTCTTGCATTTTGCCCAGGCTGAGTGTAGTGGTGCAATCTCAACTCACTGCAACCTCTGCCTCCTGGGTTCAAGCGATTCTCCTGCCTCAGCCTCCCAAGTAGCTGGGATTATAGGCATGCGCCATCATGTGCAGCTAATTTTTTATTTTTAGTAGAGATGAAGTATCACCATGTTGGCCAGGCTGGTCTCGAACTCCAGACCTCAAGTGATCCACCTGCTTCCAGCTCCCAAAGTGCTGGAATTATAGGCGTGAGCCACCACGCCGCCCTATTTGGAATATTCTGGATTCATGGCATTGTATTTGTTTGCATACAGTCAAGCAGGGTCACTAGAGCTGACCAGAAACCTGCCATGCCGGCAAAAGGGTAAGAATTTCTTACCAGTGAGTCTCTGGTCTCTGTGGTAACTGGTTAAATGAAAGGCAAAAGTCACTGTTTATCTTCTCTGGAAGTTTTAATCAATGCAAAAGAGTTTAATTAATTGGTTTAATAATAATAAAAAGCTTAAATCAAATATTTCATCTGAAAAGTAAAAAGTGCAATGCCTTGGGCAAGGACTTCATGTCTAAAACACCAAAAGAAATGGCAACAAAAGCCAAAATAGACAAAAGGGATCTAATTAAACTAAAGGGCTTCTGCATAGCAAAAGAAACTACTATCAGAGTGTACAGGCAACCTACAAAATGGGTTTACAATTTACCCATATGACAAAGGGCTAACATCCAAAATCTACAAAGAACTTAAACAAATGTACAAGAAAAAATAAAAACAACCCAATCAAGAAGTGGGCAAATGATATGAAAGACACTTTTCAAAAGACATTTACGCAGCCAACAGACACATGAAAAAATGCTCATCATCACTGATCATCAGAGAAATGCAAATCAAAACCACTATGAGATAGCATCTCACACCAGTTAGAATGGCGATCATTAAAAAGTCAGGAAACAACAGGTGCTGGAGAGGATGTGGAGAAACAGGAACACTTTTATACTGTTGGTAGGACTGTAAACTAGTTCAACCATTGTGGAAGACAGTGTGGCAATCTAGAACTAGAAACACCGTTTGACCCAGTGATCCCATTACTGGGTATATTCAGAAGGGATTATATATCATGCTACTATAAAGACACATGCACATGTATGTTTATTGCGGTACTATTTACAATAGCAAAGACCTGGAATCAACCCAAATGTCTATCAATGATAGAATGGATTAAGAAAATGTGGCCATATATACACCATGGAATACTATGCAGCCATAAAAAAGGATGAGTTCATGTCCTTTGTAGGGACATGGATGAAATTGGAAACCATCATTCTGAGCAAACTATCACAAGGACAGAAAACCAAACACCGCATGTTCTCACTCATAGGTGAGCACTGAACAATGAGAACACTTGGACACTGGGTGGGGAACATCACACACCAGGGCCTGTTGTGGGGTGGGGGAGGGGGGAGGGAAAGCATTAAGAGAAATACCTAATGTAAATGACGAGTTAATGGGTGCAGCACACCAGCATGGTACATGTGTACATATGCAACAAACCTGCACATTGTGCACATGTACCCTAGAACTTAAAGTATGATAAAAAAAAAAAAATGTAATGCCTTTTACTTAGTTCATATGACTTGAGTAATCTTTGGGAAATAAAGACAATTTTTAAAGTTATTGGTAAAATACAATTCTCTTCAAAATGTAAATAAATATATGGTCTAAATTATGTCCAAATATTGGGTTTGCTAAATGCTTTAAGGTTATAAGCTGCTTCTTTGTCTTTTGAGAATTGTTTAACTTGCCTGCTTTCCAGCTAGGTAAGTCCTGGGGACATGTGGAGTTGGCCACACCCCTAGCTTTGCTGGAAACAATCAGATCTTATCAACACCTAGCACATAATTAACATAACAGGTTTTATGTTAAAATTAAATTGCTAAGAATCAACATTGTAACATGCAATTAAGACTGCTAGAAACAGTTTTACATGCAAGGTGTGTAAGAACAGTATAATTTTTTTTTAAAATAAAAGGTTATATGAAAAGTTTTCACTTCTTTAAAATTTCCAAATCATGATTTTGGCAAAATACATAATTTATGGTAATCTGAAATTCAAAAATCTAACTTCAGTTTCAATGTCTTTCCTAATGCCTGGCTTTTTGGATGGATCACAGGGCCCCTGAAAACATCCAGAAAAGAGGTAAATAGGATTATTTGATGTTTAGATACACAGGACTGCAAAAATGATATTCAGTCTTTTTTAGGTTATATTTTTGTGAATAACACTAATATATGTTCCAAAATTGTATTGGGTTTGTAAAATTTTAATGTCTAACTATGTTTATTATGTTGTTGTTGTAAACCACAGAAATAACCAAATTTCCTTGTATAAAGCTGCTAACCGAAGCAGAACAAAAAAATTAGTCAAATATCGGCCGGGGGCAGTGGCTCACACCTGTAATCCCAGCACTTTGGGAAGCCGAGGTGGGTGGATCACAAGCTCAGGAGATCCAGACCATCCTGGCTAACACGGTGAAACCCCGTCTCTACTAATATACAAAAAAATTAGCCTGGCATGGTGGTGGACACCTGTAGTCCCAGCTACTCGGGAGGCTGAGGCAGGAGAATGGCGTGAACCCAGGAGGCCAAGCTTGCAGTGAGCCGAGATCGCACCACTGCACTCCAGCCTGGGCCACAGAGCAAGACTCCATCTCAAAAAAAAAAAAAAAAAAAAAAAACGAAACAAACAAACAAAAATCAAATATCAGGAAAATACTTTGTTGGATTTTCATGTTAAAGCAGCTGATACTGAAATTTTTTAAATACGCAATTCGAATAAATTCCACAGTCTCAGTCACATTACCTATGATAACCCATTAATCAGTGCTATACACCTAATTTGGAAAAACATGTGATATTAAAGAGGATACATCTAATGTTAATTAGGCATGGACTCATGGAGAACCAGGAGGATGGCCACCTTGTCCCTCCTGAGTCCTTAAAGCTCTTATTACTAAAAGTTCTGCATGCCATGACTCAGCATGGAAAAGATAAAATAACCCAAATTGAATACATTGGTGTGGTAACTTACAAATTCTTCAGGTACATTTGGTCAGCTGGTGGGCCATTTTATAAAGGAATTTCATTTAATTGTTATTTTCAATGCATGTTCTGGTTGAAAAGAAGTTTTCCCATGCAGGAGGGCTGATGTTATAACAGCAAATTATTATGCTACGGAGTATTTTCAGCAGGTAAAGAAAGCTTTTTATGATTTGGATCTTCTGAGAACATCAAAGAAAGACTGCTTTTGCCATCCACACTACAATGTACGTTGTGCACATGTACCCTAAAACTTAAAGAACACTTTTACACTGTTGTGTTTGGGACCTCAGGCTTTGGGCTGTTGGTCTTGCAACTGAGAAGCGTCCCTCCATGCTCTTGGAACTGCACACCTATTGGAACTCTTAAGGTAAAACTAACCAGGGAAATTTCTCTCAGGAAAGAGATGGCATACTTGATGTGAACAGCTTTTCCCAAGTTCACAGATTAAGACTTCTACTATCAAGAAACTCTTATCTTTGAATATTTTCTTTTGCTTATGCCTCTATGAACAACTGGAATGGAAAAGGAGTCTCTTATATGCACTTACAGGACATACATTTATTTTTGAAGGAGTTTGTAGCCAGCCTTATATATGGATGTTTATCTTTGATAGATAAAGGATAAAGGCCTAATGTAGGTAAGAAATTTTAATGGTACATACTTTGCCTTGTAATCAGTCAAAAACAAAACATTGGTTCACTTCTCTTAATGCACATTATGGCTTAAAGAGAACACTGCCAGGAGGCCTTCAACTCTTCTAGAAGGGAATCATTTGTTAGGTCCTTTTTCAGGGGTTTAAAGTAAAACACTAATGACTAAAAATGTGTTTCCCATAATAGGCTCTATGGCACATTCTATGGTAAAGTCTACAGTTACACAAGAGAGTTTAAATCCTCCTGTGAAAGTTATGCTAAATAATAGAATTGGCTGCACAAAGAATTACGTGTGCAGCTCCTGGCACTTGCGGCCTATGGAGAAATACGTCAAATGAAGAGTATAGAGATTCAGTGGTAGGAGATTGATGAATGGACTGCTTAGAAAATGAATTGACTATTTAGCTCATTCTTTGATCTACTTGATTTTAGGAGGTTTGGCTTATGGGGACCTTATGTAAAGAACATACTCCAATGTCTTGGTATTATACTCCCAACAGTCATAATAATAGTCTCCCTGACGTGCTGTGTTCTCTCAAAGGCTTTAAATGCTTTCCTGTAGCCATCTCTAGAATGTCAAATGGTCTCTCTTCAACTGGAATGACAAGAGCTGAAAGAAAGGTGCCACCATGAGGACAGTATAACCTATGAATAATGTGCTGAGACCAGAAATCCAAAATTATGGTAAATGAGAGTGGTGATAGGGCCCTAAGTTTTGGTCACACTCTTACCTAAGTGAGAACCTGATCAAAAAAGGGAATTTTTAAAACAAAATTCTGGGAGATCATTGTTTTGGACTAAGCTTGTGCAATAGGCCCCAACAGACAAAACCGAACCAAAATGCAGTCATTTGTGCTAAGACTTTAAGGAAACACGTAGATCCCAGAACACACCACAAGCCAGTTTTTGCTTTCCTCCTGCAAATCTCTATAACAAACATTCCTGACAGCATAAGTATCCACCCCCTGAAGTTCCCATTATATCTTTTAACCAAATGCATTTCCTCTCTCCTGGAGACCATCAAGCTTCAGATGATCATGCAACAACAGTTCCCTCCACTTCCAGGTGAAGACAGCACCCCTGGCCATCAAGGAGCTATCCTGCCTCCACTAGACACAGCAGGGTGAGGGTTCCATGATCCCCAATAGCTCAGAACTACGGCACAAGCCAGCAAGAAGCAGTTACAGAAAAAAGACCATTGGTCCCTCTGCATCACATAAATATTTATAAGGATCACATTTCTTAGGGGGGAATGAGGCAGGGCAATAGGATCTGGAGGCAGGGAACATAAGGTCGATTCGCACTTCAACTATGACAGGAAATATCCTCTCAATAGAGCATATGCCGAGTAAGTGACTTTGTAACTTTACTTCACCCTCTCCATTTACATAGGGTGTACACCAAGGAACCAATGTATCCTCTAGAGAGTATTTAAACTCCCCAAAATTCTGTAATGGGATCCTTGAGCCCGAATGCTTGGGCTTGGGCTCCCGCACTGTGGAGTGTACTTCCATTTTCAATAAATCCCTTTGTTCCATCCTTGATTATTTGTGTGTTTTGTCCAATTCTTTGTTCAAGACACCAAGAACCTGGACACCCTCCACTGGTAACACTAGGATAAGGACACTGGTTGGTGCTGGACAGGGTAACTTGAAGATCCCAGGAATCCAATATGAAGAAGGGAAAGAGATGGATGGGTTGCCAGGGAAGAAAGAGCATGAGAGAGCACAGACACCAGAGTTTTTACAGCTATGGCTTTGTGCAAAATGGCAGGCAAAAATGTAAGAAAACAATGAGCTAGGTACAGGGGCTCATATCTGTAGTCCCAGCACTTTGGGGGACAGAGGTTGGAGGATCAGCTGAACCCAGCAATTTCAGACCAGTGTGGGCAACATGGCAAAATGGCATCACCACAAAAAATACAAAAATTAGCTGGGTGTGCTGGCACCTGTAGTCCCAGCTAATTGAGAGGCTGAAGCAGGAGGATCATGTGACCCCAGGAGGCGGAGGCTGTGGTGAGTTATGATTATGCCACTGCACTCCAGTTTGGGTGACAGAGTGAGACCCTGTCCACCCCACACCTGCCCCCCACAAAAAAAGGAAAGAAGAAAAGAGAACAGGATATATTACTTTGTGATTTTTCTAAAAGAGGTTTTTAAATCATGAAAAGAAAGCAACATAACATGCTGCAAAGGTTTTTAAGGGTGAGACCGGTTCCCAGAAATACAGGATAGAGGGAATCCTGGAAAAATGCAACTGCCAGGTAGAAAACAGAGAAGTTAGGCAGAATCATGCATCTAGGTCAGCGTAGGAGAAAAATGGAGCTGGGGACTGAGGAATCAATAACACGGACTGCAGGCATAGTGGCGCATGCCTGTGGCCCCAGCACTATGGAGGCTGAGGTGGGAGGATCATTTGAGCTTTGGAGGTTGAGACTGCAGTGAACTGTGATAGTGCCTCTGCACTCAAGCCTGGTTGCAGAGGAAGACCCTGCCTCAAAAAACATTAATTTAATTTAAAAATAAAACAGACACAGGTGAAGGTGGCAAGAAAGAGAGTGGATTCCAGAAGTTCCCAGAAGTTGAGAAGATCTTCACTATAGATTCCTGAGACTACAGCAGAATGGGGCAAGACAGGGAAAGGGGTGTTGTTTAAAACCAAAATTTGTATAAAACTGGCACAATAGCTTATTGTGGTACAATCTAAAAAGCGAGATGGGATACCAGCCAAGTGCATAATTTTAATGTGGGTTTATGATTCCATCCTCCCACCCCATCAGCTCTACAGCGATCCTTGAGTTTCTCTTTAACACAAGAGCTATCACCTCTCTGCCCTGATGTAGCCTCTGGTGATGCCCTCTGTCAGGTTCCCAGGAAACACACGTTCAACCTACTCCAAGAAATCAAGAAGACAGAGCAAGTCATAGTATGTGCAAGGCAAAAGTCCACTCTGAAGCCCAGAGCAGTTGAGGGTTTGCTGCATCATTTTCAGATGTGGCAATATAATTTTTTCCATCATTCAGCAGCCAGTGATTCCACGTTTAAATAAAATACACAGACCCATGTGGGAGGGGCACCGGAAACTCGTTACTATGTATACACACAACACATCAATAAGGTGTTAACACAAAGTGGGGTGGAAACGAGTGTTCTTCCGTTATTTATTTATTTATTTTAGATATATGCTCTCACAGTGTTGCCCAGGCTGGAGTGCCCTCGGGTGATCACAGCTCACTGCAGCCTTGACCTTGTGGGCTTAGGCAGTATCATTCTCTCGGCTCAGATTCCTGAGTAGCTGGGACAACAGGTGTGTACCAGCACACCCAGCTAATCTTTAAATTTTTTTGTAGAAATGGTGTTTTGCCAGGTTGTCCAGTTGGTCTCAGACTCCTGGCTCAAGTGATCCTTCTGCCTCAGCCTCTCAAAGTCCTGGGATTACAGGTATAAGCCACTGCACCCTGCCGCCGAATTAATCCCAAATGCCTGAGGGAAATGCATTTTAGCTTCTAATGTGTTCCAAGCTCTTGCACCTTCCCAGGGCTCTGCTGTTTGGGGGCCAGGCCCAGCAGCTACATACCTCGTTGATGCTGATCTCAGCCTCTACATACTGCAGTCCCTTCTGGAGAATGGAGATGAGGGCAGCTGGTGGCACTAGTGTCCCATTGATGTTGGACTGGCTGATGTGGCTCTCGATCCCAAACGTGAAAGCCGAGTGAGAAAAACCTGCAGCAAGAGAGGAAAGCTGACGTTGAGTGAGACCCAAATTGAAGGAGGGACGCGCAGCCATTGAGATCTGAAAGTGGCCTGCAGATTTGAGACACATTTAATTTGCGGGCTAAGACAGCACTGTAGGATGCCCAGGGGCCCTTCTGATTTGGGCCCAGTAAGGTGGAAAAGGGCAAGGGGAGAGGGAGAGGTTTCAGATTCAGGAAGACCAAAATTGGTATCTTAGAACAAAGGCCTTTAATGGTAGAACCACTTCAGTATTGTTAAGAATAAAGCAGAGACCAGGGCAGGCATGGCGGTTCACACCTGTAATCCTAGCACTTTAGCAGATCAAGGCAGGTGGATCACCTGAGGTCAGGAGTTGGAGACCAGCTTGGCCAACATGGTGAAATCCTGTCTGTACTAAAAATACAAAAATTAGCTGGACGTGGTGGTGCACACCTGTAGTCCCAGCTACTCAGGAGGCCGAGGCAGCAGAATTGCTTGAACCTGGGAGATGGAGGTTGCAGTGAGTCAAAATTATACCAGTGCACTCCAGCCTGGGTGACAGACTGAGATTTCATCTCAAAAAAAAAAAAAAAAAAAGGAATAAAGCAGAGAACAGACAATAAAGAGTTTGCCCTGCGTGCCCCAGTTGGACATTCCTGTTAAAGAAATTTGACTCCAGGATCCCCCGACTCCATGGTTCACATGACTTTGCAGAAGGTCATGCTGAAGCTTCTCTGTGTCACCCCCTGCAAGCACACAGGGCACCTTTCTTCAGCCCAAGATGAGGGAACAGCAAACACTGAACCCAAGTGCACTGGGGGCAATTGCATTACAACCCAAAGTCCAAAGACAGAAACAAGCCCGTTGTGCACTGATTGGTGTGGTGCTGAATCATTTTCTCAGAATACTGGGAATTTTATCTTTTCTAATAGATACTGGCTCTTTTCCTTTTCTGCCCCAGTGCATCATCTCTTTCACTGCCACTGTAGGAAGCTGCTGATCAATGACGCTTGGCAATTTAAAGGTGTTTTCAGATCAGCTTTGAATAAAGGCTCTTGATGAAGCTGTTGGGGGGCAGGGGGTCAGTACTGAATACACAGAAAGCCATACCTTGCTCTTGTGGATGATACCTGCTTCAAGGAAAGAAGCCAAGGCCACTGAGATTCTGTGGAAGTCTAGGGGCAATGGGGAAGCTGTGACAGCCCTTCATCAAAGACAGGGAGGTGGCATCCTACTGCCGGCAAGTCTAGGGTGCTGCAGGGAGTTTCCTAATACAGGCAACCCTGGCTGGCAGGGCTGGGTCACTTTGCCTGGTGCAGAGGTGGTCTGGGGGTGCACTGAAATTCCTCACTGTGTTTTTGAAGGACATAAGCCAAGTTTCTTTACAAGAACCTAACCTTCTTACTTGTTTCTCTCTATATATTCACCTTCCTTTTCATCTACCCATTCCTACCAAATGAAGCAATCCACCCTTGTATTCACCAATGACTCCACTCCCCGCCATACTATACCATGTTTCACCTGCAAGCTTTTATCATTGAGGTCTTTGGCAAAGTGTGGAATAGAAAAACCCCCAGTCAATGGATGAAGCAGGACCTCACTGCATTCTTGGCTCAAGACTCCATTGCATGAAATCTTCCTTATCTACTCTGGGCCACAGTGATTCCTCTCTCATAGACATCATGACTCTCATGGCTGATGGGGGGCCACTCAAGTGGCTCCTACTCAATGGGTTTAAGCCTCGCCGCACCATTCTATCACTGCCCCTTTCCCTTTGATAAATCAGGTGTCTGAGATCTTTTGAAGATAACTGACAGCCTCCCATTGCTCAGTTTGTAGGGGTGGGCCTGAGATCCAAGCCAGGGTAGCCAGTAAACACTCTTAGCCATCATGAAACAGCATCAAGAAACATCTACTGAATTCAGAAGAATACAGCATTAGGTGCTGATTACGGCTCCTGAAAAACAAACCTCATGGCTGACAAATCAACTGCGGAAGAAAAGCCTCATGCTTCTGGCATATTTTATTCATCCAGTCTCACTGATGCATTCTTGCAACCACACTGGGCCACAGAACTGACACCTGCAGTCACATGCCCTGTGAAACAGAGCCGATTCTGACCACATTACCATCTTCAACCAAACCTGAGTACTCTGTAAACTATCTCAGTCTTTGCAGTAGCTGTTCGGAGTTGGTACTGTTTTTCTTTCACATGTAACGACAAACACTGGAAACATCAGGTCAAGGTTCATGTGATAAGAAGATGAAACAAAATGTGAACCATAGGCTATGTGACTGCAAGATTACACTTTTTACCTTTCACTTCAAGACCCAAGGCAGAGGAACAAAAGTTCTTGAATTCCCTGCATGGACACAGACTCCATTGCCATCTGGCTGTCCAGCTAGACTAGTGGCAGCTCTGAACAGCAGTCAGCCTGGGTGCAACTCAGGCAACTAGTAAAGAATGGTGTGCAATGCTCACTCTAACCCAAGGCAGAGTGTGCCCCTGATTTCTGTCTCATCTGGATTTTTAATGTTGAGTACATGGTTTGGCTGCATACCTTTAATTCTCTACATAACTATGCTCTCCAATGCAAATTTCATTTCTAGACTGTGTGGACAACGGTATTCACATTCAACTAAAGCTTATTGGAACAAGGAGATGAACCAGCAAAGACGGACCAAGGGTGGGTAGTCTGAGACTTCTGCAAAGAGAGCTGAAAGTTGTCTGCTGGAAGGAATTTCTTGTGCAGATACACAATGACAAATGTGCAGCATAAAGTTATACAGGAGTACTGTTACCTTGAACATCTTTCATCAGCTTGGGTCCTCTTTTGGAAAGGGCAGGTTGTCATGACTGGAAATAGGCACTTTCATAAAGACCTAGGGGACGTACTGTTATCAGAAGTCCTCTTATCTGCTGAAATCTTTACTAGTTGTATTTCTTGGAATGCATCTCTATATGGGCTCTACATCAGTGGTTTTTTCAGTCCATTTGCTTTTAAGACTTTCTTATTGATTTTTGGCCTTGTGATCTTGTGAAGGTAAGCAGGCGAGTGGAATGGAGAAAATGTCAGAAGCAGGCAGGATGGCTGGGTTCTGTCCTTGCTCTACCACTGGGTGCCTGGTCCACATTGCCTCATTTGGCTATATCTGCATTTTCTCCTCTGCAATGTGGAGATAAAAAGGACCTCGAGTTGCTGATGAGGCACACACAAGGGACAGGAGCCATTCCCCAGACAGGGTCAATCAAGAGAGAAGACCATAGCAAGTAGAAATGTCACTTTCCCAGGTTTCCTTGTTGGTACAATGAGGATGTCAAATGAAATGGCCACTAGGATATTTTCTAGTTCTGATATTCATTTAGGGACAGCATAATGCCTGCCATGTTCTGGATGTTTGTTTTCCTTTCAGATTTGTATGTGCTAGACAAATCTCTAGAGTGATGCTATTAAGAGGTGGGGACTTCAGGCAGTGATTAAGGCATGAGGGCTTCACTCTCATGAATGGGATCAGTGCCCATATAAAAGAGGTTCAGGCAAGCTCCCCTGCCCATTCCACCATGTGAAGACACAGAAGGAGCCATCCCTGAGGAACAGGACCTCATCAGAAAGCAAATCTCTGGCACCTTGATCATGGATGCCTCCAGAACTGTGGGCAGTATATTTCTGTTGCATATAAATTACCCAGTCTAAGGTGTTGATTACAGCCCAAACTGAGACAATGCCCAAGGACTAGGTAATAGAGGAGGCCTGACCACTTCCTCTTAGGCCTGATTCATCAGCATCTTAGGCTATGGTTGCTGAGGCCAAGTGCCAGGGTGTGTGGAAGGCACTTGGAAGACACAGCACCTCCACAGAAGATGCTTCTCTTCCAGGGCCAGCCCTGCCTGCACTCCTGCCAGCATCTCACCCCTCCAACTTGGGGTCCAGAATTAATGAACACATTAATTTGCAGTCTGCCAGAGTGGTGAGACTTTGGTGCCTTGTGCCTCCTCAGCTTTTCTGCAACTCTGAACACATCTCTTCTGCCCAACAAGACACCCACAGGAACAAAGATGAGAATGTTAGTGACAAACAAAGCACCCACGACTGCTCCAGCGGCAGTTAAGGGCAGGAGTTAAGAAGTAGTTAAAGGGCAGGAGAATAATCGAAGTGCAAGAGAATAAAGAGCTTGGTGGTACCTCAATGAAAGATAGTGTGAGGGTGATGGGTTGGGTTCCTTAAGTGTCACATCTGGGCTAGGCTGGAGACATTTCTGAAGCCAGCAGCCTTGCCACCCACTTGGAAGGCATATTCCTGATGAATCTCTCTTCAGCAAGGTTTCTCAACCACAGCATGGCTGACTTTTAGGCAGGATCATTCTTTGCTGTGTGCACACAGTCCCATACATTGTAGCATGTTGAGCAGCACCCCTGGCCTCTACCCACCACAAGCCAGTAGCATCCACTCCCATTGTGACAATCGAAAATGTTTCCATCAACCCCACCATGGTGGGGAGGTGACACCTAAAAGGCCACTACTCCCAGCTCTACTCTCCTCACATTTCAGCTTGGTTCTAGGTTGTTGCTACTGAAAAGTAAGCCACTCTTTCCATGCGATTGTGCACAAACCTTAGAGTAAAAGAGGACAATCAGACGAGGTAAGATTATTCCCAAGGAGAAAAGAAGAGTATAATCAAAATAAACTGAGAAAGCCTTAAAATAAGAACCACAGAAAGGATGGAAGGATCCTTCACATAAAGACCTGTCCATTTGGAGTGAAAGGTGCAATAGTCTCACAAGAGAGGAAATGGTCTTTACAAAATTTGTCTCATCTAACAAGGCAATAAAAACAGATTTAAAACAAACCAAGTACATACTTTGTTTCTTGCAATGATGACACTGCTAAACCATACCACTCAGAAATGGCATCACAAACCATTTCAGTTGTACAGTGAACCACTATACCCAGCTAATGTTGGCTTGATTCATCAGCAAAATCTGCTAAATTACTAGTCACTACTTTTTAGAAATACTGCTTATTTGGCAGAGAAAAGCAGACACCTAATTCTCAGGCAGCTGTGGTGCTGGTTTTGCATCTTCAGCTGAAACAAATACTAAGGGCACCAATTTGTGGCATTAAATCTGGAATTTTCATTAAATATTTAACAGACATATATAATTGGAGTCTTGATAGCTAATGAAAGCCAGTGAGCACTGTATGCTATTCCTAAATTGTCTACATCATGGGTTTGCAAACTGAGGCCCACAGGCCAAGTTTGGCCCAGTGATTGTGTATCTAAATAAAATTTTATTGAGCTACAGCCACACCCATGAGTTGATGGTTTTCTATGGCTGTTTTCACACTACACAGGGGGAACTGAGTAGGTGCAACAGAAACCACTAAGGTGAAGAAAAGTGTGCCGACCTGCTTTTATATACAGTTGACTCTCCATATCCATATCTCCATATCCAATCGTTCCACATACACCAATATAACTCACCATACATAAAAACAAAAAATAGAAAAAAATGAGAAACAATACAATAACAATACAAATAAAAAACCAATACAATATAACAAATGCAGCATTTACATTGTATTAGGTATTATGTTATGTAAAGCTAATTTAAACTTCACAGGAGGATGTACCTTTGATATAAGTTTCAGGTGAAGATAAAAATAGTTATCTGTTAACTACTATGCCATTTTATATCAGGGACTTGAGTATCTATGGATTTTGTTATTAAAGGGGGTCTGGGAACCCATCCCCCATGGATGCCCAGGGATTACTGTACACAAATAGTAGCAGTAAACAAATGTCATGGCCTCCTAGACGCCCTGCCTCCATCCTCTCCATATCTCTCCTATCTGCCTTTCTTTTCTCTTTGCTTCCACTCTGGTCCTGGGCCCTTACTGTCTACAAGCCCTTTGTTCATCTCTTCTCTTCTGATATGCCTGACAATAATCGCAATAACAATGATAGCTGGTGTCTAATGAGTGCATTCTCGGCATCAGGCAATAGCTTGTGAACTTCACATGTGCTGCCCGATGCAACACAAACCCATTGCAGTAACTTTCCTGATCACCATGAGCTGCCTACTGCTCTCCTTTTCCAAAGCAGCTGAGGGTCGGCAGGCCTGGGTGAGCTTCCTCACCTCAAAATGGCCTTCCAAACCTCATGTACTCCATTCTAAAGCCATGCCGACTCTCACCGTGCTCCAAGCATAAGCCTGCATTCCCATTTGACTTCCAGGTCTGGACCAGTAATTCTCAAGTGACGCTGGTTTTGTCCCCAAAGGGAAGACATTTGGCAACATCTGGATGAGTGGGTGTCTATGTGCTACAGGCATCTGGTAGGTAGAGGCCAAGAATATGGTTAAACATCCTGCCATCCACAAGGCTGTCTATGTGAAAAAATGATCCAACCCCAGATTTCAAAGTGCAAGGGTAAGAAACTCTGCTTTGGAATTCCCTTGTCACCCCCTGCCCACCTTGCTAGTGATTACAGCTGCAGCCAGCATGCCCTCCTTCACAGCAGCCTTCCTCATGCTCTCGATAGATGTGATGGCTCTCTTCTCTCGGCTCCCCTAGTGCTCCTCACCATCCTTGTGTATTATCATGGTATCATGTGCTACATCCCATGTTTCCCATGCAGCTCCTGGCTTCTGAGAAGGCGGATGCCCTTTGAAGGCAGGGAACCCATCTTAACTGACTTTATATCACACAGTGACCCTCCTCACTACAGCAGCTGGTGCTCAAGATGAATGTGCTGAAAATACTCATGATGAATTGCTCAGACAAATTGGTGAGCCAATGTCAATGAAGGGTGATAAGAAACTGAATAAAACTGAGTCCTCAGTATTTTCAGAATAAATGACTCCCACATAACCATCCTTTGAATGCATACACTCCCATCCCTACTCTGGACTCCTGGCAGCCACTGATCTGGTGTCCACCTGTATATTTTCAGCACCTTAAGCATGTCCTATAGATGGAATCATATAGTCTGCAATCTTCTGACATAGCTTGTTCTTTTTTTCCTTTTTTCTTAGTATTATACTCTAAGGTCTGGGGTATGTGTACAGAAAGTGCAGTTTTGTTACATAGGTATACACATGCCATGGTGGTTTGCTGCACCCATCAACCTGTCATATACATTAGGTATTTCTCTTAATGCTATCACTCCCCTATCCCCCCAACCCCAACAGGCCCTGGTGTGGGATGTTCCCCTCCCTGTGTCCATGTGTTCTAATTGTTCAACTACCATTTAGGAGTGAGAACATATGGTGTTTTGTTTTCTGTTCTTGTGTGAGTTTGCTGAGAATGATGGTTTCCAGCGTCATCCATGTCCCCACAAAGGACATGAACCCTTTTTTCTGGCTGCATAGTATTCCATGGTGTATATGTTCCTAATTTTCTTTATGCAGTCTATCATTGATGGGCATCTGGTTTGGTTCCAAGTCTTCGCTAATGTGAACAGTGCCGCAATAAGCATGTGTGTGCATGTGTCTTTATAGCAGAATGATTTATAATCCTTTGGGTATAAACCCAGTAATGGGATGGCTGGGTCAAATGGTATTTCTGGTTCTAGATCCTTGAGGAATCACCACACTATCTTCCACAATGGTTGAACTAATTTACACTCCCACCAACAGTGTAAAAGCATTCCTATTTCTCCACATCCTCTCCAGCATCTGTTGTTTCCTTTTTAATGATCACTATTCTAACTGGTGTGAGATGGTATCTCATTGTGGTTTTGATTTGCATTTCTTTAATGACTAGTGATGATGAGCTTTTCTTCATATGTTTGTTGGCTACATAAATGTCTTGTTTTGAGAAATGTCTGTTTACATCCTTCACCCACTTTTTGATTTTTTTTTCTTGTAAATTTGTTTAAGTTCTTTGTAGATTCTGGATGTTAGCCCTTTGTCAGATGGATAGATGACAACCTGAATGGTATTACCCAAGTTTTCTTCTAGGGTTTTTATCATTTTAGGTCTTACGTTTAAGTCTTTAATCCATCTTATATTAATTTTTGTATAAGGTGTAAGGAAGGGATCAGTTTCAGCTTTCTGCCTATGGCTAGCCAGTTTTTCCAACACCGTTTATTAAACAGAGAATATTTTTCCCATTGCTTGTTTTTGTCAGGTGTGTTGAAGATCATATGGTTGTACATGTGTGGTGTTATTTCTGAGGCCTCTGTTCTGTTCCATTGGTCTATATATCTGTTTTGATACCAGTACCATTCTGTTTTGGTTACGGTAGCCTTGTAGTATATTTTGAAGTCAGGTAGCGCAATGCCTTCAGTTCTGTTCTTTTAGCTTAGGTTTGTCTTGGCTATATGGGCTCTCTTTTGGTTCTATATGAGATTTAAAGTAGTTTTTTCCAATTCTGTGAAGAAAGTCAATGGTAGCTTGATGGGGATCACACTGAATTTATAAATTACTTTGGGCATTATGGCCATTTTCATGATATTGATTCTTCCTATCCCTGAGCATGGAATGTTTTTCCAGTTGTTTGTGTCCTCTCATTTCCTTGAGCAGTGGTTTGTAGTTCTCCTTGATGAGGTCCTTCACATTCCTTCTAAGTTGGATTCCTAGGTATTTTATTCTCTTTGTAGCCACTGTGAATGGGAGTTCACTCATGATTTGGCTGTTTGTTTGTCTGTTATTGATGTATAGGAATGCTTGTAATTTTTGCACATTGATTTTGTATCCTGAGACTTTGCTGAAGTTGCTTATCAGCCTAAGGAGGTTTTGGGCTGAGACAATGGGGTTTTTTAAATATACAATCATGTCATCTGCAAACAGGGACAATTTGACTTCCTCTCTTCCTAATTGAATACGCTTTATTTCTTTCTCTTGCCTGACTGCCCTGGCCAGAACTTCCAATACTATGTTGAAAAGGAGTGGTGAGAGAGGGCATCCTTCTCTCTTGCAGGTTTTCAAAGGGAATGCTTCCAGTTTTTGCCCATTCAGTATGATATTGGCTGAGGGTTTGTTATAAATAGCTCCTATTATTTTGAGATGTTTCATCAATACCTAGTTTGTTGAGAGTTTTTAGCATGAAGGGTTGTTGAATTTTTGTCAAAGGCCTTTTCTGCATCTATTGAGATAATCATGTGGTTTTTGTCATGGGTTCCGTTTATGTGATGAATTACGTTTACTGATTTGTGTATGTTGAACCAGCCTTGCATCCCAGGGATAAAGCCAACTTGATCGTGGTGGATAAGCTTTTTGATGTACTGCTGGATTTTTTGCCAGTATTTTGTTGAGGATTTTTGCATCGATGTTCATCAGGGACACTGGCCTGAAATTTTCTTGTTTTGTTGTGTCTCTGCCAAGTTTTGGTATCAGGACGATGCTGGTCTCATAAAATGAGTTAGGGAGGATTCTCTCTTTTTCTATTGATTGGAATTGTTTCAGAAAGAATGGTACTAGCTCCTCTTTGTACCTCTGGTAGAATTCGGCTGTGAATCTGTCTCGTCCTGGAGCATTTTTGGTTGGTAGGCTATTAATTATTGCCTCAATTTCAGAGCCTGTTATTGGTCTATTCAGGGATTCAACCTCTTCTTGGTTTAGTCTTGGGAGGGTGTATATGTCCAGGAATGTATCCATTTCTTCTCAATTTTCCAGCTGATTTGTGTGGAGGTGTTTATAGTATTCTCTGATGGTAGTTTGTATTTCTGTGGGATTGGTAGTGATATCCCCTTTATCTTTTTTTATTGTGTCTATTTGATTCTTGTCTCTTTTCTTCTTTATTAGTCTGGTTAGCTGTCTACCTATTTTGTTGATCTTTTCAAAAAACCACCTCCTGGATTCATTGATTTTTTGAATGGTTTTCTGTGTCTCTCTTTCTATCAGTTCTGCTCTGATCTTAGATATTTCTTGTCTTCTGCTAGCTTTTGAATGTGTTTGCTCTTGCTTCTCTAGTTATTTAAATTGTGATGTTAGGGTGTCAATTTTAGATCTTCCTTGCTTTCTCTTATGGGCATGTAGTGCTATAAATTTCCCTCTACACACTGCTTTAAATGTGTCCCAGAGATTCTGGTATGTTATGAGACAGCTTTTTCTACTTAGCACATTACTCTGGAGGTTTCTTTAGCTTATCGCACATATTCACAGCTCCTTCCTTTTCACAGCTGAGCAGTGCTCCGTGGCACAGAGACAACACAGCTTGCCTCACCCATATCCACCGAGGGATAATGGCCTTTATTCCAGAATATTGCTATTATGACTAAAGCTACATTTTCTGCTTAATTTTTTCATAACCAAATTTTGTCAGATACCAGTGTAGCTAACAAATGACACTGTCTGTGCTAGGGACTTGCCCCAAACACTGAACACAACTATGAAAAAGCCATTATCATGTAATAATTACTGGGAATTCACACTAATTATAATTCACTGTAAGTTATAATGTAATAATATTCCTGTGGTTCTCTCTTCTGAGACTAATTTTCTAAACTTAATGCATCTACACATGGACCATCTCACTGTGACCTGTCACCCAAAACTGTGGTAAAAATACACATTTATTTTGTGGAGACAGGGTCTCACTGTTGCCCAGGGTGCAGTATACTGTCATGATCCCCATTCACTGCAGCCTTGAACACCCAGGCTCAAGCAATCCTCCCACCTCAGCCTCCCAAAGTGCTGGATTACAGATGTGAACCTCCATGTCTAGCTAATTTTTGAAATTTTTTTCGTGGAGATAGGGTGTTGCTATGTTGCCCAAGCTTGCTTGAAATCCTGGCCTCCAGTGATCCTCCCACCTTGGCCTCCACCTTAACCATTTTTAAGTGCACAGTTTAGAGGCATTAGGTGCATTCATACTGTTGTGCAACCTTCGCCACCAAACGTGTCGAGAATTTTATTTATTTTGCAAAACTGAAACTGTACCCTTAAATACGAACTCCACACCCTCCGTTTCTCCCCATGCCCCAGCAACTACCCTTCCACTGTCTGTGTCTTTGGACTAGACTCCTCAAGGTATCCCTTACAAGTAGAATCCTACGGTATCCGCCATTTGTGACTGGCTAATTTCACTTGGTATAATTTCTTTGAGGGTCATCCATGCTGTAGCCTGTGTCAGAATTTCCTTCCTTTTCAAAGCTCAGTCATGATATTCCACTGTATGGATGCATACATGCTTTTGATGGAATTTCCTCTGTCAATGGATATGTGTTGTTTCTGCTGAGGTTTTTTAAAGCACACTGTACTACTCCCCCCTAAAGTGTGAGGTCAGTCTTGGAAGGAGGGAGCATGTCTTTCCATTCAGCTGACCTTGACACCACCGCCCTCACAACAGCAGCTTACAGATGTGACAGGAGGAGACTGGCACAGAACAGACCTTGGTCTCCACTTGGGCAGAAACTCCAGAAGCATGAAACGCCAGGCCAACAGGAGGTGACAAGAACCACTCACTCAACTGACAGCCCTCTGTTCAGAAGCCTAGGATACGAGGAGCACTGGAACACAGGAACACCTCAGGGAAGTGCTTCCCCTCCACCTTACCTCACTCTAACCAAGACCTGCACCAGTTGTGAAGTTGCTGGGTCATCTGCTACATACTCCTTATGGAGAGCCCAACCTCACTGTGTGTTGAGTGCTCAGTGTAGCCTTTTACCTTTCTGCTTGGGCTTGCTGTGGAAAGAGGAGGCCACTGAGATCTCATTCACTCTTCTGCGTACTCACTCCTCTTACACTAACTCATCTGAATGACAGCATCACCAGAGAGAAGTACTGCAGGTGAAGTACGTCACATAGCCAGGAAATCAATGTATCTATCTAATCTAATCAATATATCCTATCTAATTTATCTATTAATATCTACTCTTCTGATATATTATTATCTGTCTCTTATCTATGTATCATCTTTCAAATATATTAATATCTACCCTATCTAATCCATCTATTTAACCTATTAATATCTACTATCTATTTATTAATAGCTACTGTGTCTAATCTATCAATCTATCAGCCTATGTATCTATATCTATCATCTGTCTAATCTATCAATATCTACTCTAAACTATCTACCTAATGTATCTATTAATATTTATGTATCTATCTACCTATCTATTCTATCTATTCTATCTAACCTGTCTAATCTATCTAGCCTGTCTCTATCTATCTATCTATCTGAAAGATAAGTAGATTTAGAAGTTAAATATATAGGTGGGGAAAATGCTTCACTGGATTTTTGATGACTTGTACAGCATGGGTATGTGGGCAAATGCACAGAGATCTTTCCTGGCTGCCATATGGTCCAGCCGGTAGGAACCCTGTTTTCTGAAAGCCAGAATAGACAGGCCTCTGTCCTGTGCAGATTCTGGAGTCTACCCACCAGAGGGCTAACCAGACTGTAGAGTTTTCTGTTTATATGCAGAAAGTTACACCAACAGCACTGCTGAAGGAGGGGAAGGTGTGCAAACCAGGATGCTCTGTCACTCAGCAGACCTAGGCGACATTCATGTTTGCCCATGGAAACTGTGACCCTGACAGATTCATGAAATTAGCCCAGAAGGCTAACTGCAAACCCTCAGAAAAAGAATCAAACTTCATGAGTGTTCTGCAGATATATACACCAGAGCTAATGTCCTTTTACATACTTTCCAATATGCCTTGAGCAACAGGCAGACAAGCTCTGCAAAGAACTCATCTCTGTAAAACCATTCATATTTATCATGTGTCTTGCCTCCGCCTTAGTTGGAAAAGAATGCACTGGTTTCTGAAACCTACACTTAACCACATGAACCAGCAATCCCACTCCTAGATATTTACCCGAGAGAAGTGAAAACCTATGTTCACACAAAAGATCTGTATGAAAATATTTTTTGCAGCTTTATGTTGGAATCCCTAAGACCTAGAAAGCACCCAAATGTCCTTCCACAGGAGGATGGATAAACAAATCACTGAAAAGGCCTTCAATATGAAATGTCACTTAGCTATTAAAGAAAGAATGGCTGGTGCACACAATAGCATGCATGAATCTCAAATGCATGAGGTTGAATAAAAGACGTCACATCTCAGGGCCACACAATGCATGATGCCATCTCTATGCCATTCTTACGAGTGCAAAACTCTATGAACAGAACACAGAGTAGGCTGCAAGGTGCAGGGAAGGAATAGAAGAGGGCTCAGCACAAAGGGACACTAGGCAATTTTGAAATGACAGAACTGTCATGTGTGTTGACTATGCTCAAGACAGCTCCTCACATTCCATTCTTCCTTCCTCTTTAGACAGTATTTTCCCCTTCTTTAAAAAATCATTTTGGTTGGGTGTTGTGGTGCATATCTATGATCCCAGCACATTGAGAGGCCAAGGTAGAAGGATCCTTTTAACACAGGAATTCAAATCCAGCTTGGGGAACATAGTGAGACACTGTCTCTACAAAAAATATAAAAATTAGCCAGGTGAGGTGGCACATGCCTGTGGTTCCAGCTACTTGGGAGGATGAGATAGGAGGATCACTTGGTCCCATGAGGTAGAGGCTGCAGTAAGTCACGGTTGCAGCACTGTACTCCAGCCTGGGTGACAGAGGAAGCCCATCTGACAAAACAAACAAACAAAAAATCTTTTCACACATACCTCCCTTCCCCCGAATCTATCACTTGATTATGTGGCAGGCAGTTCTTTCCCAGCTAAATTCAGTTTGAATCTGTGGTTCTGTCCCAAGTTCCTCATAATGCCTTGCAAGTCTGTGTGAATTATCTCATGTATGCTAAAAATCTGGGTATGGAAGAACATGTCTTCTTTATAGTTTGGACTTTGGGTGATGAAGTCCCAGAGGAAATACTTATTATGTTTACAGGAACTCATCTGACAAATTTTCTCTTTCCATACTAAGTGGAAAATGGACTTCCACTTCCCTGGCTGTGTTCAGAAATATGTGGGGGCAAACAACTCACAACTCCCCCAGCATTTGGGGGAGCTGCTCACTACAGCAGGTGCAGGCTGTGCACATTTCTAGGGGCTCGCTCCCTTGCTTCTCTGCTCCTGGGATGGTAACATGAGCTCACAGGAAAGGCACATGGTCACCATGTGATTCTTAAAAGCTGCCCAGATAGCACAAGTGACCAGGCAATGGATCCCGTAAGACAGAGGCCAATAGAGTCACCCATCAATGCCAGACTGCTAAACTCATGCAAACACAACAAATTCCTTTTGGCACTAGAACTTGGTAATGCAAAAGTTGTCTACTACTTAAAATTTTTGCCTAATTAGTTTCCTTTTTCTGACTGCCATGAGTGCGCTGCTTTGAGATGCCACCTATGGATAACATCCACTGAGTGCTTCTGATGGCAAAGGCCTTGCAGGGCAACAATGAAAATCCACTAATCCACACAGGTTAGGAAATATACATGGTTTGCTAAAAGCCAGATGACCTGACATCTGCCTGTTGTGGGCAGAGGAACAAAACAGATCTATTTTTGAGGCTCCTTCCTGATTTTGAAGAGCTGTGTGTCTTGGGTCCTTCTTCGACACCCTACTCCCCTGCTATCTGAGGATATCAGTGCTCCACTGAAGATTCCCCTTCTTGCAGCCTAATGCATCCTAACTGACATCATGGATACTGGTAGAGGGGAGGAAGAGAGACACTGGTGGTAAAGGAGATGAACAGTTGGACAGGAATGGCATCTATTCTGCTGGGTCCAGGGCTCAGAAGCAGGACTCAGGCCACAAGCTTGGTGACTCTGGAGAACTTGTCCATCACTGCACCTGGAAGGTGAGGTTGAGGATTCTGAGCAGATCTTCCAGGGAACCCTGCCCAGCTGCACTGCAGGTCAACACCTACTCCCTTCCTCACCACCCCCACCCCCATACCCACTTCCTGCTGCACACAGGTAAGGATGGATGAGCAGGGAAGGAGGAATGCCAGTTGCAGTCAGATTACTGGATATGGGAACCCAGAACTTACTGAAGACTTCTAATGGAGAAAGTCAGACCAGAGGTATTTGAGGAATGAATCATTTTCTGAGGTGCAGAATCTGTTTTTAATGAGTTTGGTGGGGTGCAGGAATGACAGTACAGGTGCTTCAGGAGGGAACATGATCAAGGAAACATTTTCCTTTTTCTTTTTTCTTTTTTGAGATGGAGTGTCATTCTGTCGCCCAAGCTGGAGTGCGGTGGCATGATCTTTTTGTTTGTTTGTTTGTTTGTTTGTTTGTTTTTTGAGACGGAGTGTCACACTGTCACCCAGGCTGGAGTGCAGTGGCGCGATCTCAGCTCACTGCAAGCTCTGCCTCCCGGGTTCATGCCATTCTCCTGCCTCAGCCTCTCGACTAGCTGGGACTTCAGGAGCCTGCCACCATGCCCGGCTAATTTTCTGCATTTTTAGTAGAGATGGGGTTTCACTGTGTTAGCCAGGATGGTCTTGACTCCTGACCTCCTGCTCTGCCTGCCTCGGCCTCCCAAAGTACTGGAATTACAGGCGTGAGCCACTGCAATCGGCCTTCCTTTTTCTTTAAGGTAGAAGGGAGACATTGATAGGCTGAGGAGAAGGTGCTCTTTCTTGATTGTGGCTCAATAAATATTGACCTAACCAAAACTTCAGGACTTGAGGTAAACATAGAAAACATCCCAAGAATGAACACTTCTTTGCTCCTTTCTTCCTTTAAATACAACCTTGTGGAGTACTCCAAAAAGTTCCAGTGGCTGGGTGCAGTGGCTTACACCTATAATCCCAGCACCCTAGGAGGCCAAGGTGGGTGGATCATTGAAAACCAGGAGTTCCAGACCAGCGTGGGCAACATGGTGAAACCCTGTCTCTACAAAAATTAGCCGGGCATGTTGGTATGCCTGTAGTCTCAGCTACTTGGAAGGCTGAGGTGGAAAGACGGCTTCAGCCTAGGAGGTTGAAGCTGCAGTGAGCGCCAGCCTGGGCAACAAACTGAGACCCCATTTCAAAAAAAGAAAGTACCACAATACACACAATAATTGGAAGAAAGTACAATAGTCTCTCTCTTCAATACCAACTCCACCTAAGGTATCTTACTTCAGCAACACTGTCGAATCAGGAAATGAAGCTCACAGATGTTACATAAAGTTGACATTTGCCAAGGTCTACGCGTTATTGTGCTCTAGCTCTCCATCTCAACTGCCTGGCTACAGAAGCTTCATAAACAAGCACTGAATAAGGAAGACGATCTTTCTGGGGAGAGTTGGGGGCTTCTGCCAAGAGGCCAGCAAAGCTGACACTTGGGGACCCTCGGGACCAGCAAGCAGCATGGCTCTGTCTCCGTGCACATGAACTTTTACACCTGACAGCTCCAGCCTGGAACTTGTTTACATGCTGTGAGTCTCTTTGGCCTTCATCACGTCCTTGTGCAGAGGTGTTGCTAAATGCTAAACTACATGCCATGAGTGAACAGGGAGGCAGGTTTTGGTATGCATGATTTCCATTTGCAGCCACCTCTGGGAAGCTTTGAGCTCTGAGACAGGAGATCACCTGTGCTAGTCTAAGAGCCAAGGTTGAGGTATTAGCACAGGGGTTATTATTTCCCTGATTCCCAGGGGTGAGGCAGTACCTATTTTGTTTTGTATACCAATTGCTTATACTGCATCTGACAAGAGCCAATCCAAGGTATCTGATATATATGCAGAAAGCGCATGCACTTCCCATGAATAATGGTAGCTGGGAGCACAAGGGACAGAAACCCAGGCTTGATGGGGAGGGCACTTATTTACAACATGTTACGTGCCTCACATACTTGATCACAATTGCCTGGGCAGGAAAACCAAGGCTCAAATGAACAGGCCTCACTCAGACTTGTTTAACGATCACATCTTGAGCCATTCTGGGTGGCTCCAATGCCTATATTGTACCCTACACAGCAGTGAGAGAACCCATGCCCAAGGGACCACCGACTGGCTTCCCTCAAATAGAATACATACATCTCTGGGAGGGGGTGCCAAGGAACTGGGAGTTCCTTTTCAAATAATCAGGTTCCATACTGTATATTCAATCTGGTATTAAGGGGACAAACCTTAAAAAGACTCCAAAACAAATGCTGGTGTTTGAACTGTGCCCCCACCCCCACAAATTCACAGCTTAAAGTGCTCATCAACAGTGCACCTCAGAATGTGATGCTATTTGGAAACAGGGTCAGTGCAGATGTAATTATAACTGGATTCAGAATCAATTACTAAAATTAGGTTATCCTGGAGTAGAGTAAATTCCTAAACCAATCTGACTGTCTTTACCACAGGGAAATGTGGTCAAATCTGAACACAAGAGACGAGGGTGATGCCCCTACAAGCCAAGGAATCCAAGGACTGCAGCAAGGCCCCAGGAGCCAGGACGGGCACAGGAGACTCGCCCTCAGAAAGAGCTGACCTTCCCACATCTTGATCTTGGACTTCTGTCCTCAGGAACTAGGAGACAACGTATTTCCTTTTAAGTCATCCCAGTTTGCAGTATTGCGTTATGGCAGTTGTAGGAAACAAATCCACTGGCTCTGTATATTGGTTAGGAAAACAGCTGTGTGTAGTAAACATGTAGAGATAACAAAGTCCACTAGGGTCATTATCGTTGAGGAAGGTGGGATGACATGGCTCCAGAACCTTCTCTTCTCCCTGTTAGCACTAAGAACTTTCTTAGCTCTTCTTCTTCTACAGCCTGGTTTTGAATCAAGGGTTGATCATTCTGCTTGTAAGATGCTCAGGATGAATTTCCTGCCGACAGAAAACCAAGCCTCTTACCTGACTCCTGGAGATACCGATAAACCAGAAAGTTCACCTCATCACTGGTTATGCTCATCTTAGCCTCACCTCACGGCGATGAGGTATTGATGAAGTTGGAACCACCCTCTGTTTGAAAAAAGAAGACAGTTTTGAAACACTGCCTGTGTGTTTCTCTTTTTTGTGTGTGTGAGGTGATTAAAGAAAATACTATCTATGCTATTATACACATGAAGGTAATTAATATATGATGAGTTATATTTTGTAATTATGTAATTACATAAACATTCCATAATTATACATAAGAAAAAAAAAGACCAGGTGAAATGTTTTCCAAAAAAACAAGAGTTGACCTATTTCCTAAGGCCAGGGAAGGCTCAAGTAGAAACCTAATTAAACTAATGAGCTTCTGCCCAGCAAAAGAAACTATCATCAGAGTGAACAGGCAACCTATAGAATGGGAAAAAAATTTTGCCATCTATCCATCTGACAAAGGGCTAATATCCAGACTCTACAAAGAACTTAAACTAATTTACAAGAAAAAACAACCCCATCAAAAAGTGGGTGAAGGATACGAACATACACTTCTTGAAAGAAGACATTTATGCAGCCAACAACCATATGAAAAAAAGCTCATGATCAATGGTCATTAGAGAAATGTAAATCAAAACTGCAATGAGATACCATCTCACACCAGTTAGAATGGCAATCATTAAAAAGTCAGGAAACAGATGCTGGAGAAGATGTGGAGAAATAGGAATGCTTTTACATTGTTGGTGGGAGTGTAAATTAATTCAACCATTGTGGAAGACAGTGTGGTGATTCCTCAAGGATCTAGAACTAGAAATACCATTTGACCCAGCAATCCCATTACTGGGTATATACCAAAGGATTATAGATCACTCTACTATAAAGACACATGCACATGTATGTTATTGTAGCACCGTTCACAACAGCAAAGCCTTGGAACCAACGCAAATTCCCATCAATGATAGACTGGATAAAGAAAATGTGGCACATATAAACCATGAAATACTATGCAGCCATAAAGAAGGATGAGTTCATGTCCTTTGCAGGGATATGGATGAAGCTGGAAACCATCGTTCTCAGCAAACTAACACAAGAACAGAAAACCAAACACCACATGTTCTCACTTACAAGTGGGAGCTGAACAATGAGAACACATGGACACAGGGCAGGGAACATCACATGCTGGCACTGGGGTTTGGAGAGTGGGGAGGGAGAACATTAGGAAAAACAGCTAATGCATGCTGGGCTTAATACCAAAGTGATGGGTTGATAGGTGCAGCAAACCACCATGGCACATGTTTACCTGTGTAACAAATCTGCACATCCTGCATATGTACCCAAGTACTTAAAATAAAAATAAAAAGACATAAAAGGAAAAAAAAAAAAAAAACAGTGTGTTGCTCTAGGTCAGAGTCAGCAAACTGCAACCCAGTATCAATGTCTATAAATAAAGTTTTCTTGGCACTCAGCCATGTTCATTCATCTCCGTAGGGCCTTCATAATGCAATGGCAGAGTAAAGCAGCTGCAACTGCCTGGCCCACAAATCCTAAGCCCCTTACTATCGGGTCCATCACAGACCACGTTTGCTGAGCCTGCTCTCAGTCCTTCTCGCTTTACAACAGATTTTCCCACCTCTACTTCAGAGAACAACTGCCTAGTCCCTTCTTGGTGTGGAATCTTCCTGCCTAAGAACCTCAATGGTGAACGCCCCTAATGTGAACATTCCTCATAATCTTACCAACCAGTTTAAGACTGAGAGTCAATAAAACACAATTACCCAGGTCTGTTATGGATGACTTTGAAAGGAGGACATGTGTTGAAACCACACACATCTCAAGGAAACAATTATAAGCCTTCACTTTCTAAGCCGCAGTGCCCAACACAGGCAGAAAGAGTATGTTAGAGAGGTTATTCCCAGCCTTACTGATGAACAATAGCAACAGAGTGCCCTTTTTCCGGATAATCCCAAATTACCACCTGCATCTATAAACTGCATAAGGTATGAAAGGCCACAAAAACACTCAGTCATTTATAAGGCCAAACACAGACACCTCACGCACAGGAGAAATTCAGCGTATACTAGATTGAATTAAACTGAAGCTTATGTTCCCAAAGTACTGAAATTAATACCCAGTCAAAACACTGATGAGAGAAAGGACCCCCTCCCATCATCCCTCTCACATTTAGAATATGGTTCAACGGCATTTCAAAAAATATTGACTGACATAACAGCCACTTTGACCACTTTATGTTTTGAGGAGCATAACAATAGTTCCTCAGAATGTTCAACAGAGGTACCAAATGACCCAATTCTAAGTAGATACCACAAAGAAATGAAACGTAAGTCCCCATAAAAACTTGTATATGTGTATTCCTGACATCTTTTTCATAGCAGCCCAAAGCGAAATACAACCCCAATTTCCATCAACTGATGCATGGATAAAACATGTTCTATTCATGATCTAGCCACATAATGAGATATTATTCTAATGTAAAAAGGAATGACACATGCGACAATGCACATGAACCTCGAAAACATTATACTGAATGAAAGAGCCAATCGAAAAATTCAAATCCACTAATATATTACAAATTTTGTTTTTATTAACAAACAACACCTTTCAAATATTTAAGTCAAATAAGACTCAAACACCTCTACATGGTTAACTTGTTATAACAATATATGTACATCTTGCTTTAAACAAAAGTACCTCAAACAGTAAGCTTCCTATTTTAGTTAAATTTAAGCCTACAGTTTAGTTCTAGTTGGTTCTTTCAAAACAGTAAAGCAAAAATCTCCCTCAAAATTCCATCCTTATGCTTTCAAGTTACCAAATTTCTTCAGTTTTTAAAAAAAAAACTAAAAATGCCTTAGAGAAAGAAGCAGAAAATTAAGTAGCAAGTAAGTAAAATAAAACCATAATCCTATGTACCAAAAGGTAATAGGATAACTTTTAAAGAACTTTTGGGGTGCAGGTCTTAGTTTTAGTTTGGGTATCGGTTTGAACTTTTGACACCTGGCCACACAGAACTGTTTGGTTTGCTAATCAGGAAACCTTAGCATCTCACCACATTTACACACAGTAATCTGCATGATTTTTAATAAGTTTCACGGTTAACTAGCAAATCAATGCAGACAGACACAAATCATATTAAAAAACTAATGGAGCACAAAATGAAGACAAAGGAGTCAAATAAAATCTATACTCGTGTGCCCAATTACAATTAACAAGTCTGCATAATTATAATATTCACAAGAGAGGTTGATTTTAGAAGGTGTTATCCTCGACTGGTAAGACCCAGAAAAGTTTGTTATTGCTCATTCAGGATCCAAAATTCTCAGAAGGCAGTAAAAAGGTGAATTCCTCATTTAGAATTGACTTTGCAGCTCATAAGGATTTAATAATGGTTTCTCTAATGGCTTCAATTTCAGCAAGGACAAAGACGTGCCACTTTCCCCGAAAACATAATTTAAAAGAGAAGGGATTGCGTTTTGGCAAAATGCAGTTTTGCTCCTGAAATATATTTCAGGTACAAGGACAAGGATCCAATGGCATGCTGGGCTGCTTACCTTTATGGTAACTTCATGTGTGGACCTCTGAACCAGCAGGTTTCTCAGCATCCAGTCATAGAAATGGCAAGCCATCTGTGGGGACCAGCCTAGGGAGAAAGGGAAAGGTTTAGAACAAAAGACTTAAAAATCCTTAGGGTGTTTTTACCTCTCACCCCTCCCATTCTTTTAGGTTTCTTTTTCATCCTAACTCAAACTTAACACATCTTATTAGTTCTTAACTTCTGTGTTAGTCTAAAGCACAGATTGCAGGGTTTTGTTTGCAAACTAAAAAAAAAAGGAGAAATTAAAATGACCAGTCAGGCATTATTATGCCTGTAGAAGTTCTGAAGGAAAAGTCTCAAAATAGATAATATTAGCTCAGCTATTGCTACTGCTATTATATAAAGATTTGAATTAATTTTAAATTAAATTAAGTTTAAAGATAAATTAAGGTTCCTTGAACCTTATTCCCTTATTGTTGTTTTTGGAACAGTCCTCATGCAACTCATACATGAACCTGTGCACACCACTGGGAGAAGATACCACACTGTAGCAAGATGTTTCCCATTGTTGGGGCTAGCTTTCCAGTAACCCCAGAGTGCATGTTTGTGCGCATATAACCATTCTCATATACTGTGCTCATAAAAACACAGAAACAGGTCAGAATCTTTTTCCTTCGGCTCCTCTAAAATAAAGGAAAACAAAGGCACCAAATGACAGCTCAACTTCTCATGTACTGTTCTTAGACATTTTTATTTCACAAGGGTTCATTTGCACTGATTTTTCAGTAAGCCAGATTTATATCTCATAAAGCAATCATCCTCTATATTAAAAATTGTTTTTATTTTTTAGTCATTGTAAATGCCAACCATTTAATGATATTTACCAGCTTTCTTATAAAATTTATTTGATTGTGAATGAATCCAGCCTCCTAGACAGTTTTTGTTTTTGTTTTTGTTTTTGTTTTTGTTTTCCTTGAGACAGAGACTCACTCTGTCAAGCAGGCTGGAGTGCAGTGACACTTCCTCAGCTCACTGCAACCTCTGCCTCCCAGGTTCAAGTGATTCTCCTGCCTCAGCTTCCTGAGTAGCTGGGATTACAGGCAACCGCTGCCATGCCTGGCTAATTTTTGTATTTTTAGTAGAGACAGGGTTTCACCATATTGACCAGGGTCTCAAACTCCTAGGCTCAAGTGATCCACCCACCTCAGCGTCCCAAAGTGCTGGGATTATAGCCATGAGCCACTGCACCTGGCCACCCGCCTAGAGAGTTTAAATTACCCTCTATCAACTACAAATTCAAGAACTAAGAAAATTAAAGGCTCACCATTTTCTCTAAATAGTCTTAAGTGATAATAAAAAGGTACCAGGTTTAGTATACTTGAAGTCTACCAGCGAAGCTATGAGTGGTGTTTGTTATTAGTGAACTCATATGGAACCTCATGAAGTACTTTCAGGAACTGCAAGTAAATTATTCCCACTGGGTCATGTTTACAGTTATGATGTTTAAATAAAGGAGATTTTTTAAAAAGTTCTACAATCAGGTTCACAGGACCATGAATTGCATTAGAGTACATTGAAAAACAAAAACAAAAACCAACCAAAAGTAATAACCAGGACAATTTGTAAAAAACCAACTACTTAAGTAAAACAATGAGAGTGAAACTAAATTCATCTCTAACTCTTTGAACAGAAATGAAAGGGCACCAGAGAAGCAGGCACAATGGCAACTTAATTTTGTTTATAAAACAAAGATACTTTTACTTATGAAAAAAAAAAATCTGCAGTGGAGATGAAACAGGGCAATTCTCCTTAGAGTGAACTGGTAGAGACCAAATTACTATTTTCAGAATTAGGTTGTAAATTACCAGGGGGAAAAACAGCCTCATGACAAAATTGGTAAATAGCATGAAGTATCAAAACATGAGCAGATGTCATAAATTCCAAATTGCTTGTAAATTAAAACATTAAAACCCACAATAGTTCAAGAAGTAATTAATACACAAACAGCTCTTATTAGAAGCTGTTCAGAAAAAAGCTTGGAATCCAATTCTTATTCTTTGGTCCAAAACAGATGGTAACTGACATAACAGGGTCCTGAAATTTTAGATTACATTTTATATGTGTTGTTAAACTCATTAAGTGTAATTATCATCTGGGTGTCATCAACACCAAAAAGGAGAATTATGACTTTATTTAATAACATTCTTCTGGTTATGCAACATGTCAAAAATAATTTGTTTATAGCTAGAAACAATAAATTAAAATGAGAAATCAGACCTTCCAACACCTGTTCATTACTGATTTTGGCATTGTTATTATTATTACAAATTATTAGTACAGAAATTGAAACAGTATTAAAAAACAGCCGCAGCAAGAAAGTTTACATTGGCCAAATATTTGTTATGAAATGGAAATGATTTTAACAAATGCCGTATGCTCTTTATTTTTACAACTAAATGCTGATTATGTGACAAATACAAAAGAGATTTTAATGTTCCAGTAGTCCTCCCCACTTGGCATGGTGTGCCGTGCATGTATAGTGACAGTCCCTCCACATTGAATGTGGAGAGGTTTTGAAGGGGCTCTCCAAGCTGATACAACACAGCATGTGCCTGCTTCTCCATAGAAAGTAGGTTAAGAATAGAGTTTGTGGTGCTACGTACATTTCTTCAAAAAACTGAATTAGATAAAATGCAAAGATTTAGAAACTATGATTCCACCAGGCCTGCTCCTCCCCAAAAGACTTCTCTTTTTCCTTCAGTCACACAAGCACACCTCACTAACAGACCCTGGGTGTTCCACTACTGAGTTCTTGCCAATGGTAGGTGAGAAGAGCTGGGAAAGGATGCATACAACTTGTGCTCATGGGGGTTGCTTGAGAGCCTGTCTGACCCTTAGGAAGGCAGGATAGTAACACAAAAGGAACCTGGATCCCCCGATGCTCTTGGGGATTTGACACCTACCCTTCTGGGACTATTGCCTGCCTTTGTACCAATACATGAGGGGTAAATGCATTTTGTTTAAATTACTGTATTTTGATGTTTAGTCTATTCCCCAAGTAGAATACAGAATCTCTGGGTGATGATCTCCATTTTCCAATTCTGTCCTGTGTTTCCTTCCATCACATCATTCATAACACACATAATACCTTTTCTACACATAATACCTTTTCTACCCAAACAGGAGGAAGAGTCCTGTCTTCCTCAAGTTCCATTTCTACAATCTAGGCTTGACACATAACACATACTTGATAAAAGTTAGCTCAATGATAGAAGGATGTACTATATATAATCAATGAGAATATTTCACTAGCTGATCACAAATGTTAATACGTAGATTTCAGAAGCCCTCTACCACATTCATTTCTTCATGAGGTTTGCCATACTTTTATTGTGAAAAATCAGAAGAAAATGCAACATTTTCATGTGGATATTAGAATTCAGAAAGTTTCCTCTGGAGTTATTTTTACTGTCATCTTTAAAGATGTTCTTGGGGGAAGCACAGAAATTTCAAGACATAGTTTTAAAGAAAAGGACACAGAACAGTCTGCTGCTGTTTTCCTATGTTTTCTAATTCTATACCTTCAAGTGCAAGCATTGTATCAGTCCACTGGTGTCTGTATTTGTGAGTAGGCAGTCTTTGTATATTTCCTTGAACTGGTGCATCACGAACACTGTCATTTCACTGTTCGTTGTGTCTGGAAATAGACCTAGGCATATGTGAGCCAGCCATATGCAGTTCATTTTCCACCTTTTAATTCTTCACACAATTATTGTTTCATAGAGCTGAAAAGTTACAAAGGTCTAGCCAAATGTTGTTCAAACTCAATAGCACCCTCAGCTACATTTCATCCTATATGCAAATCAGCTGGTTTGTTCCTATTCAACTATAAAGACTACACATCACTTTTCAATCATGCTTTGTGAATTTCTCTGCAGATCTGCAAACCACCATAAGGGATTTTTAAATTGAATACAAGAAATAACGGTCTAAAGCACTGAGAGACTCTTGTTTTTAATACTATGTTTTCAAATTTAGAAAGGGGCATTCCTCGAAAGCAGTCATTTTGAGAAACTATATTCTTTTTGTATCAGGAAAAAATTAGCACCTTTAAAGACTCCCCTTTTGACGCAGACTTCAGAGCCCATTCATATAAGAAAAACCAGAACAGCACACCACAGGCCCAATATAGACATTCCCTTGGACATTCACCTACATGGTTTTTGCTGTTGTTGTTTTCAGCTGGGGTAAAAATAACTTAATGTAAAATTAACCATTTTATTATTTTTCTTTTAAAAAATTTTATTGTTTTTAAAAAACAGAGATGGGGTCTCACTATATTGCCCAGGTTGGTCTCGAACTCCTGGCTTAGTAGTCAGGCAACCACCACCCCACCCGGCTAATTTTTTGTATTTTTAGTAGAGACCGGTTTTCACCATGTTAGTCAGAATGGTCTCGATCTCCTGACCTGGTGATCCACCCACCTCGGCTTCCCAAAGTGCTGGGATGACAGGCTGAGTCACCATACCTGGCCCAGGGCTTCACTCTTTTTATAGCTGAATACTATGCCACTGTGTGGCTGGACCGCACTGTGTTTCTCCAGGCAGCAGCTGACAGCCACCTGGCTTGGGTCAACCATGCTACTATGAGCATTTGAGTCCTTGGGGCATCTGGCTAGCAGTGGAATTTCCTGGCATCGTTCTGCTTTATCCTTCTTTACCTGAGTCTCCTCCTCCCCAAGAATGAAAGGTGCACAGAATGGGCAGAGGGAGGCCAAGCTGGAGCAACCAGAACCCGGGAAAAGGAGCAGATGGCCTAGTGCCAGCAGGCAGGGTGGCCAACAAACGGGATGGACACACAAGGAGGAGCCAGGAGCCTGCCTGCCTAAGAGCCATAGCCAGCAGTGACTGCATACCGGAGTCCTGCTTGGCAAACACTGACAAACTCACGCTGTGTGCAGGGCTGCATCTGCTCACTACCTGGCTGCCACTGCACACTAAGCATTCCTCTACATTGGTCAAATCCTTACTAAGCATTTGCCCCATGACAACAAAGGATGCACCATTTTCTGCTTGGAGCAAACAGTTACTTTCCCACTCAGAAGCATATGTGTTACACATGCAATCCTAAATAAAAGCATGGGATTGGCATCACATTTCTGTATTTTAATACACTGTTCTGGAACAGGATTGACAGTGCCCACTGTTGCCCCCTCCCCGCATCCCCCGCCATCTCCCAGGGGATGTTAGGCAATGTCTAGAGATATTTTGGGGTTTCACAACTGGAAATGGAGGTACTACTGGCATCTCTTGATAAAACAGAATCAAATTTGTATGATAAAATCCCTTTGGGTGCTCACGGCAAGGCCAGTACGGTACAACACTGAGGCCCCCCGCCTACAGCCATACCAACTCAGCAGCCACAGGAGGGAGATGCCAGGACACAGCCCCTCCTGCCCCCATCCCACCTTAGGTGGGTGGACATCTTGCCTGCAGCCTCGAAAGACCCTACACTGGAATCAGCTTTCAGAATCTAACACCTTGTCACAGACAGGTGGGAAACATACCTGGGCAAGCAGCCTTCTCAGCCAGCACCTCATCAAATGGGGGTAATGATTTGCAGGGTTGTTGTTAGGAAAAATGAGAACCAAATGAACTTGGAAGCCAATCAACTGGAGATTGATTAAGTAGGAGAGTGTTTGCCAAGGCATGCTCTTCAGAGCGACATTTCTCAGGCTGTTCAGTAGTTTAGCATGTGTCATCTGAAAAATGGCTCCACACTTCAAAACCATTGGCAACAGTGGGTTAAATAAAGTTATTCAAAAATAATAATAGGTTGGGCACAGTGGTTCATGCTTGTAATTGCAGCACTTTGGGAGGCTGAGGTGGGAGGATGGCTTGAGGCCAGGAGTTCAGGTTCAGCCAGGGCAATGTAGCAAAACCTCGTCTCTGTTAAATTATGATATTAGCTAACATATATATTGCACCTGTTACATGCCTGGCTCTCTTCTGAGTGCTGGGAGCTTATTTAATCCACCTAATAAATAATTTTAAATATTTCACATGCTTATTCTTTGCTGCCACATCCCAGGGCATAGCAACCAACATGTGCACATGTGTACAATGAATGCTCAGTCAGTCCTCATGATTTCCTCACAGCTCCGGGTAGTGGGAAGCATGTATTCTGTGAACCCCTCCATCCTGTCTTACTGCTGATTGATTTGTCCAGGTGTCTGAGTGCCCATGCAGATGACGATACTCCATGCTCAACATGCTAGGGTTTGCCAAACTCTTCCAGGTTTCTCTATGAAAGACATCTCCATATGCTGAAATTCTAAAGACACTTTTCTAACTGATTCTGAATACCCTGGTCACTAAACATCCTAATAAGCTGAGATTTTACTGTTAGAAGACTCTGCATTCTCAAATGTGCATTTTTTAAAGACTCTGCAAGCCTGAAATCTAAAGGTGGCAGTACTTGACTAAAATGAATGCAAGTGTGCCAAGATGGTAAAGACTTATAAAAGTACATGGTACTTTTAATATCATAATAGTGTCAAAAAGCAGGGCAGTTCTGCATGAGCCTTACCCATTGGGAATCAAAATCAGGCCAACATCCTCATTTCTCTTTCTCCTCAACAAACTATGAGAAAATGGGTATGGGGAGGTGAAAAGTCACAATGCATTCATTATTTCCTCGTATGTTACCATCTCAACTTTTTTTAAAATTCACTTCTGGAATACTGTTTATCTAGACCAGTAATTTTTTGCCACTGTAGTACTTCTCAGGAGCACATCTGTTTCTCAAGAGTCACCCACCCCTTCCCTTTGACTGTTATAATCATGACAAATAAACATGTTTTGTATTATTTTTTAATAATCAATAACAACAAATTTAGAATTTACAAACAAATTCTAAAGGCCTAAACTTTAATGTTCTTTAAAAATAAGCATACCTGCCATAAGTGAACTAGAAAACTATAACCAAGAAAAAACCTAAAAATATTTTTCGCTCAAAAACATTCTGCTTGGTTAAATGATAAAATTGCTGTCCTGTGTTTTACTAACAAGCATTGCTATAAAGAAACACCTGAGACTGGGTAATTTATTTTAAAAAAAGAAAAAAAAGAGGATTAATTTGCTGAACACTTTGCAGGCTGTAAGGAAGCATAACACCTTCTGCTTCTAGGGAGGACTCAAGAAACAACCATGGTGGAAGGTGAAGGGAAACCAGGCACATCTCACATGGGAAAAGCAGGAGGGAAAGAGAGACGAAGAAAAGTGCTACACACTTTTAAACTACCAAATCTCATCAGAACTCACTCACTATACAGTACCACCAGAGATGTTGCTAAACTATGAGAAGTTACTCCCATGATCCAATCACTACCCACCAGGCCCTACCTCCAAAACTGTGGATTACAATTCAACGTGAGATTTGGACAGGGACACAGATTTAAATCATATTATTACACACCTGGCCCCTCACTTTTCACATTTTAACATACAATTATGCCTTCCCAATAGTCTTCCAAAGTCAACTCATTACAGCATTAACTCAAAGTGTCATCTGAGACAAGGCAAGTTCCTTCTGCCTATAAGCCTGTAAAATCAAAACCAAATTAGTTACTTCCTAGATAAAATGGGAATATAGGCATTAGGTTATATTCTATCCTGTTCTAAAAGAGAGAAATTGGCCAAAAGAAAGGGGCTACAGGCCCCATGCAAGTCCAAAATCCAGCAAGGCAATCATTAGATTTTAAGGAGATTCTCCAAGAATCTCCTTTGACTCCCTGTCTCACATCCTGGGTGCAGTGGCACAAGAAGTGGGCTACCAAGGCCATGGGGAGCTCCACCCCTGTCTCTGCAAGGTATAGACCCTGCAGTTGCTCTCACCAGCTGGTGTTGAATGCCTACCATACTGGGGTCTGGAGGATGGTGGACCTCTTCTCATAGCTTGTTGGGAATAAGAACTTGGAGTCGCAAAGAAAACAAGCACTTAGACAAAGAACGTCTCAGCAAGGCAAATTTACTTCTGCACAAGGGTGCATCTCATGTATGGAGCAATGGCAAAAGCAGACAGAACAAAGGAAAGCAGGGGTTTTATTATCTCTAATGCAGCTTGTGCTTCTGTGTCTTTCCCCTATTGGCTAGGGTTGGACCACACAGTCTAAACTAGTCCCGACTGGCTAAATATTTAAACATTCTTAGATAAGGTAAGGGAGGTGAGAAGAGAGAGAAGGAAGGTCAATTACGGAGGGACTAGGAAGGTAACCTATTCTCTACTAAGGAAAGGAATGCAGGCTGGGGTTGTAGCAAGTTCAGGCATGGCTAGGCATATTCAGACAAATTGGGGCACAGGAAAGGCAAGGGGTTATTTGGAATTATAGGATAGAGAATGGGGAAGCTGGATAAGCTGTTTGAAGAGGGAACCTAACTGTATCTAACACAGCTCCACTAGGCAGTGCTCCAGTGAGGACTCCATATCAGGGCGCCAATCCCACCTTTGCCCTTTGCAATGCCCTAGCAAACGTTCTCCATGATGGTTCTGGTCCTGCAGCAGGCTTCTGTCTGGACATCCAGGCTTTTTCTGTATATCCTCTGAATCTAGGCAGAGGCTACCCAAGCTTCAACTCTTGTACTCTATGCACCTGCAGGCTTAACACCATGTAGAAGACACAGGCTTACAGCCTGCAGCCTCTGAAGCAGTGTCCTAAGCTATACTGGGGCCATCTGAGCGAAGGGTGCAGCTAGAGTCAGAGACAGAGCAGTTGGAATGCAGGAAGCAGCGTACTGAGGTTGTGCAGGACAGCAAGGCCTTGGGCCTGGTCCAGGGAATCATTTTTCCCTCCTAGGATTCGGTACGTAATAGGAGGGGCTGTCATGAAGATATCTGAAATGCTTTCAGGAGCTCCATGTTGAGTGCTCTTTTCATTTTAGACCAAGCAATTCACAATTTACACTAATTTGTATTGGAGTCGGTAGTAACTTACTTCTGCACAATGAGAATAAACAGAAATTAGACAACTGAAACACAACTAGTGGAGAAGCCTTATGAACAATTTGCATATACACAATGTACCCATCACCAATCATTGCAAGCTCTTCATTTGATTAATCTTTAATACTTTTAATTGGTCTGAAATTTATGCAGTTACTTGGACTGTGCCTATTAATAGAATTTTCCCCATTGCCTTGGTTATCAGCCCTTGCTGTCCTTTTATTCAAATTTCTGCAGTATGTCTGAACTCCTCCCCAGAAAATAGGCTTTTCTTTTTTATCACGTCATAGCTGCAAATTTTCCAAACTTTTACATGCTCCTTCCCTTTTAAATATAAGTTCCAGTTTCAAGTAGATTATTTTTGCTCACGCAAAATGCTTTGCTGCTTACAAATGTTTTCCACCAGATACTCTAAATCATCACTCTTAAGTTCAAAGTTCCACAGATCCCTAGGGCAGAAGCACAATGCCACATCCCAACCTCCTTGCTGATGCATAACAAAAGTGACCTTTACTCCAGGTCGCAGTAAGTTCCTCATCTCCATCTGAGACCTCCTCAGCCTTACCCTCACTATCTATGTCATCATATTTAACTCCAACTGGAAACCACTGGCAATCCGTAATCAGGTAAGTGTGTTTATGTAAACAGATGTGTGTGTGTTCTAAGAAAACTATCTGCAAAAACAACCTGCAGGCCAGCTGGCCTATGTGCAGTAGTTTGCTGATCCCTGCCTTGGAGCTAACTCATATTCAGCTGCGCACTCGTAATGCATTACTAAATTAGAATAGATAACCTACTGATATCATCAATGTGACTTCAGACAACTAACATACAGAGGTGCTTTATCCCAGAAGCATCACACATGTGTACTTGGTTACTTAGAATGGCCACACTGAAAGAGCCGCAAGTGCATGAGGGCAACATCAGGCTGGCTTTTGGTTCCTGGGATGCTTCCATAGCTGCTGCCAGCTGTCGTTGGGACAGTCATGCAACATCACTTTTTGTTAAGGTGGTGCTTTCAGAATACAAGTGCAAAAGCCCTCATAAAAACAACCAACTGTTCAGTATGTAAAATTAGGCAGAGTAATCTTGTTGGTTTAAAAATGATGTCTGTAATTTTTTAGGTTGCTATTAAAGTTAGAGAAGTAATGCAGTTTCATTGGGGAAATTTTAGGTGGTTCTCAATTGGGGTCATGTTGCCCCCTAAGGGGACAGTGGGCAATGTCTGGAGACACTTTTGGTGGTCATTATATGGTATGGATGTTGCTGGCATCCAGGAAGGAATGCCCAGAGATGGTGCTGGACCTCCCCTGGTGAACAGGACGGTCCCACCACAGAGAGTTCTCCAGCCTTACATGTCTACAGTGCCACAGTTAAGAAACCTTGATGTAAAAGTAAAACATTAAAAGTCTTCTAACTCTTTGCAAGTCCTCTCAGTCTTAATGCACAGGCAGCCTCTGTTCCAAGCTTCTTCCACAAGTTCTGTACGGTGTATTCTTAGTTTTAACACAAACATAACATCCTAACTATAATATTTTAATTGAGTCATGAGAACTACATAGTGACTGTTTTTTTTCTTTCTTTTTTTTTTTTTTTTTTTTTTTTGAGACACAGTGTTACCCTGTTACCCAGGCTGGAGTGTGAAGTGGCGCAATCTCTGCTCACTGCAACCTCCACCGTCTGGGCTCAAGTGAATCTCCTGCCCCAGCCTCCTGAGTAGCTGGGATTACAGGCACCCACCATCACTCCAGGCTAATTTTCGTGTTATTAGCAGAGGCGGGGTTTCACCATGTTGGCCAGACTGGTCTTGAATTCCTGACCTCAACTGATTCACCTGCCTCAGCTCCCAAAGGGCTGGGATTATAAGCATGAGCCACCATGCCCAGCCATATCGACTGTTTCCATGCTATAATTCTTGAACAGCAAGGATGGTTATGCCTCATCTGTACTCAATAATTTTTTCACATTCTCATTTGTCAAGAAAGCGTTTATTATGTCCATTAAATAAATTAACCATCACATCAGTCCCATTTGTTTTCATTTTGTAGACAAAAGGCTGCTTTCTTAAGAGTGTAAGTGAACAATGTAGACTGGTTTCACAGCTAACAAGTGGTAGAATCTGAACTCCAAGTTCTGGCTTCATTTTGAGTGCTTTCATCATTTTAGACCAAAGCAATTCACAGTTTAAACTAATTTAGATTGAAGCAGGACAACAAGAATAAAAAGAAATTGGGAAACTGAAACACAATTATTGGGGAAGTCTTGGAAACATGGACATAATTTGCATATACACAATGCAATGACAAATATGGACATAATGGACATTTGAACATAATTTGCATATACACAATGTACCCATCACATATCACTCTAAGCCCTTCATTTTGTTAATCTTTAGCCCTTTTAGATGGTCTGAAATTTATGGAGTCTCTTGGACTATACCTTCAAACCCCCATGTTCCATTAATTTTAGGATTTTCTTTCTGTTGTTGGTTTTTTTTTTTTTTTTTAGACTGGAGTTTTGCTCTTGTTGCCCAGGCTGGAGTGCAATGGCACAAACTCAGATCACCGCAACCTCCACTTTCCAGGTTCAAGCCATTCTCCTGCCTCAGCCTCCCAAGTAGCTAGGATTACAGGCATGCACCACCATGCCTAATTTTATATTTTCGGTAGAAACAGGGTTTCTGCATGTTGGTCAGGTTGGCCTCAAACTCCTGACCTCAGGCGATCCGCCCACCTCGGCCTCCCAAAGTGCTGGGATTACAGAAATGAGCCACCGTGCCCAGCCAATTTTAGGATTTTCTAAGATACTTCCTTTCCTATAGTAAGCCTATGGTGTTTACAAAATTGTAGCTGGAACAAGAGTGAGTCATCACAGCATTCTGCTTTTCACTCATGTATGCATGTTTCCCATTATGTAAAATTTAGGCTCATACATTCTCAGATCAACACTTAGTATCTTATTTATAGGTAAGAAGACCAAGTTTCATGGAGACCAAGTAGGTCAGTGATTTCTCTCACCAAGAAAGCAACAGAGTACATGGTTGGAGGAGTAAATGAATTTCACTTTTTACCTATAGAATTCAGTTAATTTTCCTCTCACGTAATTCCCAGATATCCTAATACCTGTTAAAATCTGTTCTGTATTGGTGGCTCCTGACTTTGATATGTAAAAGCTTCCCTAGTTGCATTACAACTGCTGGAAACTTGCAAAACCACTAGCAACTATTCTTAATATAAATGACTGTAAATCATAGTTAAACACATACAGTGCTTTTTAAATTGTGGAACCTTACATCAGGCCTAATTTGGTGTAACCACAACTGCTGATTAGGAATATTTTTCAATCCATAAAATAAGCATGTCCATGCTTGTAAGAATTCTGATTCCTCAGTGGCCTTTCTTGTTATGCAACACAGATAATTAGAATAGATTTCAGGTGTGGGTGACATGTGATCCCCTAAAAACCAGGGCTTGGGAAGAAAGGCAGTTTGGCTCTCTCTGATACAATGGCTAAACAGTGAGGTTTTCTTTTATCTGGCTTTTATTTGCCTGAATAGCAACAACGCTGTTTTATGCTCATGGGCCATGGGCACAAAAAGGCAGTTTAGAGCATGAAATCACTGGGAAAGCAAACACTTCAGACATTTCCTTGAAGCAAAACCAAGAAATCTATTGTTTCATTAAAAACCACTTCCACCATGATGAAACACTTGGATGTAAACTCTGTGAGATGGGCAGGTATTATTGACCTCGCTAAACTAACAGAGCAGGCCATGGAAGGACAGTGCACTGCATGAGGTGACAGCCAGTGCAGGGCCTCACATTAACTCTGTCAAACAGACTTCTCTGTCTACTAATCAGAAACGACTACCAAATCTCGAAACAGAAAAAGAGCTCACCATTAAAAAAATTTCCAATAGTCAAATATTTGTGCTGACTGGCGATCAGAATTTCCCAACTACTAAGGGCTCTGATTGTCCCCTTTGACTTCAGAGTCTGGGCGTGGAATGCTGAGGTCACAAAAAACATACGGAATCAATTCTTACCAGATCAGGAATATGTCCAAGTATGTCATGGTACAAAGACAAACATGCAGAATGTGTGTCATGCTTCATGTTACATGAGTTTAATCTTCACTAACACCCTGATCTCCACTGCATCACCATCCCTAGATATCTCAAAGACAAGCTGACCTCTGGATACAATGGCAAGGGAGTTTGGAATCCAAGAATGATCCCAGGTGGTCTGACCCTAAGTTCCATCAGCTTCCTGTTATACCACATGACCTATCTTAAAATAAAAAATAAGAACAAAAAGCCCAACTCCTTCTTCTACTAGTTTGCATTTTCCTTTCTTACCTATATCTTGTTTGCACATCTCAACCACACTCTACTCATACCCAGTGTGAGTCATCTTTCTCTCCTCTAGATTCCAGCATGGCCTTGTTTTCCAGAAATTACACTCTAACAATCCAAGCAAACTCTGAGAAGCAGCATGATCTTGGAGTGAGGCTGTCCTTGGCTAAATCCCAGAATTTCTTGCTGACAATTATGGGTCCCCTAGTCAAAAACTCAACCTCTCTGTGCCACTAAGCGAGCACAGTGCTGTACAATTACACTGTATGAATTCACATATTCAAATATAGGTAAAGCCATAAATGTAGACTTGTAAAAAACAATATAATCACACAGTGGGAATAACTGCACACACTGCTCACTGGAATACTGGTGTGTTTCCTTTGCTCTATTAATATTCTCAGACCTTAAGCACAAACATAGGCCAGGCACAGTGGCTCACGCATATAATTCCAGCACCCTGGGACACTGAGGCAGATGGATCACTTAAGCCCAGGAGCTCAAGACCAGCCTGGACAACACAGGGAAACCCCATCTCTACAAAAAATACCAAAAATTAGTCAGGCATGGTGGTGTGGGCCTGTGGTCCCAGCTACTTGGGAGACTGAGGCAGTAAGGTCACTTGAATCTGGAAGGGAGATTGCAGTGAACCAACATTACACCACTGCACTCCAGCCAGGGCAACAGAGTGAGACCCTCTCTGAAAACACACACACACATACGGACACAAACACACAGAAATACACTTTTGTGTATTTTTATCACAATTAAACAAATACAAATTTTAAAACCACAATGAACATGCAAACATTTTAATCAGTGGCTCCCAAAAGGATGAATTTAAGCTGTTTATTTAAAAGGAACCTAAAATAGTCATATAAGTAAATGTATAAAATGAGTGAAACTGTCATTTCAAATGGAACATAATATCTATCTGTAGCCTTCTTAAATGGAAACAGATTACTTGGTTCTCAAAAGTAATTTTTAAAATGAGTTAGTGTGTTTGAGAAAGAAAAAATAAAAAGGTCAGATGAAAAAAAGAATTCAGATTAGACTGAGCTCTAGCAGATGTTAAAATTCTTAAAGTTTCTTTTGTTTATAAAGAGAACATTAAAATGTTAGCAGCTTTCATATTTAAGTAGCACTGTTCTTGTCATATTTAATTATATGCATCCCTTTTTAAACAACATCTTCATGTCATATTTCCCAAATCCCACCTTTCTCTTTTCTATTGTTCCCACTTTACCAGTGTAATAGGAAACAAGCTGCTTCTTCATGCAAATACAATTAAAACACAATTTCAAAACAGCATTTTTTCATGTTTTTTTTTTTTGGCTGCATAAATGTCTTCTTTTGAGAAGTGTCTGTTCATATCCTTTGCCCACTTTTTGATGGGGTTGTTTGTTTTTTTCTTGTAAATTGGTTTGAGTTCATTGTAGATTCTGGATATTAGCCCTTTGTCAGATGAGTAGGTTGTGAAAATTTTTTCCCATTTTGTAGGTGGCCTGTTCACTCTGATGGTAGTTTCTTTTGCTGTGCAGAAGCTCTTTAGTTTAATTAGATCCCATTTGTCAATTTTGGCTTTTGTTGCCATTGCTTTTGGTGTTTTAGACACGAAGTCCTTGCCCATGCTTATGTCCTGAATGGATAGCCTCAGTTTTCTTCTAGGGTTTTTATGGTTTCAGGTCTGATATGTAAATCGTTAATCCATCTTGAATTAATTTTTGTATAAGGTGTAAGGAAGGGATCCAGTTTCAGCTTTCTACATACGGCCAGCCAGTTTTCCCAGCACCATTTATTAAATAGGGAATCCTTTCCCCATCGCTTGTTTTTGTCAGGTTTGTCAAAGATCAGATGGTTGTAGATAAGAGAATACACAATTCCCAATTTCCTACAAAAACAGTGTTAAAGTCGGCTTCCTAGTTTAAACTTAGCCTGATTTGTAATGTGCCTGTTCAAATTTATCACAGGTCCTAAGATCACTCTCATGAATTCAATAAAATAATAAGTTAAATGTAAATTATATTGGTATGTGCAATAGCATTAGGTAAGTATATTAAGAAGTTCTGGGCTGATACTTCTGTCAACAAATTAAATACCGAACAAAGTGTTGCCCTTAAATGATATGTCGAAGGAGATATTTTTTAAATGAAAGAAGCTAATGGAGGAGACAGATGCTATGTGAATTTAACTTTTAACAAGCCACACCCAGGCTTCAGTGCAGAGAACAGCTCTTTGAAAAAAATAAAATAACATAAAAAATAAATTGAAAATACCCTACACTTAACAAGTGTAAGATCTACACGATTTTATGGAAATATCACAAATTAAAAATAGAAGACTATGCCTCCTAATTGGGTACAAACCTTGTCCAAAAACAGTGTCTGAAAAAAGTAACTAGATTTTGATGATTTTCCTCAGTTTGGTTCTTCCATTATACAGATATTTACCTCCTAGTCAATGAGAATAGGCAGCTCCTTAATAGGCACGATAGGAAGCTACGTTTTGGAATGCAAACAGAGAAGAAAATGTACATGAAATGGGCAAGATGTCCTACTGAAGAAACTCCTCCTGGGGGCTTAAGCAATGGATTGGTGCTTACATGCAAAAAAGTGACAGAAGTAATGTGTAGGACTGTGTGATTAATTAGATGGACAGCTTGATGCTTGTACTCAGAGCCATAAGTAAGCTTGTTGGACTTTATTTTTTTTTTTTTGAGACATGATCTCATTCCATTACCCAGGGTGAAATGTAGTGGTACTATCTCAGCTCACTGTAGCATTAAACTCTCAAGCTCAACCAATCCTCCCACCTCAGCCTCTTGAGTAGCTGGAACTACAAGCATACACAATCACACCTGACTAATTTTTTTAAGTGAGTATAGATAGGGTTTCACCATGTTGCCCAGGCTGGTCTTCAACTCCTGAGCTAAAACAATCCTCCCACCTCGACTTCGAAAGGGCTAGGATTACAGCCATGAAGCCACCATGCCATCCCCACAGATTTGTTCTTGAAGGGTCACAGCAAATCCTGATACATGGCCATACAACTTCTCTTCTATACAGAACAGGTAACGGGTGTAGCTGTGTTCCAATGAAATCTCAGCTATGTACAGTGAAATCTGAGTTTCACATAATTTTCATGGACCATGACATACTATCCCTCAGTTTTTTTCAGCCATCCAAAAATATTAAAAGTATCCTTAGCATACCAACTGTGCATAACTAGCAAGGGCTAAATCTGCCATGCAGGCTGCAGCAGGTTAACCTTTGCATCAGATCACAGGAGTCACGGTTGGACCCTACTTTTATCACATCTCACAGAGAATTAAACCTTCAGAAAAACAAAATGGCAGGCCATCAAAAAAGTGAACAGAATTACCATCTGATCCAGCAAGTCCACTTCTAGCTTACACCCAAAGGAACTGGAGACAAGAGACTCAAACAGACACTTCAATGTACACAGCTCCATTATTCACAATAGCCAAAAAGTGGAAGCAACCCATATGTCTGACAAATTACTCAATCTTTAAAAAGAATGAAATTCTGACAAACGCTACAGTGCATGTGAACCTAAAGGACACTATGCTAACTGAAATAAGCCCAACACAAAAGGCAATTTATGTATGATTACACTTATGTGAAGTCACCATAGTAGTCAGAACTACAGACAGAAAGTAAAATGGTGGTTTCTGGAAGCCATGGAGAGATCAAAATGGTTATGACCATGAAAATGGGCATCAACCAGTTTGTTTTCAAACTGACAAGCCAAAAATATATAGCATCCGCTTTCTTTTTTTTTTCCTCATAAGCTGGATTCAAACTCTTAACTAAAATAAAAAATGTACAGGACTCAGTTCTTTTCAGATTCAAAAGTGTCATTTTGATGTATTTCCCGGTACAGTCAAGGCATTTCTTACAAACAGTTTCAGAATCGTGATAGTTTCTAGAACCTCTGAATGTTCATCAAACTTAGAAATTCTCAAGCCAGCTTCCATCCCTAGAACAACTGAACTATGTGGCAGCAGAAGGGCACATTTCAGTTCATCAAATGTGTATTAATCCATGTGGTTGGGAAATGAGCTGGGTATTCTTATGTCAAGGTTAACCACAAAACGCATTTTTAAAATTAACACATTATGCTATTATGTAATGTTCAAGACTATGCTGTGGTTGTTAGCAAAAACTTCAAAAGTCCAAGAAAAACAACAGATAATCAGGTCTAATTTAGCTGTATGTGTCATTTCTCTCTGCCTCAGATGAAAACTACAGTCAGAAAAAAAGGAGGAGGGATGGAATTTAAGAACACTTCTTAGTCTAAGCCCCATCTCCCTTATTTTAAAAAAGGGGGAGTCAGTGAGAATATGATGGTGATATTAATGCATATTCTCTGCAGAAGTCTCTGGATGGCAAGTTCCCTATATTCTTATCTCCTAAGAGCTTCTGAGTGCCTATGAAAAACACAAGGAGGTATTAAATGACTCTGGAAATAGTTTGGAGACCTTGTTCTAAAAGGCTTCTTCCAGACCTTTGAGTGCCCCTGGCTGACTGCACCACTATCTGTCTCCCCAGTGAAGACATCCAGTCCCCAGCACTATATCCCAGATGTCTCCAGCCCCTGCCCTCTAGAGCTCCTTACTCATCCCTGCATGGCCTGCATGACTTGGCCACTTGGAGGGCGAAGCAGCATCTTAAATGTGGCATGTCTACAGTGGAGATCTCCACCCTCCCATCCACAGCATCTCGTTCCTCTTCTAGCCCGTGGTCTCCATAAGTCACATCTCCACGGTCACATGCCACACCTTCACTCCCCTAGCCAGGACATATGTCCAATGATATTTTGTGCTGAAGTGTGTCCTGAATCTGTCTTCTTCCCTTCTTGGCTCCACTGAGCTATGCTAATGGAAGGTGAGGTTATCTCCCTGCCTGGGACAAAATTGGAGTGATCACAGTCCATCCCACATCTGGCATCCAGCCACTGATTAGTGTGGTAGGAAGCTGCTGGGTGGCTTCTAGTCCACACTCACTGTCTTAGTATTATTGAAGTAGGAAATTAAGAAAACAACAGAATAGTAGCATAAGTAGTAATAGTAAAGATTATAGTAATCATAACCGAAATAATAATAACAGCTCATAGACTGAATTGCTGTATTAACCAAGGCTAAAAAGAATTTAAGTAGCTCCCGTGAAGTTAAAGTTAAAGGAGAATATTAACTGCCTGTCCCAAGAAACATTAACCATATCTACTCTCCTCATATTTCACAGGCTCTGTAAACTCCTGTTTCTTTCTTCCCTGCAAAGACGCAAAGTCACAAGGCAGATAAGCATAAGCTGCAAATTAAGATTTCCCAGAGATGTAAGATATGTTGCAAAAGTGTCACAGCAGCCTTTCTTCTCACTTCTGTAAGCCTGCTTCCTGCTTCACACAGTGCCTGCCTCAAGATACTTAAAGGGAACTCATTTTCTTTGTTCTGGGCTCAGACTTTCAGGACACATGTCCACAAAGCCAGTGTACACCTTAAATAAACACTTTCCTGCACTCCACTCGGTCTCTCTGGTTCCTTAATTTCCCACATTACGGCCTACAAGGCACTGCAGGGTCTGCTCACCACATCCACCTCTCATCTCAGTTCCCTGTTGGTCACTTACTCCACCATGCTGGCCTGGCTTCTGTCTTTTCCCTCAGGTGCCTGGGTACCTGGTCTTTGCATGTGCTGGCTTCTTCACCTGAAACTCTCTTCTCCTGGCTCTTCCAGCCACATCCTACAGACCTCAGTTCATCCGTCTCTTCTTCATAGAGGCCTTCCTACATCTAATGTGGAATCCCCTCCAACCCATGTTACACTGTTCATCTCTATCACAGGATGTGTTACTGTCATCAAAGTATTTTGTTTCTTTGTTTCTCTGTTTGGTACCAGTGTCCCAAATACCAGGCAAGCTCCATGAGGGCATGGGCCTCTGCAGCCATGACACTTAGCTTGGAGTGTGCATGACTTAGGAAAGAAACTTAAAAAACAGCTTGGTAAGTATGAGTTCCTGGATAAATATACTAACTTAAGAAAGTTCAGAGCCTGTAGTAGATGCCATAACTCCCTGGAACACTGCATTTTCCTTCTTGAGGACTCATACGATATTTCTGGTCTTGTTGAGTTTTTATAATGAGCATGAACACCAACCATAAAGTGGACAGAGAAGTAGAAGCCACATGGTACCATATCCCTGCCAACATACATGGGTAGAGTAGATGGGCTTGCAGCGAGAGCTATCGTCCCCATTTTGTCTACATTTAAGGGATGAGTAGCATCATAATGTAGACTTTACAACTGAGTTATTCTGACACACATGCTATTACTAGACTTCACACATTACTGGAAGGTCTAACGATAAAAAGATATATCTTTTATTTTTCCCCTTGATCAATGTGAAACAAATTAAAAACCTCCAGTCATTCTAGTTGAAGACTACACTTATCTAGGAAACAAAAAGTGGTTTTCTGTGTTTGAAGTTTTTTTTTTTTGTTTTTTTTGTTTTGTTTTGTTTTGTTTTTGAGATGGAGTCTCGCTGTGTTGCCCAGGCAGGAGTACAGTGATGCAATCTCAGCTCACTGCAAGCTCCGCCTCCCGGGTTCACGCCATTCTCCTGCCTCAGCCTCCTAAGTAGCTGGGACTACAGGCGCCTGCCACCATGCCCAGCTAATTTTTTGTATTTTTAGTAGAGATGGGGTTTCACCGTATTACTCAGTATGGTCTCAATCTCCTGACCTCGTGATCTACCCGCCTCGGCCTCCCAAAGTGCTAGGATTACAGGTGTGAGCCACCGTGCCTGGCCTGAAGTTATTTTTAACAGACTCAGTTATTGTAGGTTCTGTGAGATACCTATCAAGGTCCAGGTGAATGTCTGTGGGCCTCAGAAGTCCCAGGCAATTGACAAGTGGCTCACATAGCTAGCCAATGGCCTCACACCTCGGTGCCCTCTCTATCTGTCAATCTGGGGGCTACTGACATGCTGGGCTGCATGGGGGGTTACAAGCTCACAGGGTTCCCCACAGAGGATCCAGGCAAGGACCCTGCCTGGCTGAGGTTCCCTCACTTATAAAATGGGGATGACCATGCCAACACCTGGGCCACCCTCCCTAACAGACTGTCCTGAAGGACATAGGCAATGGTGCTACTGATGGGCTTTGTGGGCAACAGCACAGCGCCACTCAAATCCCAGAGTGCTGCTAATTAAGACCAGGTGACCCCAAACAAAATGCCTGAGCCAGAGACTGCGTGTGACGGCTCGTGCCTGTAATCTCAGCACTTTGGGAGGCTGAGGTGGGCGCGACACTTGAGGTCAGGAGTTTGAGACCAGCCTGGCCAACATGGTGAAACCCCATCTCTACTGAAAATACAAAAATTAGCCAGGTGTGGTAGTGGGCATCTGTAATCCCAGCTACTCAGGAGGCAGAGGCAGGAGACTCACTTGAACCTGGATGGCAGAGGCCGCAGTAAGCTGAGATCGTGCCACTGCACTCCAGCCTGGGTGACAGAGTGAGACTCAGCCTCATAAATAAATAGCCTGAACCAGGATTAGTCTTAGTCGCTGCTATTATTATTGTTATAATCAATCCTGTTTTAGACATGACTTCCTGACCCTTAAATTTTCAGCTGTCACTTTAAGATTTAATTAAGTCCTGCCCCTTACAAGCATTGGGGAATCAGCACTGGGGAATCTATGCCTACAGATGCTTGGGCAAACAGCATTGGGTGACTGCATGCATCTAATCAATGATGACAGATCGAATTCGACTGTCCTTGTTTTAGTAAGTGGAATATTAGTGGCCACATTAGGTTCTGCTTGGACTAATTAAAAACCACCCATAAGACAGGTCGGCTTTAAGAAGCCATTATTTTATAGGATGCAAATGATGCTGCACAAAGATAGAGTGCTTTCCTTGTATGTTTATCTTGGTGAGAGAGTATTAGTTCTGTTTGCCCACAACTGAAACTGGCAATGTGTGGGCACACACATGCCCCATGATACTGAGTTCAGAGTGAAAGTCATCTGTGTGGAACCACCTTCTGAAAGAAACGTAGCAAGAAGAACAGCTACTTCTCTATTCACAGTTTCTGTACACAGTGCACATCGTAGCATGAAGAGGACTCCTAGTCTGTAGGAGCAAAATACTGAGAAAAAAAATGGAATCTTGAGCCCTGAAAGGAACCCAGTGTTAGAGAAATATGGCCATTTCTCCAAGGATTTTCTCAGTCGATTGAATTGGCCAGGAAAATGATTCATGAAGGGAGGCAGGGAGAAAAGACGATGGCAGTAAGGAAGAAAAGGAAGGGAGGAGAGAAGAGGGGGGGGAGGAGAGAAGGGGGGGGAGGAGAGGAGGGGAAGGGAGGGGAGGGGAGGGGGTAAGAAAGGAAGGAAAGAAGGGAAGGAGGGAGGAAGAGAAGAAGGGAAGGAAAGCCTTGAATAAGTAGATGCTATTTGTGAGTGATGAGGAAAGAAAAACACAGAGTCAGAGAGAGAAGAAAAGGAAAAAAAAAAAAAACAAATGAAAGCCATCCTCTTTCATATTCTACTTCTATTTTCAACTATTTCCTGCCTTGGGAAATTTTGGTTGCCCATCTCAGGTAGGCTTGGAAAGCAGGGAAGGTGAGAACTCTCCAAGGAAAAATTAAAGCCAGAAGTGGGGCTGCCATCTAAGCCTCAGGTCTCAGAGCCAGGGTCATGTCACTGTGAAGACAAAAACATGCTGGTACCACCAAGCTGCAAGCCAAAGCAAAGCTCTGCCTTGTTTGCAGGTAACACAAGTGCCTAGGTGAGGTGGTGCCAAAACCAATACTGCCTCATCTCACCTTCAGCTCTCCACTAGAGGAAGCCACCTCCTTACTGGACATCTGCCGTGTCTAGAACATGTAAGGGCTACAAGCGAATCTCAAAGATTCCCTCCCAACTCTAAAATCTTAGGAACCTGCAATATGTCCACTAAGGCAGGCTGAGTGTCCAGAATTTGCTCTCAGGAGGCTCATTTGTTCAAATCTCATGGGCCTCAAATCACTGTTAAGAAAATTGTTTGCCCTTAGGACTGTGCTCTGTCTTCACGGCCTTGTCTTCTGGGACCAGTGCCTTGGACCCACAGGTATTCAATAAACATCTGCCCAATGAACAAATGGATGAATGATCTTAGTGCTGTGAGAGCCAAGACCAACAAAGGGACTGAAATCATGAGTAAAAGGGAAAATGTAAACTTTGTGAACGTGTTTGGAGAAAAATATTCTCATTAACTTTTTAAGTTAACTGTGCACAAAAGACTGTAAAGAAGGTTATTCAATTGTTTCATTCTTTTGAAAGGGAAATGCCAACATTTCCTACATGTCTTGAGGCAGAAGGAGCACAGAGATGCAGCAGTGGTTGTGAAATTATCTAGAAGATTAATACTAATTTATGGTGTAGGTGGGAACTGAGGAGGCTCGACCATTGGGGGCTCAGTAACTGTATGGATTTGATTGGAGGCAAAACTATTTTTCTGTTCAAGAATACAATTAAGAGTAAAAAATAGGTATGTGATTCATTCATTCGTTCATTTTTTTTTTTTAACTTTTGGGATAGTCTTGCTCTGTCATCCAGGCTGGAATGCACTGATGTGATCATGACTCACTGAAGCCTCAAGTGATCCTCCCAACTCAGCCTCCTTAGTTCCAGGAATTACAGCAATACACTATCACGTCTGGCTAATTTCTATTTTTTGTAGAGACAGAGTCTCAATATATTGCCCAGGTTAGAGAAATAATACTTTCTAATGAACTGACTGCTAAGTTGTTAAAGAAGAGTCTCCATTTGTGGGCTCTGATGGCTCCAAAGAGAGGGCATGAATGTGGCTAAATCAACAACTACTTTTCCTAGCATTTTCTGATGGATGATTACGGACTCAACAGGAGCTATTCTCTAACCAAGGTCCCAATTTATGCACGCAAAAGATAAACAGGAACGCGATAGGCAGCTTCTCAGATGGCACACATGAGCCTTGGCTTTTGGCATTTACATTCCAGTACCGGCCTGTGCCATATTTATCAGGTTGGTCCCTGAGACGAACAGAATTGCTGCACATGATGCTGCATCACTTCTGCTGCTGTGACACCCTTACTGAGCTTAGAATTGATCCTCTAGCCCCACACGAGGTCTCAGAGGCTGCAGCACAGGCTGCAACCTTGTAACAGACCCTGAGCCAGAACCACTTGGCTAAGCTGTACCTGGATTCCTGATTCTCAGAACATGTGTGAGATCATCAGTGTTTGTAGTTTTCACCTGCTGAGTTTGGGGTTATTTGTTACACAGCAATCAATAGATAACTGATACAGGGGCTGAAACTGGAGTACACTGGTAGAAATGAGAACACATGTCACAGAAACTAACCCAGTGCATTTGCTCCCCATCCAAGCCAATAATTGTTTGAGTTGTCTGCCTTCATGCAAGCATGCTAACAAAAGCCGTATTGAACAGACTGCCACCATAAGGTAGTCTTTAGTTAAATTTTAGTCTAGTGGGTTAATAATTTACCTTCCAGATTCATGCAGCCATAGAAACCAGACTGATTTTTTTTCTAAATCTCCAGAGAATAATTTGTTCTGCTCACCTAAGCATTTACATGTCTAAATGGAATAAATGACATTTTTTCTTAGAAGAAAAGCCCCTGCCTAAAGTTCTTGACTTACAATGAGGTAAATCCTAACCTTCTCTGATTTATTTTAGCAAATTCCTTTTTTTTTTTTTTTTTTGGTGATCGCGTCTTGCTCTGTCACCCAGACTGCAGTGCAGTGGCAAAATCTTGGCTCGTTGCAAGGTTCAAGCCTCCCGGGTTCAAGCAATCCTCCTGCCTCAGCCTCCCAAGTAGCTGCGATTACAGGCACCTGCCACCACAACCAGCTAATTACTGTATTTTTAGTAGAAATGTGCTTTCACCATGTTGGCCAGGCTGGTCTCAAACTCCTGGCCTCAAGTGATCCACCTGCCCTGGCCTCCCAAAGTGTTGGGATTCTACATATGAGCCACCACACCTGGTCTGAAATTCTTGACATAAAAAATGTAAGCAGCTGTTCTATCATATTGTATGAGCACAGAAGAGTAGCTTTACCTGAAAGAAAGAGATCCTTTGTGGCTTTAAACTACTGGTATTTACCTTATGTAACAATTTAAATTTTTTTCCTCCAAAGTGAAATTCCAGTTTCTGTGTAGTTTGTTTATGAGTGTGACATTGTACCCAGGATGGATGGAACTGACAGATACTCTAAAAGAAGCTGAATCTTGTGTGTGGGTTCCAATGAGAATGTGAAATCATATCCCTACCTTCACAACTGCCACTGGAAGCTGATCCTGCAGGGCCCTGAGTCAGGTCACCTGTTTATCATGTGATGCCACCACCACCAAGAGAGAAAATTCCAGGGTCAAGCCTTCACCTAACACTGAGAATTTTCTTTTTTAAAAGTTTCTGAGATGGAGTTTCCCTCTTGTTGCCCAGGCTGGAGTGCAGTGGTGTGATCTCAGCTCACTGCAACCTCCGCCTCCTGGGTTCAAGCGATTCTCCTGCCTCAGCTTCCCAAGTAGCTGAGACTACAGGCACACACCACAATGCCCAGCTAATTTTGTATTTTTAGTAGAGACGGGGTTTCTCCATGTTGGTCAGGCTGGTTTCGAACTCCTGACCTCAGGTGATACACCTGTCCCGGCCTCCCAAAGCGCTGGGATTACAGGCGTGAGCCACCATGCCCGGCAAGAACTTTCAAATACAGAACACTTCTTAGCAGACATTTGCTTGGTTTAACATTTCCCTGAAAAAAGCCACAGGGTCTTGAAAGATGTTTCACTTGGCACCCAAGACTCTCCCAGGAGAGCATTTCTTTCTAAGAAAACCACACAAGACTCAGTGGAAAAAATCTTTGATTCCAGACACAGAAAATGCAAGGGCAAAATGTCTTCTCTTCCTGACCCTCTGGCCAGAACAGGGCCAGGTTCAGAAGCTCTGCTGGTGGCTGTGACTTCTCAGTTAATGTTTGATGGTTGAATCAGAGAGGATTCCAGGGACACAGGCCAGCAGCGCTTAGCCAACATTCCAAGTGGAACAGCGGCCATGTACACAGCATTCCCCTGTCCCATCACATGGAAAAACAGCCCACGCACACCAAGTGGTTGGTCAATAGCAGGGTCCCAGACCCAAAGCTACCCTGAGCTGCAAACTCGGACATCTACACATCAAAGACATCTCCCTACACCTGTGAACCAGCAAACATGAGAAGTTACCTCTTTAGGGAGAAACAGTTTATGACAATCCACATCAAGTCCTGCTTCATTTCTTCAAAAACTGCCCTTCTGTTAAGAGAACAGCTGGCATTCCCCTGGCAAAAAAAAAAAAAAGGTGAAATAAAAAGTCTACCCTGAATTAGCCAGGAGTGGTAGCACACGGCTGTAATCCCAACTACTTGGGAGGCTGAGGCAGGAGAATCACTTGAACCTGGGAGGCAGAGGTTGCAGTGAACTGAGATTGCACTACTGCACTCTAGCCTGGGCAACAAGAGCGAAACACCGTCTCAAAATTAAAAAAAAAAAAATTTAAGTCTACCCAGTTAATTTCTACTTCTGCATCTGGCTTTTGACCTTGCTGCTAAACAGGCTTCTGTTTATCAGGACCCATGATTCTATATTGCCCTTTCACGCAACACTACCCTCAGAGTACTGCCTTGTTACACATTCATTTTACTCAGCACAAAGAATTCCTTCAGCCACCCTGCCAAAGTGTCTAATGGCCAGTGGGCCTGGGTCATGTCTGGTCACGTAACCAGCTTGAAGTACACCAGGGGAATCGGCAGAAGGGTGGTATGGGATGGGGTGGGACGTAATTACTGTTATGGGGTGACCTGGGTCCACAAAAACAACATGCTGGAGTCCTAATCTGCAGCACCTCAGAACCTCATTTGCAAAAAGGATCACTGGAGATGCAGTAAGTTAAAGTAAGAGGAGGACACACTGCAGCAGGAGGACCATAATATACCATGACTGGTGTCCTTGCAAGAAGACAGAGACACTCAGGGAGGTCACATGGCCACCGAGGCCAGAGATGGCCCACAAGCCAAGGACTACCAGCAACACCAGGAGCTGCAAGAGCATGCAGGAAGGATTTTCCTTGGATCTTCCTCCGCCCTGCATTGATTCTGCATTTCTGGTCTCCAAAACTGGGAGACCAAACATGTGTTAGGCCATCCAGTTGGTGGCAACGTTGCTATAGCAGCCCAACACAGTAAGCTTGAACCCTACTCTTCCAAGGAAACTGCAGGTAGGAAAAGATCCCTCTGCTGAGCTCTGGCTCTGGGTGTCAACCTCTGCAGTCCCCTCCAGATGGTTACCAGGCTCAGCCCGGGTTCAGCATGTCCCCACTGTCTCCCTCCATGTGCTGTGAGAGTGTACAAGATCCAAACTCATGGACTTGATATTTTAGTGATGAAAAACTATTGTCCACAAATGCACACATATAAAAAAGCACATTTGTATATGCAACAGTTATCTATACACAGGAGCATACATGCATTTATAGATCTTTTAAAACAGTACAATTGTTATTGTGTATGAAATCACTAGGTAATTATTCTAAAACAAATAATTCTAAAAAAAGGTGGTGAGTGGGTTTCACATCAATAAAACAGATCCTGGAACAACAGTTTCGCCGGGACCCGAGGAGCCTGTGGCACCAAACCACAGAACGCATGTGAAACCATTACTATAATGAGCTCTTTCTCCATTCGCATTAATGACTCCTCCTGAATAATTAATTAAAAATTGTGTCGTGGCTTATTTTAAAGGAGAAAGATATACTTCAGGGAAGCCTGAATCCGAGAGCCAGCCATTCACCTGCTTTGAGGCTCACCTTCCAGATGTCTGAAAAGTAAACAAATCTTCCTTTACTTGGAGACTTCTCCAATATATCATTCAATGATTTATGCACTGGGGCTTCTCGTTCACAATGACTGCTCCCAGGTGGATGAAGACAAGCATTTCAATATTTAATCAAGAACTCAGTTTGATTTTTTAGGAATTCTACATTCTATCGCTATTATAAAATATAAGATACTTAAAATCATTGAGACTTTCCTTACATTTCCAAAAGGGAGAAAACTCAGTCCATCATCATTTATTAAAACAGCATATATAGCATAAGAAGTAAAATTTAATGTATTTGTATATGGTCAAAAGATAGAGAAATTTTAGACAATGCTAACCAATACTCATCATCCATTTAGTGTGAGAAAATCACCTGTTCACTTTACCTAATTAAGCAACGGCCATTTAAATACATATATTAACATTCAACTTCAAGCTACTCCAAGCAGAAGAACCCTGCAGCCAGGACCAGCCACTGTTGTTGATCTGATTTTCATGTTTCCTAATTCATAACCTCCCATGACAAAGCCTTCTTAGCCCCCATCTCAGAATCAAGAAGGGCTTCTCTGGAAGTCATGATCTTCAGCAAACTAACACAAGAACAGAAAAACAAACACTGCATGTTCTCACTCATAAGTAGGAGCTGAAGAATGAGAATACACAGACACAGGGAGGGTAACATCACACATTGGGGGCTGGTGTAGGGGTGTGGGGGGAGGGAAAGCATCAGGACAAATAGCTAATGCATGCTGGGCTTAATACCTAGGTGATGGGTTGATAGATGCAGCAAATGACCATGGCACACATTTACCTATGTAAAAAGCCTGAATGTCCTGCACATCTTGGGACTTAAAATAAAATAAAATTAAAATATTTTTTTTTTAAAAAAAGAAGGGCTTCTAAGGGATGCAAGGTGTGGGTGAAAATTATTCAGCATAGTCAAGAAACCAGACAACTGGTGGCAAACTAAGCTGAAATGCAGATATTCCCTATCTACAAAAAAAAAGAAAGAAAGAAAGAAAAGGAACTTGGAGGACACAGCCAGGATTTCTACCTAGTCATCATTCATTTTACGTTTCATAACCTTGATGTCACATAACTGAAGTTTAATGGTAACGTGAGCCATTGTAGACAGTTCTATATATGACAGCTGTACACAGTATAGAGTATCACTGTGCTCCTAATCTCCTCTCAAAAAGACTGCAATTGGATGAAATAATGAGAAAAGGAAGAAAAAATCATGTTGCAATTATGCCTTTGAATTTTCATAAACAGAAATTGTCAATATTTCTATCTAAAATAAAGACACGGTTCCAGGCCAAGTTGCAATTCCAAGGATCTCATTTACTGGGATTCCTTCCTGCCCATCTGCGGGCCAGAGGGATGGAAAAGAGCGAAGAGCAGAATAAAAGAGTCAGGGGATGTCCCAGAAATGTAAAAGGAGAGGTGCTAACTCCAGGCTAGTCACCACTGCCAAGGAAATCCATCTGCTTTTGTGTGCCTCTGTTTCTCTCTCCTTTTCACTGCAATGACCGTGCCCTGCTGAGAGAGACCCTCCTCCACCAAGTGCACCCTGGCAGCTTTTCCTAATCTGGCAGCAATGTTTATGGGGAGAAAGCAGAACCTTTCAATTGATGGTGTTATGGGTTCAAGAGTGCTCCTCCCAAGGGGTATACTGAAATCCTAATACCTGGCTCCTGAGAGTGAATCCTTATTGGGAAATAGGGTCTTTGCAGATGTAAACTGGTTAAGATAGGTCTGATCTAAGATAGGCTTAGGTCAGAGCTCTAAGCCAATATGACTGGTGTCCTTATACAAAGGGAAATTTGGACACAGAGGTGCACACAGGAAGAAGGCCATGTGGAAATGAAGGCAGAGATATGCATCATGCAGCTACAAGCCAAGGGACACCAAAGCCTGCCAGCAACCACCAGAAGCTAGGAGACAGGCATGGAACAGATCTTGCCTCGTAGCCCTCAGGAGGGCTGCTTCCTAATACTTTGATTTTGGACTTCTCTTTTAGCCTTAGAGGAACTTTGTTATGGCAGCCAGAGCAAACTTACGCACATGGCTTGGGCTTCCTCTTTCTTCACTGACCAGAAACAGCGTGAGCTATTTATCAAACCCATCCAAATCTGGCCAGACTTGGACATCATCCAGTGCCACTTGGGCAGAGAGAGGTGATGCCCAGTGTGGCATACACCTGGACCAGGCAGAAGTACAGGCTCTGCATGGACCAGGCAGACATATGGGCTCTGGCATCTTAAGAAGACATTCCCCAAGGTTTCAGAGGTCAGATTTTTTTCTTTTCTGGGTAACAAGAAAACTAGCTGAAGCACAATATTCTTTCCCTTCTCCACTTCTGTAAGTTGAGGCATTGCCATGGTGGCTGCATTTCATGGACCGAAATATACGTAAAAGACTAGTAACACTAGGTGAGTTTCATAGGCCCACCAAAACAAAGTACCACAAGTGGGGTGGCTTAACCAACACTTACTCTCTCACAGTTCTGGAATACAGAATTCAGAGATCAACGCACTGGTAGGGTTAGTTCCTTCTAAGGGTGGTGAGGGAGAATCAGTACTGTCTCCTTGGCTTGGAGGTGGCTGTTCACATGGCCTTTTCCCTGTATGAGTGTGTCCAAATTTTCTCCTTTTCTAAGGATGCCACTCACCCTCCCTTTAAGTTGGTTAAGATCCCACCTCCAAATAAGCTCACAGTCCGAGATCCAAAAGGTTGGGATGTATTTAAATACATCTCCGTTGAAGTGGACCCAACTCAGCCCATTAACAAACAAGGACAGTGACTAATGCATAAAACCCAATCAGGGGCCATCCTTAACAATACTGGAGCCAGGGTTATGGGCTGTCTCATCCCTGCTTTCTTGGGCACACATGTCAGTAGAACATCAGAGCTCACATCTAAGAAGAATATCCTTGCACCACCAGGAGTGAGCCATGCTGATGGTTGTCTGGCAGCACTGTTCCTAAAGGACAAACTTGGCTCAAAGACTTCTGGGTATAAATATTTCCTATAAATTTGGAGTATTTCATGCATTATTTCTTTTCAAAAGCACTCTGTCAGTGTCTGTAGCTTTTGGCATTTAGAATCCAGCCTGGCCACTGAGCAGCTGGAAATGCATGTGGGCCAAAGGACTGTGAAGAACTGGGCTTTCATTGCCATTCCCAATTAATGCCACCAGGAGGAAAACTGCTCACAGCACTTTAGGAAGGAGATGAAAGGCAAAGATTTCTGCAAAGATTTCTGCATGGTCAAAAGGAACTTCAGTGGCAGAGGTGGTGTAGACTTGAGTCTTCTGAAACAGACCACTATACCCACTTTCTAAAATAAAGCAGGCCAGGCGCGGTGTCTCACGCCTGTAATCCCAGCACTTTGGGAGGCTGAGGCAGGTAGATAACGAGGTCTGGAGATCAAGACCATCCTGTCTAACACAGTGAAATCCCGTTTCTACTAAAATACAAAAAATTAGCCAGGCGTGGTGGTGGGCACCTGTAGTCCCAGCTACTCGGAAGGCTGAGGCAGGAGAATGGTGTGAGCCCAGGAGGCGGAGCTTGCAGTGAGCTGAGATCGCGCCACTGTACTCCAGCCTGGGTGACCGCGCAAAACTCCATCTCAAAAAAAAAAAAAAAGAAAAGAAAAGAAATGGCCAATTCAGTTCCATGATGCCACCCCTGCATCTGTCATAGGTGACCCATTTGTACTGAGCAAGAGTAACATTTATCTTAATGCAGGCGTCTGGTTCTACTCAGTGCTGTTGACAGAGCTCCACTGCCACTTTCTGTCTCCCCACATGCTCCTTTCTCTAGGCTCACGCCTGGCAAAGTTGGTGACACTGACAATGTGTGCTTCTCAATACCAGTGCCACCTTTAAATGGCAGCATTCTGTGTGGGGGGTTACTGTTGGCATTTTAAGATTCTGGGTTGGAAAAATCACGTAAGCCCAATAGCTCAAGGCTGCAGTGAGCAATGATTGCACCACTGCACTCCAGTTTGGGCAACAGAGTAAGACCCTGTCTCCAAGAAGGAAAAAAAATTAAGACTTTCACCTCAGCACTTAACAAGGATGATTTACGAAAGAGGAACAGGAACTTTGTAAATGCTTTCTAATTATCATGGGGTAAAAAAGCAAGCATAAAAGTGATGACAGCACTTCTGTACAGCACGGTCATCCCCACTTCCTCATCAGTCTCCCAATAGTGGAACCCGCAGCAATGTCGGTAGAAAGGGCACGCATGGTCTAGGGTCAGCTTTCCCTAAATTCAATTTTGGAGAAAGTGCAGAGGCAAAGAGTTTTCTGTTTCTCTCTTAACAATAAAGTTATTAGACCAAAGCATGAAAGATTGCTGCTGTGTGATTCATGACAAGCATCAACTTCATATTTTTACCCTTAATACAAATTAGAGTCACAGAGGGAAGAAGAGAACACTGCCTGAGAAGCTACACGGAGTCAAACCTGACCTACTGTCCTGCCCTTGGCACTGCCAGGCTGCACGACTGCTCAAGTGCCATCTCTTCACTTATAAAAAGCTGGGTCTGCACTGTCCACATCATATGTTAGGACTGTACCAGCCTTGGGAACAGAAAGCAGGGCTCCTCCACCACAGTGTATCTGGCGCTGGATGATTTCTTCTTATGAGGCTGTCCTGTGCACTGTGAAATGTTGAGCCCCACCTCTACTCATTAGATGCCAGTAGTACCCACTGTCACCACAAAAATATGCCTCCAGACACTGTGAGATGTCCCTTGTGGGATGGGAAGGATACAAAGTCACCCACTTTGAGAAGCGCTATTCTAAAGGAATTCGGTATCAGTGTTTTCAGGCATCTAAAATCAAGCCCAGGTAAGGCTGGCTCTTACAGAAGCTCACTGTGCCTCCTATGAGAACTGCGGAACTCCCCACCCTCATCCATCAAGCCAGACTGTTTATCGGTCTGCTCTGTCCAAGAAGAGTAGCCGCTGGTCACATTTTTGTTTTTTTTTTTGAAATGGAGTCACCCAGGCTGGAGTGCACTGGCATGATCTCGGCTCACTGCAAGCTCTGCCTCCTGGGTTCATGCCATTCTCCAACCTCACCCTCCTGAGTAGCTGGGACTACAGGCATCTGCCACCATGCCTGGCTAATTTTTTTGTATTTTTAGTAGAGATGGGGTTTCACTGTGTTAGCCATGACGTCGTGATCTCCCTGCCTCAGCCTCCCAAAGTGCTGGGATTACAGGCCACATCTTAAACACATGCAAATTAAGTAACATTCACAATTCTGTTTCTCAGTCACAATGGCCACACTTTTCAAGTGCCCAAGAGCCGAATGTGGGGCCATATTCACAGGGCAGTCCTCTTGAAGGTGCCACTCTTGGTCACCCAAGACATTCCATACACCATGCATGCTTCTCTGAGACATCAGGAAAAGACTAACTGATGGGCAGATTCAAATGAACACTGGGCACATTTAAAAATCAAGGCCCCATAAAATAAGGATAGGTCTTTTTTGGTATTTATTTATTTATTTATTTATTTATTTATTTATTTATGTTTTTGAGGCAGGGTCTTGCTCTGTCACCCAGGCTGGAGTGCAGTGGTGCAATCATGACTCACTGAAGCCTCGACTTCCTGGGCTCAACAGATTCTCCCACCTCAGCCTCCCAAGTAGCTGGGATTACAGGTGCGCACCTCCACGCCCAGCTAATTTTTAAATTTTTATGTAGAAACGGGGCCTTACCATGTTGCCCAGGCTGGTCTCAAACTCCTTAGCTCAAATGATTCTCTTACCTCAGCCTCCAAAAGTTCTGGGATTACAGGTGCTAGTCACAAAACCCTGGAGTCTTTTCTGTTTTTTATGTAGTGTTTTTCAAAGATCAAAGAACTAGATTTTCTAAAAACTGACCATCCCATGTTATACAAGCTTATAATTTTAAGAACTGTAATTTTTTTAACAGAAAGTCAAGAAAGGTGTTTATCCCAAGTTTACATGTAATTAATGAAAAAAGTATGAGCCCGAAAAACATGCAAATTGGCTTTAAATTATGGGAAAGGCCACATGGTTGACATGAATTCCAATTATTCATCCAAGCAAGGTATCTGTCACTGTCTTAATGACATGCATCAGCACATTACTCAGGTCAATCCCTCCTGATGGGTGTGGTCCTGAGTTTGTGCTCCCCAGTTGCCCAGGTCCATGCATAAACCTGTTCCTAGAGACTACACTGCCTGCAACAGTCCTGGCATCTACCCAACACATGCACTGCTTGGGAGAAAGCCTACCACCAGCCACCTCCACCCCAACACACACACAGGGCTGCAAGAACAATAAATGAGGGCTTCGAGCAGCATCTGATCTGCACCAAAACCTCTCCCCAGGTGTTTACAGCCTCAAACTGGAAACAACCCAAACACCCTTCCAAGAGAAAATGAAGAAATCAACCTGGGTACGTCCATGCCATGAAAAGCCACTCAGAAAGAAAAAGGATCGAGCTATCGATCTGCATAACTGGGATGGATCTCACACATCAGGATGAGTGGATGAAGGCAGTCTGAAGACCATATGCTGTATGATTCCATTTACCTAACACGCTTGAAATGACAATATTGGCTGGGTACGGTGGCTCACACCTGTCCTCTTAGAAGTTTGGGAGGCTGAAGCAGGCAGATCACCTGAGGTCAGGAGTTCAAGACCAGCCTGGCCAACATGGCAAGACCCTGTTTGTACTAAAAATACAGAAATTAACAGGTGTGGTGGTGGGCGCCTCTAATCTCAGCTACTAGGGAGGCTGAGGCAGGAAAATTCTAGAGCCCGGGAGGCAGAGGTTGCAGTGAGCTGATATCATGCCACTGCACTCCAGCCTGGGCAACAGAGGAAGAACTCCATCTCAAAGAGAAAAAAAAAAAAAAGAAATGACAAAATTACAGAGGTAGACAATACAGTGGCTGCGAACAGTTAGAGGAGTGGCATAAGGAAGTTTCCCTGTAGTTATGGAATAGTTCTGCACCTGGATTATGGTGGCGGGTGTATGAATCTATACGTGTTGTCAATTCCACATAACTTAGACAAAATGGTCCCCGACTTACAATGACCTGACTTAGCATTTTTCAACTTTAAGATGGTGCAAAAGTCACACTCATTCAGCAAAAACCATACCTCAAGTACCCATGCAACCATACTGGTTCTGACTTTCAGTACAGTAGTATTCAATGTATTTTATGAGATAACACTATAAAGTGGGCTTTGTGTTGGATGATTTTGCCCAACTGTGGGCAAATGTAAGTGTTCAGAATGAGTTTAAGGTAGGGTATGATGTTTGGTAGGTGAGGTGTATTGAATGCATTTTTGACTTTAGTACTTTCAAATTATGATGGGTTTATCAGGACATATTCAAAAGACGTTCATTCCAGAAATAGAAGATCTTTCACTGAAAGTGGTCTGAAAGGATGCTCTTAATTCAAAGAGCTCCAGGCATCACTGTAAAGTGGGTAAAAAAAAACCCACCAAGATGTCAACTTCTAGGACCCATCCTATGGAAGTCAGGATTCTCTCTACTCAGACTGGTGGCCACACAGACACTAGAGTGAAGAAAGATGCCTCCGCAGAGGCCTGCTCACAAGCCATGCTACATCAGATGTTGCCAAAACAACCTGGTTCTGCTCTGTTTGGTTTTGTTTCAGAGACAGGGTTTGGCTTTGATGCCCAGGCTAGAGTACAATGGTGTGATCAGAGCTCACTTCACCCTTGAACTAGCAAACTTAAGCAATCCTCCCCACTCAGCCTCCCAAGTAGCTGGGACTACAGGCAGACACCACCATACCTGGCTCATTTTTAAATTTTTGGTAGAGATGAGGTGGGGAGTGTCACTATGTTGAGCTGGTCTTGAACTCCTGGCCTCAAGTGATGCTCCCACCTCAGCCTCCCAAAGTGTTGGGATTAGAGGCATGAGCTACAGCACCTGGCTGGAGTTTGCTTTAAATGGGGGATTGGGGTGGAGCTCTCTGAAGAGGGAGTTCTTGGATGGGGTGAGAGAGACCAGGCTGCAGACAAAACAAGTGCAAATATCCTGTGGTAAGAACGAACTGGGCCCAAGGGTGGAAGACCAGTGGGCATGACGACAGAAGCAGGGGGTGGCAGATCCCAAGCACAGAAGATTTTGCAGCCTGTGGAAAGGAGTTAGGTCCTACACACACCCCGCACCCTATAACCTCTTCCTCACCCATCATCAGGCTTAACTTAAAAAGGAAATCTGACCATTTTTCTGCTTAAAACTCCCACAAGAGCTTCCTGTCACATCTAGAACAAAACCCAGTGAGGCTTTGCTCAGAAGAGAAACGATGCTGGCTGGCTAGCAGTGGAGATGAGAGGAACAGGAATCTACAGGATCCTAAGGTGCTTGATGAAACTGAGGGACCCATGAAGGGGGCACCAAGGAGAACTCCTAGGTTTGGGGATAGAAAAAGACAACTCACAGCGTGTTGCCACCCTGGGATGCAGGAAAGCTGAAGAGACTCCTGTGTGGCTACTGACTTTGAAATGTCCATTCCATCTCCAAGTGGGGTGTCATCTAGGTAAATATACAAATCTGGTTCACAGATACGGAGGCAAGTCTGTGGGTGTTCGTATAAGCACCATCTGAAAGCTATGGGCCCGTGCATAAGCATACAATGCAGGCTTCTCAGCATCGACACTCCTGACATTGCACCACATAGTCCTCTGTGGTGGCCCATCCTGTGCACTGGAGGAGGTAAGAAGTATCCCAGGGCTTCACCCACCGAATGTCAGTAGCACCTCCCTCTCCAGCTATCACAGCCAGAAATGTCCCCCAGGCATTTCCAAATGTCCCTGAGATGGCACAATCACTGTTGAGAACCACTGGTCAAAACTGTAAGCCAAGGATAAAACCCTGAGAGGAGGAGGAGCAGCCAGCCAGAGAGAGAAGTGCCCACAAGGAAGGAGGAAATTCAGGCTGGCGCCCTGTCCTGCTGCTGGCTGCTGGTGACAAATGTCACAAAATGCTCAAAATGGACAGCATGCTGACCACCAGAGCATGCTGAGATAGAGCAAACTCACGCCCTGGACAAGCATGGAGCCAACCAGAGAGACCTCCAGGGACAGCAATGCATGCAAACCCTACAGTGATGTCAGCTTACAATGAGGAAGCAGAAGTGGAGAGGCATACTTTTATAATTTTTTTTAAGAGACGGAGTCTCACTATGTTGCTGAGCCTGTTCTCAAATTCTTGGGCCCAACGGATCCTTCTGCCTAGACCTCCCAAACTGCTGGTAAAAGAGGCAACAGCCACTGTGCCCAGCACAGAGAAGTCATTCCGAAACCACACAGGTGTGTCCACTGCACAGGCTCTCTGTTGGCAGGCCTCAGGTAACAAACCAGACTGAACCCCACAACAGCAGCAAAATATGTGGGTCCTTTGTGAATTTTCTTTGAAGAAAGTCCTGTTTTCATATTTGTGTAACATTGTCCCAGTGGAGGAAACCTACAAGGGGTAGCTGGCACTTGGGTTGGCCTGAGAACTTAGGAGAGGAGGAATAGAAAGAGGTTCGAGTGGTACCAAAGGCAATGGATGGGGTAAGATAGAGGTGCTGAGGTTTCTAAAAATGTGGGGTGATGCTCTCAGTGCTCAGGAAAAAGGATGTGGCCTGGAAGGAGACAGAAGGTGGTCAGAACAGAGTGCCCCATCCAGCCAACAGAAGAAGGGGCCACCTGGGCAAGACGGCCCTGCAGATTGCAGATGGCACTGTCTATACTGAACAACCGACTTGGGTGGGACACCAGCATCCCCTAAGCTGGGGCAGACATTAACCCTCATAGGCTGAACCATCTGGGGTGAGGAGGGTTGATCCCAGGGGAGGGGACAGGACAGTCAGAACATAGGGACCCGTGGAGAAGCAGCTCCGCACCCAACCAGTACAGGCCAATTTCACTCTTCTGGCCACTGCTTTAAGAACAGCCGCAGGGGCAGTGCACGCTGGCTCCACAAGTGCCCTAGTAACAAGAGTTACAAGACCGGGAAGCCAGGGTCTTCCCTGTCAGACATGCTAATGCACCAGCCTACACTCCCCACCCAGTTCTGGGCCATAAGGCAGTGAGGTACAGGGGTAGCTCATAGAAAGATCATGAAAACTACACTTCCTGCCTCTCTTTGCCATCTTCTCTAAGCTTATTAAGGGCATACACCCCTTGCAGAGGATGCTGAGAACTTCTAATGGTGTGAAAATCCTAACAAACTCCCATGACGCATCAGATGCCCTAGCCCTTCCCCATTTTATCGTGCTCCTCCAGCATTACTGGACACACGTGTGATATTTTAAAAGGAAAGCACAAAACAGAACAACAGAGTTCCAGGCCCCATTGTGCTTCCACTTATTTGTAAGAAACCCTCCCTGGACCAGTTTCCTCGGCGGTGAAATGAAGGTTTTACACTATTTATGAGGTTTCATCCACATCAAAAAGTCTGGGATACCATTTTCCTGTTGATTTCCTGTGTAAATTCTAGAGGAAAACACATAACAAAGAACTTACAAAACAACTCTGGAGGGAAAACGATTTGTCCTGCAGCCAACCGAGCACTGGAATACATATAAAAGGTGCAATATTTTTGCCATAATGATTAACATATTCAACTCTAGAGAAGTTGTACCATAAAAGCAACATGAGACACCTAAAATACGTTTTCAGAAGCCACGAATCATGACAGAGAAGCTGTGGGTTCCTCCTGATCCCTTTTCCTTTCTTAGTAAACCCTGAGTTAGTCGGGCATAAAGCCAGACTCTGACTAATACATGTACCAGTATAAGCATCAATGGTACTATAGTGCCAGAGGATTCTGAACCACTTCATTTGCTCCAGGGTTCAAGTTCTATAAAAAGAAGCTACTGTTTCCCGTATTACCAATATCAAACAGCATGTTTATTATATCTTGATGTGTATTTAGTAAAGCACTTTAAAATCCTTGAAATCAGTGGTTCTAAAAGAGAGGAGATTTTGACCCCCAAGAGACACAGGGCAATGTCTAGAAACATTTTTAGTTGTCAGGATTCAGGGAGGAATGCCACCAGGATCTAGGTTAGCATCTGCCAAAATTTCTACAATTCTACAATTCTACAGAGGGTATACCATATACCAGCGGTGCCCAATCTTTTTGGCACCAGGGACCGGTTTTGTGGAAGACAATTTTTCCACCAACAGGGGGTGGTGGGCAGGGGGAGGTTTCAGGATGAAAGTGTTCCACCTCAGATCATCAGGCATTAGTTACATTCTCATAAGGAGCATGACACTTAGATCCTTCACACATACAGTTTGCAATAGGGTTCACACTCCTATAAGAATCTAATGCTGCTGCTGCTCTGACAGGAGGCAAAGTTAAAGTGGTAATCGCTCACTAGCTCACTGGCCCAAATGCAGCTCACCTCCTGTTGTGCAGCCTGGTTCCTAACAGGCCATAGGCCAGTACCTGCTCTATACTTTTATTTTTCAAAGGGTTGGCAATCCCTGCTCTACACTTTTATTTTTCAAAGCACTTTATTCTTCACAAAGTAATGCACATATAAAGTTTTAAAAAGTAAATGCAGGTGAAGCAAAAAGACTCCCTTTATTAATTACAAGTCTTTTAGCATCATCTATCCCCATTTTCACTTCCCAAAGCAACCACTTTCAAATCTTAGAGCTGTTTTTGGTGATGGTGGTGTTCCCTGTATATAGACTTCCATGGTTTGTTTGTTTGTTTGTTTGTTTGTTTGTTTGGAGACAGGGTCTCACCGTCACGCAGGCTGGAAAGCAGTGGCACTGTAATAGCTCACCGCATCCTTGACTTCCTGGACTCAACCAGTCCCCCCTCTCGGCTTCCTGTGTAGTTGGGACCACAGGGGCATGCCATCATACTGGGCTAATTAAAAAAAATTTTTTTAGAGACATGGTCTCACTGTGTTGTCAAGGCTAGTCTCAAACTCCTCAGCTCAAGCAATCTTCCCCCTCTGGCCTCCCAAAATGTTGACACTACAGGCATGAGCCACCACACCCAGCCAAACTTCTATGTTTCTAAATAATTTGCTGATGATACTCCAATTAAGAAATCGATTTTAGATACCACTTACTGATTTTCACACATACAGTAAGGACTTTTGTTTTTCTATATTCCCACGGCCAATTCTGTACTGACCTTCCCATTTTCAATGGGAAGTTTTCAATATTCTCATATAACCTGGTTTTGGCTATATCATATATTACACATGTATTTTCACAATATTATAAATGGGCACTACTGAGCAGTAATCATTTCTTTCTTATATACTTTTTGCATTCTCCTGGAGTTGTCAGTTGCCTTTGTTTTTATTCCAGTCTTTTGTGTACCATTTGATAATTCTTTCAACACTCTCTAACAGTCTCAATTACACTTTTCACAGGACCAAAACTCTCAGATAATTGGTCAGTGTTTCCTTTCTCCACCAACACCCTCCCCATCCCTCCCACCCCTAACCAATAAACTCACATCAGACTTTCCTTTGGAAATTTCTTGTTTCCTGCTCTAGTCTGTAGTCTGTACTGCAAGAGCCACAGCCCTGAAAACACCCAACATTTGAGAATTCCTTCTTCCTTTATCTGCAGGATCCTAAACCTCCCTCATACTCGGTTAACTCCCTCACTTTGGTGGAATATATTCTTTATTAGTTTTCTAAGAATTTCCATGTGAAAGTTAATTTTTACTGATATCCTCAATGTGGACAAACACCTTTATTCTACCCTTAATTACCAATTAATGATGAATAACTAATTATTATTATTAATTGATGTGAATAACTTCAAAATTTCAAGGAAATCATTAATTAACAATTAGTACAGGAACAACTTCAAAATTCTGAGAGTAATATTATTTTCAAAGAAGTCCATGTTAGGTCTTTTTTCTGACTTCTAGTGTTAATGTTAAGCAATCTGACGTAATTTTGATTCCAATATCCTTCATTTGCTTTTTTTTTAAAATTCAGGAAAGTGACAGATCTTAATATTCTAAGATGTTATGATGATGAGCTTTGATGCAGTATAATATTTTGATGTGGTTAGTTTGTATGCATTGTTTTGTAGTTCCTGGTGTGAAATTTCTTTCTTCTTCAGATTTAACATATTTTTCCCTCTCTTCCCTGGAATTCCACTAGGCAAATGTCTGAATTGTTCCTCTGGTCAAGTAAAACTTTCTGCACTATATCTTCCTTTTCTAATAAGGTACGCACTGGACACAAGTGGCTACTGAACATTCAAAATGTGACTACTGTGACTGACAAACTGAATTTTAAATTTTACTCAATTTTAGTTAAGCTTAAACAGTCACATGCAGCTAGTGGCTGCCATATTAGAACAGCACAAATCCAACGACTATGACAAAAATGCTTTAAAAACAGAAAAATCAGGTCTGCCGTCAGCACCAACTCTCAGGTGACATTCCACTTAGTTTCAGAGGAAAAAATTTAGTATAATTTCCATATCCCACCATTACTATTTTCATAATAATTCTATGATTTTATTCCTTATGGTTCCTTGCAGGAGCTCAAGGACCTTGTAGAATGGTTATCACATAAGCAGGAACATCCCTTTGTGCATAAACATGGGTCTTATGCCCCCGAACTATGAACAATGCTCATTTCCACTTTGGGGAGCTACTGAGATACTTAGGAAAAGAGTAATATATAGGCTAATAGAATCAAGCACCAAACACCTAAAATGAACAGCAAGGCCCCTGACAGCAACTTCCTTGTATGGTAAGCCAACTACTCCATGTGTCTTTCCACATGCTGTGGTAAGAACCAGTTCTTCTGTATACTGAATGCTCTAGAGGAAGCTAGGAGGGCAGCCAGGGCATTCTCCTTGAATGCTTTTATTCATTCCATAAATACCGCAGATAAAACAAATCCTTTTCCAGGCATTCTAGTGCCAAGAACCTAGATAGAAAGTAGAATAAAACCAAACTGCAAATCTTCTGTATACCCATTTCAAACCACATGAGCCTATCGTTCTATCCACATGACTGGGAATCACTTTTCAATACAGCTTTCATATGGTTTGGCTCTGTTGTCCCCACCCAAATCTAATGTCAAACTCCAATTTCCTATGTTGGAGGTGGGACTTGGTGGGAGGTGACTGAATCATGGAGGCAGTTTCTAATGGTTTAAAATCATCCCTGTAGTGCTATCTTGTGACAGAGTTCTCATGAGACCTCATTGTTTAAAAGTGTGTAGTGGCCAGGCATGGTGGCTCACGCCTGTAATCCCAGCACTTTCGGAAGCAAATAACTTGAGGTCAAGAATTTGAGACCAGACTGGCCAACATGGTGAAACCCCCTCTCTACTAAAAATACAAAAATTAGGTGGGTGTGGTGGCGGATGCCTGCAGTCCCAACTGCTCATGAGGCTGAAGCAGGAGAATCGCCTGAGCCTGGGAGGTGGACGTTTCAGTGAGCCGAGACTGTGCCACTGCACTCCAGCCTGGTGACAGAGCAAGACTCTGTCTCAAAAAACAAAGTGTGTAGCATCTCTCTATTTCTTTCTCTCTCTCTGTATCTTTCTTTCTCTCCCCACCCCCATCTAGAATACAGCAAGCATACAATAGGTGTGTATTTAAAACAAATACACAACAAAATCAAAAGCCAAAGAAAATCACTTTTTTTCTATGACAAAGAGAAACAGACATAGTAACACTGTATGTAAAGGGAAACAAATATTCAGGAAAAATCATTCATTTTTCTATGTAAAGATTAATGGAGAAATGTCTTAGTCTACTCTTTAGATAAGTCATTTCATATCCAGTAGTTCCTATAGAACATGGAATCTTTTTATGCTTGTAGCATTTACAAATTCAGGGTTAAACATACGAGCTATTCAAATAAGGAGAACAGCAGACACTAAAGACGCACAAACTTGACTTCCTCTTGTGAGGCTTATGTCTTATGAGGCTTAATAAAAAATACTGCACTTTTCACTGGGCACAGTGGCTCACACCTGTAATCCCAGCACTCTGGAGGCCAAGGTGGGTGGATCACTAGGTGAGAGGTCCAAGATCAGCCTGGCCAACATGGTGAAACCCCATCGCTACTAAAAATACAAAAATTAGCTGGGCGTGGTGGCGGTTGCCTGTAATCCCAGCTACTCAGGAGGCTGAGGCAGGAGAATCACTTGAACCTGGGAGGCAGAAGATGCAGTGAGACGATATCATGCCACTACACTCCAGCCTGGGCAACAGAGTGACACTCTGTCTCAAAAATAATAATAATGATAATAATAATAATAATAATAATAATAGTGCACTGTTGTACAACTAACTGGCAAAATCACTACTTCTAAATAAAATACCGACAAAGTTTTAACAAGCTATCAGTTGCATAGTATGTTTCTAAGCATTTGCTATTATTTAAATTACAGTGATAAAATAAATTTTGTGTCATAAAACTAATCTTTAGAGAGAGAAACTTATCTTTAGAGACAAAAAAATCACATGTAAAGATAATACATTTTAAGTAGGATAAAATGATCTTTCAAATTCATCAAATTGTCAATCAAGAGCAATTCAAATCTCTCCCTACAGATCCAACTCCAATCTTTATAAAGATAATCCTCACATAATACAAATATATTTTTTGTTCACGGATAACATACTGCATCATGAGGTAGAAAAGAATCCTAATTAATCTCTCCCTCGTGTCTCAAAGCGCTGTCTACATTTTGCATGAGGACACTTTATTTATTTATTCACTGTAGTTATGATAAAAGTTTCTGAACACCATATGGTCCTGCTATTCACATTTCAGTTTCCACCATTTGCAAAACACATCTGACTCCCTCTTCACCTGGAAAGGTCAATTGTATTAGCTTCAATATCATATAACAAAACAGCCAGCAAATCCCTTTGGCAAAGCCATTAAACACAAGCAGACAAATTTATTCACTTATCTTAGTACCTTACAACCTAGGACATCAATGCCTATAAAGAGGGAAAAAAATGATTAGCCAATTCAGGAACTGGGTGCTAATGCACACACATATACAACATGTACGTAAATGCACACACAGGCACATGTACATGTCTATTCAAAAACCAAACTTGCTCCAACTGCCACCCTCCATATTCAGACCATCAGGAACAGCTGCTATGGGCAGCTGCACACGTATCAACCACACAATGTTCCACTTTCACTCCAGAGAACATGTTTCTATGCTCATTCTAGCAGAAGAAATTAGCACTCACAGAAAACCCGGATGTCACTCTTCTGGCCACAGTGCTCCTGTCTCCGTTGCAGTATAAGTCTCCTGGACTTCTTCTCTGTAGCCTATTTGGGTGGTGGTGAACAGTTCCCCAGTTCTCTCCTTCTGCATTACTCTGTACCACCAAACAACCCCAACACTCATATAAATACTGGAGATTCACTCTACTCATAAAGACACTGTGGAACTCCTACAAGGCAGAGACCCGAAGTAGCCAGCTTTCTGATTCTCACCCCTCTGGAAATGATTGTCTTCATAACGACTTCTAAGCCCCAACCTTTACCAAGAGTGGAAATGTTTTAAAAAGGTGATAGGTGGGGGGTGTCAAATGTCCTAATGATGAGTCATCGGGAATTCTGTTCTAGCCTACACCGAGTGGGTCAGCCCTGGCTCCAAGCATTTAGGCCTGTGTTCCCAACTGTGGATAACTGTGCCCCCTCCAAGAGACATTTGACAATGTCTGGAGATGTTCAAGATTGTCATAACTTGGGGTGGATGATGTTTCTGACATCCTACATTGCCCACATTGGTAAGAATGACATAGTTCTCTGGGACTTGTGTATTTCACTTTGGGTGGTGGGAGGAATTAGGAGGACCTGATTGTGCATGTGTCATATGTCAACAACAGGAGGTGGGATGAACATACATAAGAGGTTTTCCATCCCCAAAGAACGCTAGCAAATCAGCTTCACAAATAGCCCTGCAATCTGTCTACACCTGCTTAATGAACACTGTGTAATCTGTCTAGACCCACCCCTCATCTTTGGTCTAGGCTAGTAGCAAGGTCCCTTAAATGGTTTCCCATTCCCCAGCCTGGCACCCTGTGAGAAAACCCATGTGTCCATCTCTTAACAACTCTCTGCTACAATGGCCCACCTCACCCTCTGTGACACCTTACCAGTTGTCCATGCAGAGGTAAGTCTTTCAGGCACGAACCTCTGATTCCAGAATGAAAGTAAGAAGCAACACAGGGAGCTTGGCCTCAGAGCCTTTTCTGGTTGTGACATGAACAGATCCTGTCACTCTATCTGAGATGCAGCTGGCCTGACAACAAACAGCATGCATTCTGGGCCAGAAGGACTGTGGGGGAATCATCACCCACCCCATGCCAGCGATAGTATTCTTGGGCCAGATGTCCTCAGTACCTCCTGTTCTCACCTGTACAGACAGGATAACTGAACTCTCCCAACAAAGTTAGCAGATGCCATCATTCACACATGGAAAGAGCACAGAATCCCCCTGGCATGCAGAGAACACTATACCAACATCACCTAGAATTGTCTTTGTCATGAAACTCCACAGGTGACAGAACTAGATTGCAACCTTGTCAGTTACTAGGTGTGGGATCCCAGACAAGAACCCATGAGTCTCATAAAAACGGGATGAAGGATATCTAGGTTAGGCAGACGATGGAAGGAATAGAGATATTACATGTAAAACACAGAGCCTACCATCTGGCTCATCAAAGCAATAAACTGGAGGGCATTTTTGTCAGCTATGATTAACAGAGAACAACTGGGACTGCTGCACTGATGATAGAAGAGGTTGCAAATATTTCCTTTGTATAATTTGAGAAATAACTAAGCACTCTTTCTGCAGCAATGTGTTATATATGTTTCATGGGACACATAAAAAACTTTTACTTCCAATACTTCATTTTCATTTCCTGCTTTTCAACAAACATTATGAAGGATATTCAGCTGGGTGTGGTGGCTCACCTATAATCCCAGCACTTTGGGATGCTGAGGAGGGCGGATCACTTGAAGTCAGGAGTTGGAGACCATCCTGACCAACACAATGAAATGCTATTGTCTCTACTAAAAATATAAAAGTTAGCCATGCATGGTGGCACACACCTGTAATCCCAGCTACTTGGGAGGCTAACACAGGAGAATGGCTTGAACCCGGGAGGCAGCAGTTGCAGTGAGCCAAGATCACCCCAATGCACTCCAGCTTGGGCAACAGACTGAGACCCTGTGTCACACACACACACACACACACACACACACACACGTATATTCAAGGCTATGAGGGGTTTAGAGGAAACTGTTCCTTAGCAGTAATGGAGATATAAAAGAATTTCCACTACAAGCCTAATAATTTTTTTTATTCCAGTAAAATTCAATAATGCAGGAGCTCCATTAATCATTATGAATCTTTTCTAAACTCATATTAAGGAACTTTATCATTCAGTTCTGAATGTTAAATTTGGCTGCTTTTAAGACTATGTATCATAGTAAATTTAATAGAGTATTCATCATAATAAATTTAGAAATATACTTTGTCCTGATATACTTCAACAGGAAGCAGCTAGATTAGCATAAGATGTTGTTAAAATACCAGAATTCAAAAGTTACTGCAAACCAACAACCTCCATGAAGCGACAGCACTCTCCTCTACTGAAACACTTTTATCTCCCCGCTAAGGAAAAGAAGAGAAAAAAGTTGGCGTGGCTTCCAAAAGCACATATAAAATAGCAAAAATAAAGTAATTCAGTGAGTAAACTGTGGCCAAGAGACGATCATGCTAAGACAAAGGAGATAAAGCTGATAAGGGGAAGGTGGTACCGAAAGTTTGCAATCAGACAGAACCTGCAATCACTTGGAAGGTAACTGTAAAACTGATTCAAGTTTCCTAGACCTCAAAGAAGGAACTATAGTTAGATTCTGGATTCACAGTATCTAAACAATAAAGAAGATACAAGTATCCGAAACACAGCTCCTAGACTTCTGACACGTGCAAAATTTCTCTCAGAAAGAGGAAATTGTACACTGCATACAATGCTATCCTCAGTAAACACACAAGACAGTTCCTTGGGATACTTCTTCAAATAACCCCCAGTGTGAGATAATTGTACAACACCAAAGTCTAGCTACATAAACCAAATTTATAAGTCAGTAAACAATACAGAAGTGTACAGACCTCGCTGCAGCCTGGTTTACTCCAGGGACATATCTTAGAAGCTCTCAGAGTCCCAGCTGGGCTGCTGGTCTCTTGTGGGTTGCAGAAACACCACTGCAATATATTGTAAACACCTGGTCATGCCAATAAATGCATCACTTCTAAAGTATTATTTTTAATGGTTGGCTAGTAATCATACGGCTAGATCCTGCTGTACTACCCAATCTTTCACCACTATGTTCACCCCTTTGAAACTGCAAGTAATGTGGCAAAATACAATTAAAACCAATTTTTAAGTGTCAAAAAGTTTCAGAGATCACCTAGATAAAGAAAGCAAGCTGCACTTTTATTATGTAAAATTATGTAATCTTTCAGGAAAAAATACCAAATGACAAAAATACAGAATGACTATAAATTCAGCAACACCTTTAAAATAATATATGTTTCTATTAATCACACTCGTGTCTACAGAGACATCCGCAAAATGTTTGAGACAACTGACTTCAGTGTATCAACAATGCCCAGTGGGCCTGTGGACAAATTTCCAGATTTCTGGAGAAATAATTACAAAACATCTAGCTTTAAAATTGTTTCACAGATCTGATTGGGAATTCCAGGAAAAACTTAATAAGCTAATGAAGGCCGGGCACAATGGCTCACACCTGCAATCCCAGCACTTTAGGAGGCTGAGGCAGGCAGATCACCTGAGGTCAAGAGTTCAAGACCAGCCTGACCAACATAGAGAAATCCCATCTCAATCCCTTAACAATTTGGCTCAAACTTCCCTTGCGGCACTGACAGTAACATGCTTTGTCCTCCACTGTTGTGCTATCTCACTTCCCACTACTGATGCTTCAAACTTCAGCCTGGGCTGAAATCAAACTTAGTCTTCAAGTCAGGGCCTTGGAAGTGTAGAATAAACAGCAATGTCTTGGTTGGCAGGGGGCTGTGATGCACACTGTAGGATGTTTAGCAGCATCCTGGGTCTCTACAGATCCTGTGATAGCAAGGCCTGTATTTCTGCTGCTCTTGACTTGAGCAAACACCTAATAATTAATAGGAGTTTGGAATACTGTTAAAAAATTCACAACAGCATTTACACACACTTCTTAGGATGTTAGGTGGAAGTATCTGTTGGAGTAATTTGCCCCAATTCCTTGTAAAACTCCCCCTGCTAGGCCCTACCAGAAAGTTAAGAGGGGGCAGAGGAGGAGAGGGCAGGTAAACTTGCAATTGTTTTTACCTTCTTAAGAACAGCAGATTATCCTTATAACGAGTTTAAGCCTCAGCAACATCTGCAGAGAATGTTCTGTGTTCAGCTACTGTCACAAAGGCTGGTGCACTCTCCATATGTGGATGATAATCCTTTACCCCTGTTTCTTGGCTGTGTTAAGAGGCAAGGATATATCACTGTCAATTTTGATACTGGAACTTTTGGGTTTGGTCAGAATTTTCTATCACCTGTCCTGACACTTGGCACAAAGAAGATTTTAGACAAGCTCAACCAAATAGTTTATTTAAAAACAAGCATCAACAGAGAGTCCCATATACAGCTTGGACAATTTCCCTTATACCCCTGACCCACTGAATGAGAGCCACTCAGGGGCAGGAGCAGTCACTTGCACAACCACAAAATGAGGGGTCACACTCTGACAGCTCTGCCTCCTCTTTGTCATGGCCTCCTGTGTGAGGGCTGAGATGCCCTACTCAGTATGTGAGCCAGCAAGAGGAATGAGGGGACGGAATGGGGGAAGATGATGAGGAGGGGCAGAGGGAAGAGCCGAGTCTCTGTGAATAAGGAAAATACCGCTCTGATTTCAAAGTCACCCTGCTGCCTTGAAAAGTAACAATCACACAGGGCTTGGATATAGCTAAGCTCATGACAGCCACCGTACAGAGATTCCTGGCTGGCTAATTTCCCCTTCCTTCCCCTCAACAACAACAGACTTACCCATAACACACTCACATGCACATCCAGAAGAGCCACAGAATCAAATCCAGGGAGGAACTGAGGGTGACCAGCAGGCATGGGTGGCCAGAATCCCAACACAGGGATTTGTGTCCAAGGCCCCCATTTTCTATGCCTCCACAGCAATGGGGAAGCCACCTCATGCATCGCAAGCTGCACTCTCCTTGTTGGTCGACAGAGATGGTAATGCCCACCCTGCCTCCCTCACAGGGAAGAGTCCAGGGCAGGCAAGATGAAGGTGTTTTGAAAACACACAGAGCACATACAAATGTTCAGTATGGTGACATGTGGCAGGAGACAGACCACAAAGGCTGGCAGTCACTCCCCCTGTGAGGCTGATTCTTCCCTCTCTGCAGCACCCAGGGATCAAAGACTGAGCTGTCATGTGATTCACACCATGCTGTGAATCCAGCTGCTGTCCACTCTTGCTCCAGTTCTTCCAAAGTGGGAGGAAGGGCCATGGCAGAGTTTTCACAAGCTCAGATCATGATGAAAATGTCCAAAGAAAGACACACCGCCCACAGTCTTCATCATGGCCCTGCCTCCTTCAACTCTAACACCCCATTCTGAAAGAAAATGCTGTGGAAGTAGAGCTACTAAAATGCTATGTTTACTTCTATCTATATGCTCCAGGAGCATCCCAAGACAGTTATGTTGCTGCCAGCTGTAATGGTGTCAGAATAGCTTCCAAGAGCAATTCATTCAGAAATAAATCATCCAGTGTCAGGACAGGGTGAGTGGTGCCAGACAAGCACAGCATGATAGGGATTGCCTGAGGGTAGGAGAAGCACAGCTGGAAAGGATCAAAGCAGGATCAAGCCAGAAGCCAGTCCACTCACTTACTAAGTCACTTATCAATTTTGATCATCTATCAAATAAAATTACAGGCAAGTTTCCAAAATTTAACCAGCCAAAATTCATACTACCAGTAACAAATTTTAACCCAAAAAGTTCACTGTACCACCAGAGCCACAACCACCCATGGCAATGACAAAACTGGTCCCCACACTGCAAGAAACCCAAAACTATCTTTCTCCTTCCTAACTTGAAAATGCTATTGCAAAACCACTGTCATCTGCAATCTAAGAGAGTACAATCTAAGAATATACGGCTTTTGCTGGGCTCAGTGGCTCACACCTGTAATTCCAGTGCTTTTGGAAGCCAAGGCAGATGGGTCACCTGAGGTCAGGAGTGCCAGATGAACCTGGCCAACATGGCGAAACCGCATCTCTACTAAAAATACAAAAATTAGCCCGGTGTGGTGGCACACACTTGTAATCCCAGCTACTTGGGAGGCTGAGGCAGCAGAATCGCTTGAATATGGGACGCAGAAGTTGCAGCAGACTGAGATTGTGCCATTACACTGCAGGCTGAGTGACAGAGCAAGTCTCTCCTCTCTCTCTCTCTCTCTCCGCCCCCCGTCTCTCTCTCTCTCTCTCTCTCTCTCTCTCTGTTCCCCTCCCTCCCCATCTCATACTAATGGCTTCGGGCTGATCAATTTCAAACCATTCTTATGTGAAAAGGGTGAATTATTAGAAAATGCCTTGAGAATATGATATAGGACCAAAAATCCTCATTCCCCACCCCTAGTTTTACCAATCCTCATACCAACACCATCTATGGCTGGTTTCTTAAGTGTCACTCTGATCCTTGTATGCCCACTAATTCCATTTAAAATACTCACTCTATACATTCTTTTCAGAATCAAGAAGAAAGGTAGTCCTACATACTCAACAATGATGTTTATACCTAGACAAGTAAAATATAAAGGACACTGTCTTTTAATATTAATTTTGACAACAAATGTGAGCTAGCTTCCATCATTTGGATATGAAAGAGTGCACCATTATTTTCACAAAACCAGAAAGATTTCTCTGATAGAATTCATCATCACGTCTTTATCAGTTTGTGCTGACTGTCACATAAAGGGGGCTGTGAGACATATGGCCCTGAAGACTATTACACACACACCTGAAGACTTTAATGATGAGGTTGGCAGAGGAGACCTCAGGCTAGTGTGCCCAAGAGGTGGAATTCAGACTTCTTTCCAGTTAAGTTAAAATTGTGGAGGCAAAAACGTTTATTCCTGTGCACACTTGAAAGCCTGGATGCAAGCCACACACACGTTACACATCCAATCCCTTCCCTCTATAAACCGAACCACATCTGTGCATAACTTCATTGCCTTATAGGGGACTGGAAGATTCCTCCCTGTCTGTCAAATAATGACAAACATAACATCACTCACACACGCATACCAGGCAAAGCATTCTTGACAATGAGGGTTTCCTAGCTCCTTTTTAGGGGAAAAGTTGGGTAAGAATTCAAGTGGGATGTTTTTTGGAAGCCTGCGTCTGCAGTGCAGTGAAAAGATAGAAGTCTTCCACACAGTGAAAAGACAGAAGTCCATGTCCCTTGCTTCTTAAAAATAATAATAAAAGTACTTAGGCCAGGCACAGTAGCTCACTCCTGTAATCCCAGCACTTTGGGACGCCAAGACAGGTACATCACCTGAGGTCACGCCTTTGATACCAGCCTGGCCAACATAGTGGAACCCCATCTCTACTAAAAACACAAAAATTAGCCAGGCCTGGTGGCAGGCACCTGTAGTCCCAGCTACTGAGGAGGCTGAGGCAGGAGAATTGCTTGAACATAGGAGGTAGAGGTTGCAGTGAGCTGACATGACACCACTGCACTGCAGCCTGGGTGAAAGAGCAAGACTTCATTTAAATAAATAAAGTAAATAAATAAATACGTGTACTTAATGTTGACCAGATGCTCACCAAGCCATGTTCTAAGCGCTTTCACATGTATCAGCTTTTAAAGTGATTCCACCTATACAAGCTCCCTAAAGTTGTGAAAATCAAAAAAGCAGAGACTGGAATAGCGGTTGCTGGGAGCTGCAGGCAGGGGAAACAGGGAGGGGTGAAAAGGGGAGATCCATTTTGGATATGTTTTTTACTAGAATTTTTTAAATGCTATAAGAATATCGTATTAAGGGAGGTACCAACATCCCCAGCAAACACTGACGGCCAGGAATTAAACCAATGGGACTAATGGCAGTTACCCACAATCCTGAGTCCATTTTAGTGAAAAAGGAGAAAAGGGAAATACTGAACACTGTATTTTTTTTAATTAGGGTATTAAGAACTGTTGAATTATACACCTAAAATAGGTGTTTGTTATGTGAATCACATTTCTATAACCCTTTTTTTTTAAATCCACAGTAGTCAAGAATGGGTGCATCTTATTATATGTAAGCCACACTGAAATAGGATGAGCACAAAAACAAATGTTGGTACACAGAAAGCACATAAAGAACTCTATAAAAATAGTAGGTGGGCCGGGCGCGGTGGCTCACGCCTGTAATCCCAGCACTTTGGGAGGCCGAGGCGGGCGGATCACGAGGTCAGGAGATCGAGACCATCCTGGCTAACACGCTGAAACCCCGTCTCTACTAAAAATACAAAAAATTAGCCGGGCGTGGTAGCGGGCAACTGTAGTCCCAGCTACTTGGGAGGCTCAGGCAGGAGAATGGCGTGAACCCAGGAGGCGGAGCTTGCAGTGAGCCGAGATCGCGCCACTGCACTCCAGCCTGGGCGACAGAGCGAGACTCCGTCTCAAAAAAAAAAAAAAAAAAAAAATAGTAGGTGGCCACTAAGTAACAACTGTATGTCAGTAAGTAAAAAATAGTCACTTAAAAGATGAAAGAAACTAAGATGACAGGAGCCTCACAACCCAGTTTTTCTGAGGACCTTATTTATACTTATTAGGATGCCTGCACAGATCTTGCTGTTGATGTGAAATAGACATTGTAGACCCAGTGAAAGTGAGAGAAATGGTCACCCACCATTTTTCATTTCCACATCTCTCTGGCTAGTCTTTAGTGGGATCAGACAGCAAAGCAGAAAGACAATATCATAGAACACTGACCCAGTCCACAGGCTGCTGGGCAACCCTTCTCCTCACCTGCCTCCTGCCCTTGCTCCGACATGGTTCTGGGTTCCTCCCTCAGAGCTCAGCACTGCCCAGGCACTGGGCCCAACAAGCCAGTGCTTTACTGTCACTGCCTCTACCCACTCCTGAGCTCCTGGAGCAAGGTCTCTCCAGGGTGCCAGCATCCCCGGCTCTGTACAGTCTTCATGGTACAAAAGTGAACCCAATTTAACCACAGCCCAGAGAAGTCCACAGTTGCTTCCTTTTTCGAAGCAGCTTGGAGCAGGACACCCAGAAGAGGCAGTATCCTGGTCTTCAGCTCTCATAACTCAATCATGCTGGCCTGCTAAGCTAGCATCCCTCACCTCCACATTTATGCTGATGAATAAATACCTACCATCACTATGCCTTTCTTTACTCGGGTTCTGTCTGCAATATGGTCTGTGTTTGCCTTAGAAACTGTCCTGCCTTCACTTCTCCCCAAAGAACATCTGGGCATGTCTCAGGAGCATTTGAAAACTGTATTTAAGTGTCTCTTTCACAGATGGTTTTCATTCAGAGGGAAACCAAAACTTCCCCAAAGATGAATATTTTCCTAAGTTATCACCCTAACATCAGAACACTTCCTTGAACTGCAGCATTATGTTTATGGAATTTTGTGTAGACACAGGTAAGGACTAGAATAAATGTTCTGAAAAAGTGAGGAGGGGGAGAAAGAAATAGAAGGTATGATAATGAAATTAGAAAATAGAGAAAACCAGGCCAAAGGGTGCAGAAAGCCAGCATTCACTCATGTCTTCAACACAGAGTTAGTTGCACACAGTTGTGCTGAAAGTTCATGCTTTTTTATAAGCTGAATTATGAACCATTCACACATGATGCTGCTTTCGACTCCCTTCCTCTTTTTACCTATTATCCTCAGTTTTTGTTTCTAACAGCTTTACTAACATATAATTCACACACCATGAAATTCAACCTTTTGAATGTACAATCCAGTGGTTTTTAAAATATTCACAGAGTTGTGCAACCTCTAATTCCAGAACACCTTCATCACTTCCAAAAGAAACCCTGTGCTGGCTAGCAGTCACCCCAAGCTCTCTGTCCCCAGCCCTAGCAAGCAGGAATCCACTTTCTGCCTCTACAGGTTTGCTTGTTCTGGACAGTCAGCATGTTACATGCCCACTCCCAACTCATATGGTGAAGTCCTAACCCTGAGGACCCCAGAACATGACTGTTTATTTGGAGTTAGGGCCTTGAAAGAGGTGATTAAAGTAAACCAAGGTCATTAGGTTGGTCCCTTATCCAAAGGGACTGGTGCCCTCATAAGAACAGGAGATGAGGGCACAGACAGAAGAATGACCTTGTTAGGACCCAGAGAGAAAACAGTGTCTACAAGCCCAGAAGAGAGGCCTCGGGAGGAACCATCCCTGCCGACCCCGTGACCTGGGACTTCAAGCCTCTAGGACTATGGGAGAATGACCAGCTGCAATTTAAGCCACCAGGCCCGTGGTGCTCTGTTACAGCAGCCCAGGACACTAAGGCAAGCGCACAGGTTCCGTGCCAGGCTTGTGGGAGGCATGGGAATGCTGAGCAAAAAGATTCCCTTTCCAATTGCTGGAGAGAGAGCAGAAGGAGTGAGGCTCATGGGCTTGCCCCCTAAACCCTGAACTCCAGCCTGGGCAACAAAAATGAAACTCCATCTCAAAAGAAAAAAAAAGTCACACCATAGGCTAGGCATCATGGTTCACAGCTGTTATCCCAACACTTTGGGAGGCCAAGGTGGGCGGATCACTTGAGCTCAGGAGTTCAAGACCAGCCTGGCCAACATGGTAAAACCCCATCTCTAGTAAAAATACAAAAATTAGCAGGATATGGTGGCGCACGCCTCTGATCCTAGCTACTCAGAAGGCTGAGGCAAGAGAATCACTTGAACCCAGGAGGCAGAGGTTGCAGTGAGCCAAGATCATTGCACTCCAGCCTAGGCAACAAGAGCGAAAGTCCGTCTCAAAAAAAAAAAGTCACACCACAATGAGTATAACAGAGAAGAAACCCCTATAGTAATTTTTTTCAATCTGTAGGGTAAATGTGTCTTTTGTCCTTCTCCCTCAATAGTCCCTCTCCTACACTTAAAATAAACTCTCATGATGCTGGTCTGTGCTGCAGCTGTAGTAACTCCTCACATCCTGGCCACTCTCAGTCCACTGCACACTTTGGTGCATTTGTGGCTGCTTTCCAGTATCTGCCTCCCCTCAACTCTATCAACTCCAGGAGGGAAGAAAGCAACTGTCCCTAGTGCAACTACCTCCAAGCATGGGCCTGCGCAGAGGCCACCACCCTGTGCTTATGGAATAAATAACCAATGCCTTCAATTAACCAATTCATTCATTGAGCAAAAAGGGAATCCCACAGAAACAAAACAAAAATCTCCTTCCAGAACATGCCTAGCAATAAATCTATCATCCCTGAAAAGGGATAGGATCCACAGCCATACTATCCTGAACACCTCGATCTCATCTAAACAAGGCACACAATTTTTATATGCACCTATGCACATTAAAAAAAAAAGAGAGAGAGAGAGAGAGAGAAGACTGCTCTGAGAAATACATAGCTCTCAACATCTGAGTGCTGAAAAACTACACAACCAGTAAGATCTAGACCTGGGGTAGGCAAGCTACACCCAGAGGCCAGCTCAGAGAGTCAGATTTCACTGAGTCAACTGGGTATTACAAAGAGGTTGTGCACTCTGTATGTCATCTCTCTCTCACTTACATACACACGTGCAAACACTGTATTTCTCACACAGACCCCTTCATCTTGAACTATAGGTGCAGCTACACACCTTAGTCTTATTTTTAACACAGGAAGAAACAGGACTAGAAACAAAAATTACATGGGAATATTCCCATACACAAGAATACTAGATGCCTCAGCATTCAACCCTTTCAGGCAAAAAGAGGAAAACTAAATCTAAGGCATCTAACACTTTCAACCAGGCATTGTTTTAACACAAAATCTCTTTAGGAAGAAACTATTTTCTACATGAACAAATCAAGAAAAATATGCAGGTGAGGCACTGTGGCTCATGCTTGTAATCCCAGCACTTTGTAAGGCCGAGGCAGGTGGATCACCTGAGGTCAGGAGTTCAAGACCAGCCTGGCCAACATGGAGAAACCCATCTCTATTAAAAATACAAAAATTAGCCAGGCATGGTGGCACATGCCTGTAATCCCAGCTACTTAGGAGGGTGAGGCAGGAGAATCCCTTGATTTGCTGTGAGCTGAAATTGCACCACTGCTCTCCAGCCTGGGCAACAGTGTGAGACTCTGTCTCACCAAAAAAAAAAAGGAAAAATATGCAAAGTGTCTGTCCATAAACTCGATTTACATAGACATGTAAACGCTGGCTAAATTGGAATTGTTTTATATACCACATATGCTTAAATTCCAATGCACATTTACGTAAAAGAAAAATATCTTGGGCTCCCAAAAACTCAAGCTAGGAAGCGCAAACTCAAAATAATGTAACCACTGGTGTCTCACCTATCTGTGACCTGGGAGTTCCCTCCCGCTTCAAGTTTTCCTGCCTTTGCTTCAAAGTAAAGCTTGCGAGAGAAGAAAGAATTGAGGATATGATTCCTTTCCATTTACCTACCCATTTTCTAGACACCCTGTGAAGGGGTCATTTACCCCTGAGTTTTTGGCTAACTCATTGGACAGAGCAGTTAGACCTTGCAGTACTTTTATTATACTTCCAACAGGGGCAGTATTCTTTGAGATGAACACCTTTCCAGACTGTTAGAAATAAAGTTTCAGTGCCACAAAAAAAATAGCCCTCGAACATACATTTTCGTAACATGGCAATTTTAGTTTTATAGAAGGATATGACTCACAGATGGAGCAATGGTGAGAACACACCTGAGCAAGGAGGGGAAGGGGTTCCTATTCCTGTCGCAGGTAGCCCCTACTGCAGTGTCATTCCCTGATTGGCTAGCGTTTCAGTTTCTGATGTCCCTGAAAGCTGTGTAATAGATTGTGAAGAAGAAGCAGGAGCAGAGTTCAAGAAAGGAATGGAAAGTTCACATTGTAAAAATGTAGTAGAGTCTGTAATGGCTCAGTCAAGGCAAAACGTTGACTATAATCAGTTACAGGAAGTAATATATCCTGAACCATCAAAATTGGGGGGGAAAGGTCCAGAATTATTTGGGCCATCAGAGTTTAGACGATGATGGCCACCAACTCCTTCTCCCGCGGTTCAGATGCCTGTGACATTACAACCTCAAATGCATCCAGACACAGTATCCACAATATCAGCTGGTGGAAAATAAAACCCAACCACCGGCAGCTTATCAACACCAGCCGTCAGCCGAATTTCAGTATCGGCCGTCTCCAGAGGTTCAGTATAGAACTCAGGTGGTGCGCCCAACCCAAATAGCAGGGCACTATATCAACATCCCATGGCAATGGTGTTTGATCCTACAGTACCACCTAGTGGACAAGATGGTGCACTGCATGAAATCATTGATAAAGCCAGAAAACAGGGAGATCTTGAGGCATGGCAGTTCCCAGTAATTTTACAACCCACCCGGCCGGGAAAGGGAGTCAAGCATGAGCGTCTGTCCGAACTGAGTGTAGATATGAATCTTTCACCATGAAAATGTTAAAAGATATGAAGGAAGGAGTTAAACAATATGGACCCAACTCTCCTTGTATGAGAACATTATTAGATTCCATTGCTCTTGGAAATAGACTTATTCCTTATGATTGGGAAATTTTGGCTAAATCTTCCCTTTCACCCTCTCAATTCCTACAGTTTAAAACCTGGTAGATTGATGGAGTACAAGAATATGTACAGAAAAATCAGGCTACTTATCCTGTTGTCAATATAGATGCAGACCAATTGCTAGGAACAGGTCCAAATTGGAGCACTATTAACCAACAATCAGTAATGCAAAATGAGGCTATTGAACAACTAAGGGCTATTTGCCTTAGGGCCTGGGAAAAGATTCAGGACCCAGGATCTGCCTGCCCTTCTTTTAGTTCAATCGGTCAAGGCTCTAAAGAGCCATATCCAGACTTTGTGGCAAGGTTGCATGCTGCAGCTCAAAAATCCATCGCAGATAATAATGCCTGAAAAGTTATTGTAGAAATAATGGCTTACCAAAATGCATATCCAGAATGTCAATCAGCCATAAAGCCATTAAGAGGAAAGGTTTCAGCAGGAGTTGATGTAATTACAGAATATGTGAAGGCTTGTGAAGGGATTGGAGGAGCTATGCATAAGGCAATGCTATTGGCTCAAGCAATTAGGGGGTTGCTTTAGGAGGACAAGTTAAAACATTTGGGGGAAAATGTTATAATTGTGGTCAAATCAGTCATCTAAAAAGGAATTGCCCAGGCTTAAATAAACAGAGCAAAAGTAAACAGCCACCTGGCCTGTGTCCAAAATGTGGAAAAGAAAAACACTGGGCTAAAAAATGTCCTTCTAAATTTGATAAAAATGGGCAACCATTGTCAGGAAATGGCAAACAGGGCCAGCCCCAGGCCCCGCAACAAAGTGGGGCATTCCTGATTCAGCCATTTGTTCCTCAGGGTTTTCAGGGACAACAACCCCCACAGTAAATACCACCATTTCAGGAAATCAGCTAATTACAACAATACAACAGTTATCCCCTGCCACAGCAGGCAGCACGGCAGTAGATTTATGTTCTTTATGATTATGTAAAGATTTACAATTTCTTTACTTCCTGGAGAGCGCCTGCAAAAGATTCCTGCAAGGGTACATGGCCCGCTGCCATAAGGGAGAGTAGGCCTTATTTTAGGAAAATCAAGTCTAAATTTGAAGGGAGTCCAAATTCATACTGGGGTAACTGACTCTGATTATAAAGGGGAAATTCAGTTAGTGATTAGCTCTACTGTTCCCTGGAGTGCCAATCCAGGTGATAGAATTGCTCAGTTACTGTTCTTGCCTTATATCAAAATTGGGGGTAGCAAAACAGAAAAAACAGGAGGGTTTGGAAGTACCAGCCCTGCTGGAAATGCTGTTTATTGGGCTAGTCAGCTCTCAGAGAATAGACCTGTGTGTACAGTTACTATTCAGGGAAAGCAGTTTGAAGGAATCGTGGATATGGGGGCTGATGTTTCTATCCTTGCCTTAAATCAATGGCCAAAAAATTGACCTAAACAAGTCTGTTACAGGACTTGTTGGTGTGGGCACCGCCTCAGAAGTGTATCAAAGTCCATCATTTTACATTGTTTAGGAACTGATCATCAAGAGAGTACAGTTCAGCCTATGATTACTTCTATTCCAATTAATTTATGGGGCCGAGACTTGTTAGAACAGTGGCATGCAGAGATCACTATTCCAGTCTTCCGATACAGCCCCACTCCAACTTTAGATTTTTCCTACTGCACACTCTCCAACAGGCATTATTGTTCAAAATACAGATCTTGTGGAGTGGTCATTCCTTCCCCACAGTAAAGACTTTTACATCGTACTTAGATCAAATGGCTACATTAATTGGTCAGGCAAGACTACGAATAGTAAAATTGTGTGGAAGTGACCCAGATAAAATCATTGTCCCTTTAAACAAGAAACAGGTTAGACAAGCCTTTATCAATTCTGCTGCATGGCAGACTAGTCTTGCTGATTTTGTGGGAATTATTGATAATCATTACCCAAAAACAAAAATCTTCCAGTTTTTAAAATTGACTACTTGGATTTTACCTAAAATTACCAGAGAAAAACCTTTCAAAAATGTTCTGACGGTGTTTACTGATGGTTCCAGCAATGGAAAAGCAGCTTACATCAGGCCAAAAGAACGAGTCATTGAAGCTCAATATCACTCAGCTCAAAGAGCAGAATTGGCTGCTGTCATTTCAGTGTTAAACAAGATTTTAATCAGCCTATTAACATCATTTCAGATACTGCATATGTAGTACAGGCTACAAAGGATGTTGAAACAGCCCTAATCAAATATAGTATGGGTGATCAGTTAAATCAGCTGTTTAAATTGTTACAATAAACTATAAGAAAAAGAAATTTCCCATTTTATATTACTCATATTCGAGCACATACTAATTTACCACGGCCTTTAACTAAGGCAAATGAACAAGCTGACTTCCTAGTATCATCTGATTTCATGGAAGCACAAGAACTTCGTGCCCTGACTCATGTAAATGCAACAGGATTAAAAAATAAATATTATATCACATGGAAACAAGCAAAAAATATTGTACTACATTGTGCTCAGTGTCAAGTCTTACACCTGCCCACTCAGGAGGCAGGAGTTAATCCCAGAGGTTTATGTCCTAATGCATTATGGCAAATGGATGTCACACATGTACCTTCATTTGGAAAAATGTCATTTGTCCATGAGACAGTTGATACTTATTCACATTTCATGTGGACAACCTGCCAGACAGGAGAAAGTACTTCCCATGTTAAAAGACATTTATTATCTTGTTTTGCTGTCATGGGAGTTCCAGAAGAAATTAAAACAGATAATGGGCCAGGATACTGTAGTAAAGCTTTCAAAAATTCTTAAATCAGTGGAAAATTACACATACAACAGGAATCCCTTATAATTCCCAAGGACAGGCCATAATTGAAAGAACTAATAGAACACTCAAAGCTCAATTGGTTAAACAAAAAATGGAAAAAGACAGTAAGGAGTATAACACTCCCCAGATGCAACTTAATCTAGCACTCTATACTTTAAATTCTTTAAACATATATAGAAATCAGACCACTACTTCTGCAGAATAACATTTTACTGGTAAAAAGAACAGCCCACATGGGGGAAAACTGATTTGGTGGAAAGACAACAAAAATAAAACATGGGAAATAGGTAAGGTGATAACATGGGGGAGAGGTTTTTCTTGTGTTTCACCAGAAGAAAATCAGCTTCCTGTTTGGATACCCACTAGACATTTGAAGTTCTACAATGAACCCATCAGAGATGCAAATGAAGGTGCCTCCATAGAGACAGAAAACCTGCAATCGAGCATCATCACCTCGCCAGGTGAAGAAAATGGTGATATCAAAAGAACAGATGAAGTTGCCATCCACCAAGAAAGCGGAGCCGCCGACCTGGGCCCAGCTAAAGAAGCTGACACAGTTAGCTGAAAAAAGCCTGAAAAACACAAGGGTAACATAAACTCCAGAGAATATGCTGCTTGCAGCTTTAATGATTGTATCAACGGTGGTAAGTCTCCCTATATCTGCAGGAGCCGCTACAGCTAACTATACTTACTGGGCCTATGTGCCTTTCCCACCCTTAATTTGGGCACTCACTTGGAGAGATAATCCTATTGAAGTACATGTTAACAATAGTACATGGGTACCAGACCCCACAGATGACCGTGGCCCTGCCCAACCTGAAGAAGAAGGAATGATGATAAACATTTCCATTGGGTATCATTATCTTCCTATTTGCCTGGGAAAAGCACCAGGATGCTTAATGCCTACAAACCAAAACTGGTTGGTAGAAGTACCTACTGTCAGTGCCACCAGTAAATTCACTTATCACATGGTAAGTGAAATGTCACTCAGGTCCTGAATGAATAATTTACAGGACTCTTCCTATCAAAGATCATTAAGATTTAGGCCTAAGGGAAAATCTTGCCCCAAGGAAATTCCAAAAGAATCAAAAGACCCAGAAGTCTTAGTTTGGGAAGAATGTGTGGCTGATACTGCAGTGGTACTACAAAACAATAAATTTGGAACTATTATAGACTAGGCCCCTCAAGGCCAATTATATTATGACCGTATGGGCCAGACCCACTCATGTTCACAGGCTCCATCTGTCTGGCCCGCTAATCCGGCCTATGATAGTGATTTAACTAAAAGGCTAGACCAGGTTTATAGAAGGCTAAAATCACCCTATCCATGGAAATGGGGTGAAAAGAGGATTTCTTCACCCCGACCAAAGTTAGTTAGTCCTGTTGTTGGTCCTGAACACCCAGAATTATGGAAGCTCACTGTGGCCTCGTACCACATTAGAATTTGGTCTGGAAATCAAGTTATGGGAACAAGAAATCATAAGCCATATTATACTATTAACCTAAATTACAATCTGACGATTCCTTTGCAAAGTTAGGTAAAACCCCCTTATACGCTAGTTGTAGGAAATATAGTTATTAAACCAGATTCCCAAACTATAACCTGTGAAAACTGTAGATTGTTTACTTGCATTGATTCAACTTTCGATTGGCAGCATCGTATTCTGTTAGTCAGGGCAAGAGAGGGCATGGGGATCCCTGTGTCCATGGACCGACCGTGGGAGGCTTCTCCATCTGGACATATCTTAACAGAAGTATTAAAAAGAGTTCTAACTGATCTGAAAGATTCATTTTTACCTTGATTACAGTAATTATGGGTTTTATTGCAGTCACAGCTACTGCTGCGGCTGCTGGAATTGCTTTACACTCCTCTGTTCAAACTGCAGAATATGTGAATAATTGGCAAAAGAATTCCTCAAAATTGTGGAATTCTCAGACTCAAATAGATCAAAAATTGACAAATCAAAGTAATGATCTTAGACAAACTGTCATTTGGATGGGAGATAGGCTCATAAGTTTGGAATATCTTTTTCAGTTACAGTGTGACTGGAATACGTCAGATTTTTGTATCACACTTCAAGCCTATAATGAATCTAACCATCACTGGGACATGGTTAGATGCCATCTACAAGGAAGAGAAGATAATCTTACTTTAGATATTTCAAAATTGAAAAAACAAATTTTTGAAACATCAAAAGCCCAGTTAAATCTGGTGCCAGAAACTGAGGCAACGGTGAAAGCTGTTGATAGCCTCACAAATCTTAACCCTGTCACTTGGGTTAAAACCACTGGAAATTCCACTGTTGCAAATTTTGTATTAATTCTTGTATGTCTGTCCTCTCTGTTGTTAGTCTACAGGTGTATCCAGCAGCTCCGGAGAGACAGCAACCAGGGAGAACGGGCCATGATGACTATGGCAGTTTTGTCAAAAAGAAAAGGGAGATATGTAGGGAAAAGAAAGAGAGATCAGACTGTTACTGTGTCTATGTAGAAAAGAAAGACATAAGAGACTCCAATTTGAAAAAGACCTGTACTTTGAACAATTGCTTTGCTGAGATGTTGTTAATTTGTAGCTTTGCCGTAGCCACTTTGACCCAACCTGGAGCTCACAAAAACATGTGTTGTATGGAATCAAGGTTTAAGGGATCTAGGGCTGTGCAGGATGTACCTTGTTAACAAAATGTTTACAAGCAGTATACTTGGTAAAAGTCATTGCCATTCTCTAGTCTCAATAAACCAGGGGCATAATGCACTGCAGAAAGCTGCAGGGACCTCTGCCCTTGAAAGTGGGGTATTGTCCAAGGTTTCTCCCCATGTGATAGTCTGAAATACGGCCTTGTGGGATGAGAAAGACCTGACCGTCCCCCAGCCCAACACCCATAAAGGGTCTGTGCTGAGGCAGGTTAGTAAAAGAGGAAAGCCTCTTGCAGTTGAGATAGAGGAAGGACACTGTCTGCTGCCTGCCCCTGGGAACTGAACATCTCGGTATAAAACCTGATTGTACGTTTGTTCAATTCTGAGATGAGAGAAAAACCGCCCTATGGTGGGAGGCGAGACACGTTTGCAGTAATGCTGCCTTGTTATTCTTTACTCTGCTGAGATATTTGGGTGGAGAGAAACATAAATCTGGCCTATGTGCACGTCCAGTCATAGTACCTTCCCTTGAACCTAATTATGACATAGATTCTATTGCTCACGTTTGTTGCTGACCTTCTCCTTATTATCACCCTGCCCTCCTACGACATTCCTTTTTGCTGAAATAATGAAAATAATAATCAATAAAAACTGAGGGAACTCAGAGACCAGTGCTGGTGCAGGTCCTTCATATGCTGAGTGCCGGTACCCTGGGCCCACTGTTGTTTCTCTACTTTGTCTCTGTGTCTTATTTCTTTTCTCAGTCTCTTATCCCATCCGACTAGAAACACCCACAGATGTGGAGAGGCAGGCCACCCCTTCAGTCTCCCTCTTGAATTTTTACAGTTCTTTCTTCAAACTTCCTTAACATGTTTTGGTTCAGTTCTTCTACTTGATTCTCTAAAAGAAGCTTCTCTGAATAAGGTGAAGAGTTGAGGAAGGTTTTAGTAAGTGCTGTCTCTATGAGTCTGTGCACCTGCCCATGATTCATGGTATGGCACAACACCCTACAAGAATAAGTACAGCTACTATGGCTGCGAGAGGAGTAAGAATTGAGGTTGTGATTCTTTTCCATTTACCAAAACATTTTTCTAGCCACCCTGTGAAGGGGTCATTTGCCCCCAAGTTTTTGGCTAACTCATTGGACAGAGCGCTTAGACCTTGCAATGCCTTTGTTATACTTCCATCAGGAGTGGTGTTGTTTGTGATGAACGTAGTACATTGAGTTTTAATCATTATGCAAACTCCTCCTCTTTCTGCTAATATCGTGTCCAAGGCTATTCTATTTTCCCAAGCCATCTGGCAAGCAGCCCCTAATTGCTCAGCTATTCCTTTAACAGCATCTCTAGCGTAGTTAATAAACTGCTGTTTGTTGTATAAATATAATTTATCTAATCTACATGCTTATTGTCACCCACCAAAATATTGACAAAAATCCTGCAGCTATTTGATTGCGGGCTTTAAATTTATCTGGTACTCCTTGTGGGACTCCAATTGCATCTAGATAGATGTGTAGGTTAAAAGACCCATAAGGGGCTTCTCTTGCTTTATGATATTGCATTTCTCTTTCCTCTGGCTGATAAAATGCCAGTGTCAAAGGGACAGCCAATTGGATTAGAGCACAAGTGCTGCTCCAGTTACTCAGCAGAGTGTCCAGTAAAGCTCCATCACAATGCCACCACACATCTGCTAGGGGATGAACAAGGGCTGACTGATTGATAAGCTCTTGAAAATTCTTACACTCACGGCATCCCCTCAGGTCTCCAAGGATTGCTAAGTTTCCTCCTTGTCGTGAGAGACACGAAGTAACTTAGTGTTGGGAGACAGAAGCTGGATGGCCCTCAGGGGCTGGCCTGCAGGGTGTCAACCTTTGGGATATAGCAGAGAGAGAGCTTGGCACAACTTGTTTCCCCAGACTGTGGAATCCTGGAAAAGAACTACCATACAGCCCATGCCTGGTCAACTGGAGGACCATCCTAGTCGAAAGGTGACAATCTGGGCCTCTGGCCTGCCATGGGCACAAGCGTAACAATTGCTTTTGTTTAATGTGTGTACAGAATATTTGATCCATTCCAATCAGGCATTTGCATCTTGATATCCTAGCTCTATTGCCAGTTTGTTATAAATCATTTACCTGCTACAACATCTACTCTGGTCCTATCATTGGGTATGGAAAGGATGACAGTTTGATCAGAAGAAGTTCTAAACAGAGAAGAGGGGCTAGGGGGTGAAGAGGGTGAGGGATTAATAAAATGCATTTCAAATGAGTCTATGAGGTCTGTGCCAGCCAAGTTAGCTCTCATGTCATAGAAGCAACATAAAGTGGCGTCAGGATCAGTAGACGTAAGAATAGAAAGCTGCATCAGATTGCATTGATATTATTGACAATTAGAGGGAACACTTTCTTTGGTGAAATGGAGTAATGGTTCTAGAGAGGTGCAGCCCTTTGAGGAAGTCCACCCTTGTTCCTCAGTGGTCCATAGGAGGGACAGTGCTATGGAGGTCCATAGGACCTCATTAGTGCTATGGACCACTTGTTCCTCAGTGGTCCATAGGAGGGAGCTAGAAACTAGTCCACGTTTTGTTCCTAAAATGTGAGAAACATAAGGGAGTTGGTCTCTATGAAGCAAGAGTTGCAGAGGTCAGATGTGCCTTTGGAGAGACAGATATTTTTCTGAGGAGGCCAGTTACCTTTGGTTTTGGAGATCCCTGCAAGGTATGGTGAGCAGGCATCAAATGTGATTGTCTGAGGAAAAGGTGACCTGGTTACATTAATAACAAGGTGCTCAGCAGTAGAGCAAGGAAAGAAGGAGTTATAAATGGACGGTTAAACTTTGCTTAGCTTTAGTTTGGTAGAGTTTTGTCCTGGGACTATGGCCCATGACTCCAGAGGGGACAGTGCTCTTTTGACTCAGGTGTGATGGGTCCAGCCTCTTTCTGCTGTCCAAACTGCAGTTTCAGTAGTTAGGAGCACTAAGTAATGTCCTTCCCAGGCTGGTTTGAGCTTTTTGCCTTCCAGCTTTTGATGGAAGGCAAAAATACCCAGGTTGATATTGTTGCCTTGCGAACTCCAGGGGTGGCAACTGTGCTAAGAGACCTTTAGTTTTATGGAAGAGAAAATAGATGACAGACCAAGTGTATAATTTTTTTTTTTTTTTTTTTTTTTGAGACGGAGTCTCGCTGTGTCTCCCAGGTTGGAGTGCAGTGGCGCGATCTCGGCTCACTGCAAGCTCCGCCTCCCAGGTTCATGCCATTCTTCTGCCTCGGCCTCCCAAGTAGCTGGGACTACAGGCGCCCGCCAACACGCCCGGCTAATTTTTTTTTTGTATTTTTAGTAGAAACGGGGTTTCACCGTGTTAGCCAAGATGGTCTCGATCTCCTGA